>NC_045446.1:18152520-18349044 GCF_002776525.5 Piliocolobus tephrosceles
ATTGACTGATCTATAAAATTGATGCTGTTGACCACTCTCCTTTTACTATAGTGCCTCTGCTCTTTATTGAGTTTCCTTCCACGTCTCAGAGCACTTTTCTCTTGCTTCTTTGGACATCCCTACGAAACGTGTCTTTTTTTTTTTTTTTTTTTTTTGAAATGGAGTCTCTCTCTGTCACCCAGGCACTGGAGTACAGTGGCACTATTTCAGGTCTCTACAACCTCTGCCTCCTGGGTTCAAGCAATTCTCCTGCCTCAGTCTGATGAGTAGCTGGGTTTACAGGTGCTTGCCACCACACCCGGCTAATTTTTGTATTTTAGTAGAGATGGGGTTTCACCATGTTGGACAGGCTGTCTCAAACTCCTGACCTCAAGCAATCCACCCTCCTTGGCCTCCCAAAGTTCGGGGATTACAGGCGTGAGCCACTGTGCCTGGCCTGATCCTTTCTTTAGATATAAGGTTGAGCTATGGAGAATATGAGAATATGAAATATTTTTGGAAGAAAAATTCTGGGAGAAGGGTCTTTTTTGAGAAAGTGTCATTAAATAGGAAAATAATAATTTGCTTTTTGAGCTAGAATTATATTTGCAATGGAAAGCTTCTTGTTGCAGAATAGTCGTTCTTTGACATTATTCTTTATTCCTTAGATTTCCATGAAGACAATTTACAAGGACCTGTATGGCCTCATTTTAGCTGCTTCAGTGTGTTGGAGCTGTTACTTGCTCCTTCATTTCCTGGGCCTGGTGTGACAGTGGCTACTGAGCGCCATGAAGGTTGTCCCAGAAAAGAATGCTGTGCGGATACTCTGGGGGCGAGAACGGGGTGCTCGGGCCATGGGAGCTCAGCGGCTTCTGCAGGAGCTGGTGGAAGATAAAACCCGGTGGATGAAATGGGAGGGCAAGGTAAGTAAAATGGCTATATTTCACAGAGGATTTGTGCTGGTGATGGTAGAATGAGATCTTAGAATGGGTTAACAGTAGAGTTGGGATATATTTATCTTGTGTGGGAGAGTTGACATATCTGACTTAGGGAGTTGTTTGTAAATTTGAAAGAATTAATGTGCTAGAAATATCTTTTTCCTTTAGAGCTAGACAGTTTTCCTGAAGGTAATTTAGGTTTATCTTTCTCAATTTGTAGCTTGATCATTGTCTCCAGTTTTTAAGCCTACACTGTGAATACTAATCTAGAATGGTTAATGTGCTTTTGAGATAGGGTGAACCATAGTCTATAAAATACATAGTCTATGTATTTTAACTTTTTTTTTTTGTCTCCCAGAGAGTAGAACTGCCGGATAGTCCACGCTCTACCTTCTTATTGGCCTTCAGCCCAGACAGGTACTTAGTAATTATCTGTAACTTAACCTTAAGATTTGTGATAACAGTGCTTTCTGTATATTTGGCCTGGCTTGATCTTCCAAGTCAGTCCCTAAAGGCTCTCTGAAGTACTTTGTGAACAGTGCTTTGGCCACGTGTCAGAAAGGGAAAGAAAGTAGATGATCAGTGCTAACCTGAAAAATCATGAGAACAAGCAAAGGAAACTGAGAGGATCAAAACTTGGAAAGTTTCTCAATAACAATCATTTGCCTATGTGATATAGCTCACCAGTGGCATGATGGTTATTCCAGTGGGAAAAAATATTTTCTGAATGTGGCATGTGTCATTTGGGGACAGCGTGGACAAGCCAAAAGCCTTTAAAGATCAGAATATTTCTGTTTGTAGATATACTGCCTAACGTACAAAGCTTAGGTTCTTTCGTGTTGGGATCGGCAGGTAGCATCACTATTCTGTGTTGTCCAAAGTTGATAAGGTTGGTTACTCTTCCACATGCTTCTGAATTAGTTCTACTCTTTGATTTTCTAGGACTCTCTTAGCCTCCACCCATGTGAATCATAATATCTATATTACGGAGGTGAAGACTGGCAAGTGTGTTCATTCCTTGATTGGACACCGCCGTACTCCATGGTGTGTCACTTTTCATCCCACCATCTCAGGCCTTATTGCTTCTGGCTGCCTAGATGGGGAGGTTAGGATTTGGGATTTACACGTGAGTATTTCCTTAAGATACCCTTTTCTTTTGGTATTCTGTTTTTGTTTTTTTGTTTTTTTTTTTTGAGATGGAGTCTCACTCTTGCCCAGGCTGGAGTGCAGTGGCCGATCTCGGCTCACTACAACCTCCACCTCCCAGGTTCAAGTGATACTTCTGCTTCAGCCTCCCAAGTAGCTGGGATTACAGGCATGTGCCATCATGCCTGGCTAATTTTTGTATTTTTGGTAGAGACGGGGTTTCACTATGTCGGCCAGGCTGGTCTCAAACTCCTGACCTCAAGTGGTCCGCCTGCCTCAGCCTCCCAAAGTGCTGGGATTACAAGCGTGAGCCACCATGCCCAGCCTCTTTTGGTATTCTAAATGCAGAGACTTGTTTACCATTGAGTTTTTAATTCTGGAAGAGCCTAGCCGGGTTCTTAGGACTACATCTGAATATATTGTGGTAGACATTGCCCACTTAATTAATAGGAAGTCTAATTCCCTGTCTTCCATTCCTTTTTGTTTTTATTTTTTGCAATAGCTTAAGCATGCCCTGAGATTGTCTTCCATTCTAAGATGAACATCTGCTTTTGCTTCCTTTGGCCCATTGTGACATAGTACAGGAGAATCTAAGATATGTTCAGGATGGATTTCTGTTGTGTAAGGGCAAAGATTGTCCTGTACTCCGATCATTATCATCAAAGCAAGATCCTCTTTGTCCTAGTAACTGGCTACCAGGTTGTCTTGCACCATGTTGTGCACCAAGCTTGAGTTTTTCTCAGGCTTTAGATATAGGAACTGTGGGCTGGGCGCGGTGGCTCACGCCTGTAATCCTAGCACTTTGGGAGACCAAGGCAGGAGGATTGCTTGAGTTCAGGAGTTCGAGACCAGCCTGGGCAGGATATTATACCAAAAATATTATACACAAAATTATACAAAATTAGCCAAGCATGGTGCCATGTGCCTGTGGTCCCAGCTACTTGGGAGGCTGAGGTGCGAGGAGTGCTTGAACCTAGGAGGCAGAGGTTGCAGTGCGCTGAGATTGTGCCACTGTACTCCAGTCTGGGTAATAGAATGAAACCCCCTGTCAAAAAAAAAAAAACAAAAAAAAGAAATAGGAACTGTGTATATATGCTTATTGCTTGTAGATTGTGAATAATTTGAAGAACTGAGCTGATTGTATAGTATTTGTCTGATAAATTAGTGGCACTGCCAGATCACTGATCTTCTACATCTTTTTACAAGGATATATTTAAAGTAGTCCCTAGACGTAGTCATTTTACCTTAAATGGACCTTTCTTGAAATTGACTTCCCAGTGTGCTGGTAGCTTGTAACCTGAGAATATCTGGAATTGGTTTGTTCGCAGGGTGGCAGTGAAAGCTGGTTCACAGATAGCAACAATGCCATTGCCTCCCTGGCTTTCCACCCTACGGCTCAGCTCCTGCTGATTGCCACTGCCAATGAGATCCACTTCTGGGACTGGAGTCGACGGGAACCCTTTGCTGTGGTGAAGACAGCTAGTGAGATGGAACGGGTCCGGTGAGTGCGCTGCCCCATCAGCATTGTCTGGCACAGGACTGACATGATAGAGAACATTCTGCCAGCTGTCAGTTTGGAAGACAGGTTGTTATCCCTGCTCAGGGCAAGTTGTCATCCTCACAGCTTCTCCTATTTTTTTTTTGAGGCAGGGTCTCACTCTGTCACCCAGGGTGGAGTGCAGTGGTGCAATCTCGTCTCACTGCGACCTCTACCTCCTGGCTTCAAGCTATTCTTGTGCCTCAGCCTGCTAAGTAGCTGGGATTGCAGGCGCCCACCACCACACCTGGCTCATTATTTTGTATTTTTAGTAGACACAGGGTTTCACCATGTTGTCCAGGATGGTCTTGAACTCCTGGCCTCAAGTGATCTGCCCACCTTAGCCTCCCAAAGTGCTGTGATTACAGGTGTGAGCCACCGTGCCCACCCCCGCCCTTTTTTTTTTTTTTAATTAAAGAGACAGGGTCTTGCTCTGTTACCCAGGCTGGAGTACAGTTGTGTAGTCATGACCTCATGGGCCCAGGTTACTGCGCCTTGACCTCATGGGCCCAAGCAGTCCTCCCACTTCAGTCTTGTGAGTATCTGGGACTACAGGTGTGTGCAGCCACTCTCAGCTAATTTTTAAATTTTTTTGTAGAGATGGGGGTCTCACTGTGTTGCTCAGGCTAGTCTCAAACTCCTGGCCTTCAGTGATCCTCCTGCTTTGGCCTCCCAGAGTGTTGGGATTATAGGTGTGAGCCACTGCAGCTGGCTGCCTCCTACTTTCTAAACAGTTGACTAATCAGCTGGGAGACATTCATTTTGTTCATTTCAGCTTTCCCTTATTGGCCTCCTCTTCTGATCTTTGGAGACCAGGGTCATTAGACTCTCTTTTAGTTTCAAAGCTAACTGTGTTTTGGATAGTATTTCTTTGGGAAAACCTGAAACAAGTTTGGGTGGTATTTTAGATACCTCGTTGGGTTGTCTGTGTATATCAAACTGGAAGATGGAGATGTAAGCATGTAATTGACATTTATTTAGTCCTCAAGATCAAAACATATTGCCTGTATTAAAGATGATGCATTGTGTTTCTTTGGTCCTCTTGGATTTGCAGTCAAATACAGGCCAATTTTCTGGTTTCAGCTACGTCATTTAATGCTGGGTCTGTTCGTTGCCACCAAGATTCATGCTTCTTGCTAGTGTAGCTGCCATATGAGGGAAGAACTGATTCTGTGGCAGAGTATGAGAGCATTTTATGCTTTATGGTTAGGATGAGCTCTTGTATTTGAGCAAAGTTGTGCTTAATGTAGCTGTTTCCTGGGATGGAAACCCTAGGTGTTTTTCATGTGAAATCGTTATTTTTGTGATACATATTCCTTTACTCTGGCAAGAAGTATTGAGTGTTGTTATTTTAATCTCTTTGAAAGTTTTGAAAGTCTTGAATGAAGTGGATACCTGAGTGATACCAGTTATCAGTAATGATTGCTATAAATTTGAACACAAGTTTTCTCTTCTCAGTTAACATAATCTCTCTATGCGTGTCTTTGTCTCTTCTGTGATTTCAGTCTGGTGAGATTTGATCCACTTGGACACTACTTACTCACAGCAATTGTTAACCCCTCTAATCAACAGGTAAGTTAGTCCAGCAGTTCCAATTCCAGCTAAACTGTGAGTTCTTTTCCTAACTAGTATTCCAATTCTGATTATATTGGATTTTAATTCTCAATACCCAAGTCTTTCTTTCCAGTCAAGATTTAAAGCTAGCTTCAGATTGTATATTCAGGGTTATAGTCATAATCTTGACAGGAGAGTCGATTCTGAAACTCTCCAGTGATCGCCTCATTAGAAGTAACCCTTATCATCACTAGACAGTGTTGGATAGCTTGTCACTCATGTGCCTCTGGCTGGTTGACATTTTGCTTCCCCTCACTGCTTCCATGTCATGGAGAGATGTCTTTTGTAAGACAATTGGTTTGTCAGCTGCACTCATTCAGATATGCTGCTGATTGGAAGTGGAAATACCATGTGATTAATACCATGTGATTATTCAGAATCTGAGGCCAGTTGTCAGTGCTTCAGGGGTAGAGAGTTGTTTCCCACCTGTGAACATTGTTTTCCTTGGATGATTGTCAGTGGTTAGTTTTTCTTGATTTACTTGGAGGTACTACCTAACTGCCTTGCTCTACCCCCTGCCCCATGCTGGTCCACGTTGCAGGGTGATGACGAACCAGAGATCCCCATAGATGGAACAGAATTATCCCACTACCGTCAGCGTGCCCTCCTGCAATCACAGCCAGTTCGCCGGACACCTCTCCTCCACAATTTCCTGCACATGCTGTCCTCCCGCTCTTCTGGCATCCAGGTGGGAGAGCAAAGCACAGTGCAAGATTCTGCTACCCCCTCACCCCCACCGCCTCCCCCTCAGCCCTCCACGGAGCGCCCCAGGACTTCCGCTTACATCAGGCTCCGACAGCGGGTCAGTTACCCCACAGCTGAGTGCTGCCAGCACCTTGGGATCCTGTGCCTTTGCAGCCGCTGCTCTGGCACTCGAGTTCCTTCCCTCTTGCCACACCAGGACAGTGTCCCCCCTGCTTCTGCCAGAGCTACTACCCCTTCCTTTTCTTTTGTACAGACCGAGCCCTTCCATCCCCCGGAGCAGGCTTCATCAACGCAGCAGGACCAGGGCCTCCTGAACCGGCCGTCTGCCTTCAGTACAGTCCAGAGCAGCACTGCCGGCAACACGCTCCGCAACCTCAGTCTGGGTCCTACCCGCCGCTCTTTGGGAGGGCCTCTGTCTAGCCACCCTTCTAGATATCACCGAGAAATAGCTCCCGGGTTGACAGGATCTGAGTGGACCCGGACAGTACTCAGTCTGAACTCCCGCTCTGAGGCGGAATCCATGCCCCCACCCAGGACCAGCGCCTCTTCAGTGAGTTTGCTGTCTGTGTTGAGACAGCAGGAAGGTGGCTCTCAGGCATCTGTGTACACTTCAGCCACAGAAGGGAGGGGTTTTCCAGCATCAGGGTTGGCAACTGAGTCAGATGGAGGAAATGGCTCCAGCCAAAATAACTCGGGCAACATTCGCCATGAGCTTCAGTGTGACCTGAGACGCTTCTTTTTGGAGTATGACCGGCTTCAGGAGCTGGATCAGAGCCTAAGTGGGGAAGCTCCCCAGACCCAACAGGCCCAGGAAATGCTCAACAATAACCTTGAATCTGAGAGGCCAGGCCCTTCCCACCAGCCCACCCCACACAGCAGTGAGAACAACTCCAACCTGTCCCGTGGCCACCTGAATCGCTGTCGTGCTTGCCACAATCTCCTGACCTTCAACAACGATACGCTGCGCTGGGAAAGAACCACACCTAACTACTCCTCTGGCGAGGCTAGCTCCTCCTGGCAGGTCCCCAGCTCCTTTGAGGGTGTGCCATCGAGTGGCAGCCAGTTACCACCTCTTGAGCGGACTGAGGGCCAAACGCCCAGCTCCAGCAGGCTGGAGTTGAGCAGCTCTGCTAGTCCACAGGAGGAGAGGACTGTGGGGGTGGCCTTTAACCAGGAGACAGGCCACTGGGAAAGAATTTACACCCAGTCCAGCAGATCTGGAACTGTGTCACAGGAGGCCTTACATCAGGATATGCCTGAGGAAAGCTCTGAGGAGGATTCACTCAGGAGGTAAGCAGTTGCTTTCCTGTCTTCTCCTGCATCCCTTGCTTTTCTCCTTGTATCATTTCCTTCAGTCCTATAGATGTTGTGGCTGTATTTGGAGTGTCTGGGACCCACGCATCTGCTTCTGATCTCCCCATTGCATTTTCTTGGAAAATCTTGCTCTGGTGGCAGAGATAGGATAGGGCCTAGCAGTATGAGTCAGTTGGCTGTGCTAGCTCTATTTCTGGCTAAGCTCAAGGTTCTGGCTTTAGCCTTGAAAGGAGAGTGTAGATTAGGTTAGAGAAGCATGAGGAGATGGAATCATTGACTTTCTCTGCCCTACTTTTTGACCTTCTTGAGACGTTGTATGTGCAGGACTACTTATTGTGAGACAAAACAATGTCCCAGCGTGCCTAGGAATAAGTAAAAGAGAACCCTGCATGGTACAGATTAGTCTATTGATTCTTTGCTGATTGTGTTGCTTTGGACAACCGAGTTCACTTCCTAATCCTTATCTTTTGGAACACTGCAGTTTGACAAAGGGAAAAGAAAAAAATATGTATATCTATATATATATGTATGTCAAGGAAAGTTCCAATTTTTTCAGAGATACTTGTTTTTGGACAGCCTATTAGTTGCTCAGTTGAGATTCTCTGAATGGACCTTCCAGATGGACATTCACTTTGGGGTGGAGAAGAAGAATAATTCATGGAAGGAAGGACTCTCCATACTCGGATTGGCATCCTAGCCAACTCTTTCATGGCAGAAACAGAGTGGGTGTAGTTGATCGCCCACCACATGTTCCGTGAATGGCTATGTGCGCATCTATCTTGATTTATTAGGGACTTCTTTCTGTAATTTTGTAAAGGTCAAAGCTAGCATAATCACCAACTCCCAGAATATGCCTGTTGGATCCAAACAGCATATTGCGCTGCATTACATCCTCTGTCGAAGCAACTGAAATTTCTCTGACATAAGCTTCTAACAAGGGTGGGAATATGAATTATGCACATAATGTACTTGTTATTTTGGGAGGATGCTTTAGACAGTCACTCAGTCAATAAGTATTAGTTGAATGATTACAAATTTTCTAGTACTGTGCTAGGCACTGTGGGAAATACAAAAGAAGTATAATACATGGTCTTTACCAACCTGAGTCTACAGTGTTATTGTGGAGGCAAGACAACAAAATTTTTCAAAAGTGTAGATGAGCAAATGCTTCATTGTGTGGTACTGAGATTGGATGTAGTCTCAGAGAAAGGGAAGTATCATCCAAGAAGGCTTTGCAAAATCAAGTCTTGAAAGATGGGTAGGATTTGGAGAGGGAAAGACCTTTTTATTTTAGGGAACCAGCACATGCCAGGGAGGAAAGGGTATAGTGCATATAGGTTCTTAGGCATTTACTAAGGGCATTTACTAAGGGCTTGGGGTGGGAAACAGGGAGACTTGACTGGATGTGAAAGATAAACAAAATAGAGAGGTTTGCTAACTCTGCTCATATGCTTGAAACCAGTTCTGGATTAATAGCTCCTCAATTCCTGGTTTTGGAATATTGTGCCTTGCATACTGGTCTTCATCAGGGGCCCGATCCTCTCTTCTTCCTCTTTGCCAGGAGATGTGAGAAGGCAGTCTGAACACAGTGCATGACATGTAGTAGGCACTTAAAAAGTTTATTAAAGATCTCTGTAAAAGGTGTAAAAGGACTGTCTTCAGTTACTGCTCTAAGAAACCAAGCAGTTGCTGTTTCTGTAATACCAGTGGACTCTGGTTAGTTTTTGTCCATTCTGCTTTAGTAAACCTCTTCATGTGCTATTCTGAGAAATAGGTCCTGAGTGGTTTAAAATAAACTTTATTGTTTGATCATAATTAGAGATACCAGTTACTGCCCGGTGCGGTGGCTCATGCCTGTAATCCCAGAACTTTGGGAGGCTGAGTCGGGCGGACCACTTGAGGTCAGGAGTTCGAGACCAACCTGGCCAACATGGTAAAACCCTGTCTCTACTAAAAATACAAAAATTGGCGGGGCGTGGTGGCGCGGGCCTGTAGTCCCAGCTACTTGGGAGGCTGAGGCAGGAGAATCACTTGAACCCAGGAGACGGACGTTGCAGTGAGCCAAGATTGCACCACTGCACTTCAGCCTGGGTGATGGAGCAAGACTCCATCTCAAGAAAAAAAAAAGAGATACCAGTTACTGAGGGCCTACTATGTGTTAGGTATTATGTTCTTGCTTTGAAATAATTCCTTCTGCTTTCAACAACAACTCTGTGCAAGTCAGGTATTCAATTTTCCATTTTGTTTGAGGAAAGTGAGGCTTAGGGAAGTCAGTTTCTTGTTAAAGATCATATAATAGGTCTCTGAGTGAGAATATGAACTCTGGTCTTCATGACTAGAGATTTGTGCAAGCTGCCCTTCATGGCATTTTCCTTAATATGATAACTTTTTAAAAAAATTTGTGAGATGGATTTTTGCTTTTGTTGCCCAGGCTAGAGTGCAATGGTGTGATCTCGGCTCACCACAACCTCCGTCTCCTGGGTTCAAGCAATTCTCCTATTTCAGCTTCCCGAGTAGCTGGTATTACAGGCATGCACCACCATGCCTGGCTAATTTTGTATTTTCAGTAGAGACAGGTTTTCTCCATGTTGATCAGGCTGGTCTCGAACTCCCGACTTCAGGTGATCTGCCCCCTCGGCCTCCCAAAGTGCTGGGATTACAGGTGTGAGCCACTGCGCCTGGCTGTAACTTCATTTTTAAGTGAACCACTTTTTTTCTTTTAACATTTTATTATGGAAATCTTCAAACATAATATAAAAACAAAAAGTATAACTGAGTTTCCATACACCTATAATCTGACTTCAAAGGTTATCAGTGCTTGGCTAGCTTTCTTTAATCTATATTCCATCTGCTCCCCCCACCTAGATATCAGATAATTTTGTCTGTAAACACTAGATTTTCTAGAGCAGTGCTGTCCAATAAAACTTCTCACACTGATGGAAATGTTCTCTATCTGTGCTACGTAAGATGGTAGCCACTAGCCACACGTGGCTATTGAGCATTTGAAATGCTGCTACTGTTAGGCCGGGCGCGGTGGCTCACGCCTGTAATCCCAGCACTTTGGGAGGCCAAGACGGGCGGATCACGAGGTCAGGAGATCGAGACCATCCTGGCTAACAAGGTGAAACCCCGTCTCTACTAAAATACAAAAAACTAGCCGGGCAAGATGGCGGGCGCCTGTAGTCCCAGCTACTCGGGAGGCTGAGGCAGGAGAATGGGGTAAACCCGGGAGATGGAGCTTGCAGTGAGCTGAGATCCGGCCACTGCACTCCAGCCTGGGCGACAGAGCGAAACTCCATCTCAAAAAAAAAAAGAAAGAAATAATCACGTGTGACTCATGGCTATGATATTGTACATCGAAAATACTATTAATCACTTAATAAAATAGGTTATTTAAAACCCAGAAACTACTGGGCAGGTGCGGTGGCTCATGCCTGTAATCCCACACTTTGAGACACCAAGGCAGGCAGATTGCCTGAGGTCAGGAGTTCGAGACCAGCCTGGCTAATGTGGTAAAACCCCGTCTCTAATAAAAATACAAAAAAAATTAACCAGGCATGGTGGCACATGCCTGTAGTCCTAGCTACTTGGGAGGCTGAGGCAGGAGAATCACTTGGACCTGGGGAGGCAGAGGTTGCAGAGAGCCGAGATCGCGCCACTGCACTCCAGCATGGGCGACAGAGCAAGAAAAAAAAAAAAAAAAAAAACCCAGAAACTATTGAGGATGTAACATAATTTTTTGTTTAAATATTTTTTCTTTTCTGGTGCCAAAAAATGTATGCATTGTGGTTTAAAGTTCAACCATTTAAAAATGTGTATTATAAAAATGAAGTCCCTGGTCATCTCGCTGTAAACAATTTTATATTTATGCTCATTTTCTTTTAAAATATACAAATAACTCCGGATTCTCATTTTAAAATTGTATATTAATTCAGTAGTTACATTATTTATATGGAATCACTTTTAAATGAGCTAGGATGTCGTATGCCATGAGGGCTGACAGCTGTCTCAAAAATGAGATATGTTGTAAAATATTCTAAGTGTGTACACATTAAAGAAGGACTACCATTTGAATGGCTGCATTCTGGTGTAAATCACTAAGACAAACAGGTGCTAGTCTGCCTCTTCTGCCTTCTAAAGCGACTGAGTCTCTAGGTGATGAGCCAACCCTTGCTTCTAGTTCTCCAGCAGGTGTCACTGTTGGGCTGCTGCTGTTAGGTAAGGATGGCTGGGAAGAAAAGGTGTCCCTATTGTTGGTGTACGAGGTTGGATCTTTTAACAAAGCCTGTTTTTGTAGATGACAGTTGTTCTTGAGTGAGTGAAGTTCACAAAAGGCGACTGTACTTGAAAGGAGAAAGTTTTGTTCATTGGCCTTGTAGTAGGAGATAGGCTAAGGAGAGATGTTTGGATCCTTGATGCTGCTGGAATATTTAATAGTGTTTGCAAATAGTGAGGGTATTAATAAGCATACAGTGTGTATTTAAGTGTAGCTGTGTGGTGCCAAATGGTAATAACCAGTACACAGTTTGTCTCCTTTTGCCTGTGGGCAGTGGAGGACGAGCTGTCTTTTTGTAATAGTCTGATGCTACATTGCAACTTGAGTGGCAGGCCCTTGCTTCACTACAAAGAAACGATTTCTCTGTGGGAGTGCAGGATCCAGCAGAAGATCAGGGTATTGTGGCTCCTTGTAGTAGGGTGCCCTTGGCCTTTAAAGGCTGGTATTAGGAAAAAGAAAATGGCTTCAATGGCAAGTTAAAACTGGAGGGAACCTAGAACTTTTGTAGTCCAATCTCTCTCTCTGATGAGAAAACAGAGAGAGTAAATTATTTCTTAAAGAGGTGTTTGTAAGCAAAAGTGGGATTCGAACTCCTGGGCCCTGAAGAGGGCACCCTTTCCTCCATTTCATTTGAAATTAGTTCCTTCAGACAGCAGTTTTCTTTGTCAAAACCTCTGTTGCTCACGTAGGTCATTGCCTGAGGGGGCTCTTCATTCAGCTCTTATTGTAAGAAATTGGAGGTCTGTTAGATAATTTGTAATTATTATTGTTGGGTAGAATGGTAACTAACGCAATGCTTCTAGGAGAAATGCTGTTTTAGTTATTTGCCCATAGAACTACATTGATTAGTTCTAATAAAGTGATCCCTGTTAGGGGTGTTCACTATTAAAATTCCAGCAACTGAGAGAGATGAAAATTGATCTCAATCTCCTCCTAGAAGCACTAATTGTTTCTGTATTCTGTCTCCAGGTAGTTAAGAAAGGTTTGGGTCT
The DNA here is from genome assembly GCF_002776525.5 of Piliocolobus tephrosceles. Lineage (NCBI taxonomy): Eukaryota > Metazoa > Chordata > Mammalia > Primates > Cercopithecidae > Piliocolobus > Piliocolobus tephrosceles. Next base: position 18,165,022 of record NC_045446.1, read on the forward strand.
GGAGTATTTTGTAAGACTGAGTGTGTTCTGAGAATTTAGGTCTTTTTCTCTCATGATAGATGAAGACTGAGAAAGCACGTTGATGGCCTTAGTGTGAAATGTGGCCAGAACACCAAAAGTTAGAGTTAGAAGCCCTCACTGGATTGCTAAGTTTCTTAGACTTCTCTGGGGGAATTGCTTTGGAGCTTAGAACAGTCTGAAGCCCTTTGAGGCTTCATGGACCACCATACTTATTTGATCCCTCAGCTCCCATCACCTGGGAATTCTCCAGGGAGGCCTCAGCCCAACCATCACTGATGGAGGAAAATAAATGGGTGTGTCTGCAGGGCTGATTGTAGGTCCACAAAAGAGGCCTGGCAACCTAAAAATGAGGAAAGTAGCAGTCTTCTTAGCCTGACTGGTATAGAAAGGGGTCCAAATTTAGTAGTTTTCCATGCCGTTGATCTAGCTGAGTCTAAAGAGTTTTGATATCTAATCTCTCCCAGTTTCTTTGGATGGGGAATGTACACAATTTATTATTCAAAACCCAGCACAGCTGTCACCGTGTCCTTTGGGAAACCTTCCCTGATCGCCCCAAGTAATCACTTCCTTTTCTTTGTTGCATGTGTACTAGATATTTCTTTGTGATATTGCAGCCATGACAGAAAATTATTTGTTTACCTGTCAGTGAGCTCCCTGAAGGCATTGATCATGTCTGTATATATCCCTTCTCTACCTAGAATACTAGCTGGCCACACGGTAGATACTCAGTAAATATTACTTGAATTGAAGTTATATTCCTTATGATTTCATATGCAATATAAGTCCTGTTTGGCCTTTTTAGTAAAAAAGATACAAAGCCTATTACTATATCACAACATTTGGTCTTACAGAGTCATTGGCTCAATAATTACTTGTTAAATAAATGAAGTGGTATTATCTAGAGTTGTACAAGAAAGTCACACCTTCCATAACTAGAGCTCTGGTGACCTCTGATGTTTCACTGTGTGCTATGTTCCTAACTTGTGAATGGGTTGTCCTGAAGCCTGTAATAAGTCTGTTGCACCTGGCCAATATGTGTCCTTTATATTGGCTTTACACTGATGACTCAGGGCCTGCACCTTCCTTGAGAGCACTGGCATCATATGCAGCCTTCCCTTTTGTTTATCTTTTTGGTACTCCATTCATATTGAATACAGCTTGCTCTTGAGACCATTTTGTTGGTCTTTGGTTTGGCATCTCAATAATATCTCTGCCTGTCAGTGCTGTTGGTATTTTTTTTTTGTCCTTAAAGATTCTTCTGCAATCTTTATGAAGGTATACTTGGTCTTGATTTAGTTCAAAAATTACATGTGGGTAATCCAATTTAAATGCGAAGGTTCTTTCCCACTAATGCTTTATTTTTCTTTAAGTTTCTGTGGAAGGCTTTCATTAAATTTACTTAGAAGTAGGATTTTTAGGGTTTGAGAAAATGTGTGCTCTCATCTTTTGTTTTGGAGTCTGAGCATCATTAGAATGAACCTTTTTAAGTCTTGAGATACTTGTAGGTCCTTTTTCTCTTGTGGAGTTCAGAATCCTTATGTTAGCAGAAAGTTTTGCTTTACCTCTAATTATGCAGGGTGTGAATAGTTCCCCCGGAAAAAACTGGTGGAATTGTTGTCTGTGGTATTCAAGATACAGTACAATAAACCCTTCCTAACTTCTGAGTTCTTCTGAGTTAGAAGTTCAGCATTTAAGGACAAATAGGGAAGAATTCTCAACCGGGAGATCTTCATTTGTGATACAGGCAAATTATGACATGTTCTTTCTGGGAAGAAAGAGGACCAAGTATTGGGAAATAAAAAGGAGACAAAGCCTATGATGGAATTAACAAACTTAGTTTAAGAGAGGTAAGGGAAGGGAAGCTGGGGAAGGTAAACTCAGGCTTTAGAAGTACTGAGGGCTGGGCATGGTGGCTCATGCCTGTAATCCCAGCACTTTGAGAAGCCAAGGTGGGCAGATGGTTTGAGCTCAGGAGTTTGAGACCAGCCTGGGCAACATGGTGAAACCCCGTCTCTACAAAAAGCTCAAAAATTATCTGGGCGTCATGGCATGTGCCTGTAGTCCCAGCTACTCAGGGGACTGAGGTGGGAGGATCGCTTGAGCTCAGAGGTTGAGGCTGCAGTGAGCCATGATTGTGTCTCTGTACTACAGCCTGGGCAACAGAGTGGAGACCTTGTCTGTAAGAAAAAAGAAGAAGGAACTTAGGAGTATGCACAAGGGCTGCTCCATGGATGAGTTTGGTTCTTCCTAGTAACCCTGAGAGTTGGACTTGTAAACTGTGATTGATCCATGCATGCATCCATTCATGCATTCCATTAACAGATATTTACTAAGCACCTGCTGCATTCCAGGTGCTATTTATTTTATTTTATTTTGAGATGGAGTTTCACTCTTGTTGCCCAGACTGGAGTGCAATGGTGCGATCTTGGGCTCACTGCAACCTCCGCCTCCCAGGTTCAAGTGATTCTTTTGCCTCTGCCTCTCGAGTAGCTGGGATTACAGGCGCCTGCCACCACTCCTGGCTAATTTTTTTGTATTTTTAGTAAAGACGGGTTTTCGCCATGTTGGCCAGGCTGGTCTTGAACTCCTGACCTCTGGTGCTCTGCCCGCCTCAGCCTCCCAAAGTGCTGGGATTACAAGCATGAGCCACTGCGCCTGGCTGGCACCAGATGCTATTTAAATGCCGGCAATAATTCTCTCATTCTAATGGGAAAAAGACAATAAAAAAATAAGATACCTGGTATGCCAGACAGTGACAAGTTCTATGGCAAAAAAGAGAAATGTATAAAAAATGTAGGGGATGCTGCAATTTGAAATAGGATCATCAAAAAAGATTTGATAAGGAGCAGAGGAGACCTTAAAGAAATACGAAAGCAAACCCCGTCGAAACTAGGGGAAGGACATTTTAGACAGAGGAAAGGGCAAATGCAAAATCCCTGAGATGCTTGGCACCGTCAGCAAGTGCAGCTGGAGCACAGCAAGGGATGGAGTGATAGAAGATGAAGTTGGAGAGGTGACAAGGATGAGATTATGCAGGGTCTTCTAAGCCATTTAAGAGATTTTTTTCCTCTTCCTTTGAGTGACTTGGGAAGCCATCAGAAGTGGAGTAGCACGATCTTATATTTTAGAAAGATAACTGTGGCTGCTGGTTGAGAATAGACCTAGGAGCTAAGTAGCGTAAATTAAAGCTAGTCCAACTCTGCACAGTTTTAGATTGATTTGTGTCTTGAGACTGTTGAAAACTGAGAAGGAGGAATGACTGATTCTGTCAGAATAAGAGAGGCCTTAAATGTTTGGGTGAAGAGCTGATGAATGGGTGAACAAATGAATGAATCAGTCCTCTCAGCAGGCATATTACCTGCAAGAAAGCCCCTCCACTCTTCCCCAAACTCCAAATAAGAAGGTGTGTTATTGAAACCGTGAGGGAGAGCTTGAAAAATTCATAGTAAACAAGAGATCATACATGGAAATGAAATGCCTCTTTTTTTGCTGCTTATAAAACTATTGCCAATTCATTTGTAAAAAAGTAAACATTACAGAAATGTATGATTGTAGGAAGTGAATATCCTCTCAAAACCACTGCTCAGAGATCTGCTATTAACAATATTTTAATTCTTTTCCTTTTTTTTTTTTTTTTTTTTCTCCTTTTGAGAGAGAGTCTCGTTTTGTAGCCCAGGCTGGAGTGCAGTGGTGTGATCTTGGCTCACTGCATCCTCCACCTCTTGGGCTCAAGCGATTCTTGTGCCTCAGCCTACTGAGTAGCTGGAATTACAAGTGTGCGCTACCACGCCTGGCTAATTTTTGTATTTTTAGTAGAGATGGGGTTTCATCATGTTGGCCATGTCTTGTTTTCTTTTTCAGTGTTGCAGGATTTTTGTGTACTTAAGTGTTTTTAGAAGATGAAGTTCTAGAAGTGGAATTGCTAGTGCCCGAGTATCAGCGTTGTTAGTGGTAAATGAAAATTAATTGTATAGTACTCATTATTACTAATGTAAGATGTATAAAGTATTTCCTATTTCTTGTTTTATTTAACTGAACATTATTTCATAGATTTCATAGATTAGAACTCTTAAGGCCGGGCACTGTGGCTCACGCCTGTAATCCCAGCAGTTTGGGAGGCTGAGGCGGGCGGATCACAGGTCAGGAGTTTGAGACCAGCCTGGCTAACACGGTGAAACCCCGTCTCTACTAAAAATACAAAAATTAACTGGACATGGTGGTGGGTGCCTGTAATCCCAGCTACTCGGGAGGCTGAGGCAAGAGAATCGCATGAAGTTGGAAGGCAGAGGTTGCAGTGAGCCGAGATCGAGATCGCACCACTGCACTCCAGCCTGGGCAAAAGAGGGAAACAATGTCTCAAAAGAACTCTTAAACCTTTCCTCCCCCTATAAGCTCTTAAACTTATCAGTAGTAAATTCTCCTACCATGGGTTTTTAGGAGCTTCCTCCTAAAGTTTTTGAGAAAAACTTTTGTTCTATTAATTCTAATAATTGCCATCTTAAGGTGTTAGTGTACATTTGTTCTCTGACACCCTTGTATGAGAAAAACATACCCCTGTTCTATCTCTGACAATCACGTACATACTGGCCTTCGTCCACTTAGTCTTCTGTGTCTTATTAAGTGATTGGAAAAATCCAGGCATCTCTTGCCTCTTTATAAGACAGTAATTTTATATTAATTAATTTAATAATTTATTTTTGAGACATAGTCTTGCTCTGTCACCTAGGCTAGAATACAGTGGCATGATCTCAGCTCACTGCAACCTCCGCCTCCTTGGTTCAAGTGATTCTCCTGCCTCAGCCTCCTGAGTAGCTGAGATTACAGGTGCCCACCACCACTCCCGGCTAATTTTTCATATTTTTAGTAGAGATAGGTTTCACCATGTTGGCTAGGCTGGTCTCGACCTCCTGACCTCAAGTGTCCGCTCCCCTTGGCCTCGCAAAGTATTGGGATTACAGATGTGAGCCACCTCTCCCAGCTGGCAGTAACATTTAGATACCGAATGTATTTGTCATTGGGGGTGGTTAGGCAACCCATTTTCTCTTTGGCAATATGGGAATGAGGACAGAGTGAAGGAGGGGTATCATTCTGTTAATCTTTCTTTCTTTTTTTCCTTTTTTTGAGACAGAGTTTCGCTCTGTCACCCGGGTTGGAGTGCAGTGACAGATCTCTGCTCACTCCAACCTCCAACTCCCAAATTCAAGTGATTCTTCTGCCTCAGCCTCCCGAGTAGCTGGGATTACAGGTGCCCACCGCTACGCCCGGCTAATTTTTGTATTTTTAGTAGAGACAGGGTTTTGCCATATTGGCTGGGCTGGTCTTGAACTCCTGACCTCAGATGACCTGTCCACCTCAGCCTCCCAAAGTGCTGGGATTATAGGCGTGAGCCACCGCACCCAGCCTTATTCTGTTAATCTTTCTTACCTTTGCTGCTCACCTGCCTGAGTAGGTCACTCTGTTTGAGCCTCTGAATTCTGTATGTGTTCTCTGCCCTACCCTCTATATCAGGCATTGGCAGGCTTTTTGTAAAGGTCAAGATAGTAAATATATTAGGATTTGGAGGCCATACAGTCTCTGTTGGAACTACTCAACTTTGCTGTTGTAGTATGAAAGCAATCACAGACAGTATCTAAATGAGTAAGTGTGGGCCTGGTGTGGTGGCTCACGCCTGTAATTCTAGCACTTCGGGAGGCCGAGGCAGGCGGATCACTTGAGGTCAGGAGTTCAAGACCAGCCTGGCCAACATGGCAAAACCCCACCTCTACTAAAAATATAAAAATTAACCGGCATGGGCTGGGCGCAGTGGCTCAAGCCTGTAATCCCAGCACTTTGGGAGGCCAAGACCGGCGGATCACGAGGTCAGGAGATTGAGACCATCCTGGCTAACACGGTGAAACCCCGTCTCTACTAAAAAATACAAAAAAAACTAGCCGGGCGAGGTGGTGGGCGCCTGTAGTCCCAGCTACTCCGGAGGCTGAGGCAGGAGAATAGCGTGAACCCGGGAGGCGGAGCTTGCAGTGAGCTGAGATCCGGCCACTGCACTCCAGCCTGGGCGACAGAGCGAGACTCCGTCTCAAAAAAAAAAAAAAAAAATTAACCAGCATGGTGGCAGGTGCCTGTTTTCCCAGCTACTTGGGAGGCTGAGACAGGAGAGTTCCTTGAATCTGGGAGGTGGAGGTTGCAGTGAGCCGAAATCATGACACTGCACTCCAGCATGGGCTACAGAACAAGAATCCATCTCAAATAAATGAATGAATCAATGAATGAGAATGTGGCTGTGTTCCAATAAAACTTTATTTATGGAGACAAATTTGATTTTCATATAATTTTCACGAGTCATAAAAATTATTTTGATGTTTTTCAATCATTTAAAAATATGAAAACCATTCATAGCTGGTTTTGGCCTGCAGGTTGTAGTTTGCCAACTCCTGCTTTTTAGGAATGTGATTTGGAAGAGTCAGGTGCTAGAGTAATAGAAGGCATTATGACAGTGAGGGCCCCAAAGAGATTGTTAGGGGACTCCTGCACTTGCTCTCTCTCTCTCTACTTTGGACTAGGTGCTCCAAGTATTGGCTCTTGTGGGATTCTTTGATGGTTAAGAGCAGGCATAAATGCATAAAGAATTTGTTTCTTGTGCTATCTGGCCTGAAGCAAAGTTCTCCAGCCTCATTTTCTGTCTTTCTTGGGAATCGCGTGCAAATGAGGAGGCTTGCCCAGGTTGGGAGGGCATGAGCCTCCAGATCCTCCAGGCAGTATGCTTGGCAGGCAGCCCTTCCCCCAGTGTAGGTCATGCTAGCACCTGCTAGGCTGTCTAAATTATCCCTCATCATTCCTCTCTCTGGGGCTGAATGGTGTAGTGCCTGCTGTGTGCTTTGTATACACCCTGAAACATGAAAAGATGTAATCGCTTCTGTCAGCTCAGGGTGTTGGAGCACTTGCGGACTACAGTGAAATCTGTATGTGTGCTGAAAATACGTTGGGAGCAATTTCTCGTGTACTCATTCTTCCCCCTTCAGATCTCCTTCTCTACTGTATCTATTCAGTGTAGTGCTCTAAAGGGTGCATTGGAGGTTTTTACCAAGACAATGACACCAGGTGTATGGGGTTCTGTTTGCATAACATATTTTGCTTATTGTAATTGGTCCCAGCCTATTAGAACTGTGCAGGTAGCATCCTCTCCTCCTGCTGGATTTCTTACACATTTATTGAGTGGTTGGGGGGTGGGAGCAGGATTCAGTACGTCTTATTTCTGCTCTTTCTTGGAAGCATTCCTGACAGCATGTTTGTGTGAGCAAATTTTGCTTTCATGGGTGGGCCTGTTGTTACATTAACCCAGAGATTGCAAAATAGTCCTCAAGTATGCATGTTTGCCTCACAGTATTTCTAAAAATTTGGAATTTTTTTTCCATATCAATTCAGATATCTGGATTCTGTTGAAAAAACTGGCTCACGTTCCCACATAACAGTCAGCAGGAATTGAGTAGGACAGCAGCCCCTTTCATCAAGGCATGGACTTTCTTGATGCCTTAGTCTATGCTAGGCTGATGTCATGTTTCCTACTTAAATCCAATTTTGTGTACTTGGCCATTGCATTAGCTCAAGCAAAAAGTGTTGATGGTTAGGTGTGGGTAAATATTTCCTAAGTGCCCTACCACTTGGCTCCACCAGGGGGAGTCACTGGTCATTACAGTACCCGCTCCACCACCCCACCCATCCTAATTCACCCACAGGGGCTCCCCCTGCTTGCTGTAGGCTGACATGCTGACAGCCCCCTCACCTGAGAAGCTGCCTGATTTTTAAATAGCAACAATTAACAAACTCCTCCTCTGTTTCCAAAGGGGGAAAATGGAGGTTCCAAGCTTATTTGCTGGATGAGGCTCACTTTAGTGAGCAGATCTCCGTTATGCTAGATTATGCAGTATGAGAGCAACCTTCTTTTGGATTATGTAAATGGACTATGTAAAAATCTTGGAGAAGAATGCCTGCACCTTTTGCAGAGCACCTTGGACAGAGTGGTGGGTTCCAATGAAAAGGCTGCATGACTTGGGTGTCACTTGCCAGGAAATTAAAATCAAGTTAGAGCAGGAGTAGAAAATTGTAATAATAAAGAAATCAGAGGCTGAAAGTATGACCTTGTCATAGAAAGAGAATTGCAGCTTGTTAACATTGTGCCCTTTTCCTTTGCTGCGTCAGAGGGTACGTGTGAATCTTTTTGCCTCTTCTGCTTTTTTCCTCCCCTACACAAAGGTAACCCAGCTTCTACTGCCTCTGTCTCCTTGTTGTCCCCTTGGGTCATTTCACCTCATCCAGGTGGCTTTTATCCTTTCTTTGTTCTGTTGGCTCATGTAACCCTTTTTATCTTCGTGTAAGTGTGTCTGTGGTAGAAAACAACATAGATTTACTCTCTTAATTTTAAAAGTGTACAGTACATATTATTGTTCAATAGATCTCTATAACCTCTTTGTCTTGTGTGACTGAAACTGTATCCTTTGAATGACTCCTTTTCCCCCTCCCACAACCCCCTGGCAGCCATCACTCTCTGTTTCTGTGAGTTTGATCACTTTAGATACCTCTTACTAATGGAATCTTGTAGTATTTGTCTTTTTATGGTTGGTTTATTTCACTTAGCATAATGTCCTTAAGGATCATCTATTAATAGGTCATAGTGGCTAGGTGCGGTGGCTCACGCCTGTAATCCCAGCACTTTGGGAGTCCCAAGGCGGGTGGATCACTTGAGGTCAGGGGTTCGAGACCATGCTGGCCAACATGGTGAAACTCCATCTGTACTAAAAATACAAAACTTAGCCAAGTGCGGTGGTGGGCATCTGCAATCCCAGCTACTTAGGAGGCTGAGGCAGGAGAATCACTTGAACCTGGAGGTGGAGGTGGCAGCGAGCCGAGATCGCACCACTGCACTCCAACCTGGCCGACAAAGCGAGGCTCCATCTCAAAAGAAAAGAAAAAGTTGTATGTATATAATCATAATTTCCTTCTTTTCAAAGGCTGAATAATATTCCATTCTATGTATATACCACATTTTCTTTATCCATTCATCTACTGATGGACATTTAGGCTGCTTCCACATTTTGGCTATTTTGAAAAATGCTGCAGTGAACATGGGTGTGCAAATATCTCTTCAAGATCCTGTTTTCAGTTCTTTTAGATATATAACCAGAAGTGGAATTGCTGGACATATGGTAGTTCTATTTTTAATTATTTGAGGAACCTCCATACTGTTTTCCATAGCAGCTGAACCATTTTACAATCCTACCAACAGTGCATGAGGGTTCCAACTTCTTCATATCCTTGTCAGCACTTGTTATTTCCTGTTTTTTCTTTTTCTTTTTATAGTGGTCATCCTGACAGGTGTGAGGCGATAAATAATTGCGGTTTTGATTTGCATTTCCGTAATGATTAGTCATATTGAGCATCTTCTCATATGTTTGTTGACCATTTGTATATCATTATTAGAGAAATGTGCATGCAAGTCTTTGGTCCATTGTTTAGTATGGTTATTTGTGGGGTTTTTTGGTTATTGAGTTGTAGGAGTTCCCCATATATCATGGACATTAAACATTTATCTGACATATGGTTAGCAAATATTTTCTCCCATTCCATAGGTTACCTTTTTTTTTTTTTTTTTTTTTTTGGGAGACAGAGCGTCACTCTGTCACCTAGGCTGGAGTACAGTGGCGTGATCTCAGCTCACTATAACCTCCACCTCCTGGGTTCAAGCAGTTCTCCTGCTTCAGCTTCCCAAGTAGTTGGGATTACAGGTGCATGCCACCACGCCTGGCTAATTTTTGTATTTTTAGTAGAAATGGGGTCTTGCTGTGTTACCTAGGCTGATCCCGAACTCCTGGCTCCCACCTTGACTTCCCAAAGTGCGGGGATTACAGGAGTAAGCAACTGCTCCTGGCCTCCTGCTTCTTTGATAAGGGAGGGAGCACAAATAGCCTTAATTTCTCAAATTTTAGGACCATTTTCTACCTTGAAAGGGAGCCACCCAGGGGAGAAGTGTGTTTCAGAAAGACGGAGAGCCTTGAGATAGGAATGAGCGCAAGTCTTTCTAAATGAACATTGACTCTTCTGACTAATACAGGGGCTTTATGCTTTAGAAACAGTGATCAAGTTTACACTTGCTTTATTATGATCTGTTTTCAAATGCCTTGGTAGCCAAGGTTCCTTCAAGGAGAGATGTGATTTTGGCTGTAAACTAACCTCATGGACTTAGTTCTAATGTTGCTGTTGTGCCTAGCTTGAAAGTTTTACAAAGATAAGGAATTATTTTGTTCACATATTGGTGTATAACAAACCACACTCCAAAACTTAGTGACTTAAAAATGATTCAGTTAGTTTTCATGCTTTTTTTGGGGGGGGAGGGGGTAGACTGGGTTCAGTTGGAAAGTTCTTCTGCTGGTCTTCCTTGGGTTTTCACTAGAGTCATGTGGAGGCCCAGTTAGAATAAAGTGGGTCTCTCTTCTTTGCCATGTAGATTCAGGGGCTCTTCTCTCCACGTGGCCTCTCAAGAGTAGCCAGGCTTCTCTCTCTCTCTTTTTTTTAAATTTTAATTGTTTTTTATATTTCTTGCTATATAGATGACAGGGACAGACTTCTTACATAGCAACTTAAGATTTCCAAAAGTGACAGTTCTAAAAGGAAGGAAACGGAAGCTGCCAGTTCTCTTAAAACGGTAGGCCCAGAATTGGCACAGCTTGATGCATTCTCTTGATTAAAGCTACTGATAGAGCAGTCTAGATTCAGTGTGGGAGGGGACCACACAAGGGTGAGAATACCAAGAGGATATTTCTTTGGAGCCATCTTTGGATGGGCCATATTTTATTTTAGTTTAGTTTAGTTTAGTTTAGTTATTTTTGAGCTGGTGTTTCACTCTTGTTGCCCAGACTGGAGTGCAAACAGCAAGATCTCGGGTCACCGCAACCTCTGCCTCCCAGGTTCAAGTGATTCTCCTGCCTCAGCTTTTGGAGTAGCTGGGATTACAGGCATATTCCACCATGCCCAGTTAATTTTGTACTTTTAGTAGAAATGGGGTTTCTCCATGTTGGTCAGGCTGGTCTTGAACTCCCGACCTCAGGTGATCTGCCCGCCTCAAACTCCCGAAGTGCTGAGATTACAGGTGTGAGCCACCACACGTGGCCTATTTATTTATTTTTTGAGACAGAGTCTTGCTCTGTCACCCAGGCTGCAGTGCAATGGAACGATTTCTGCTTACTGCAACCTCCGCCCCCTGGTTTCAAGCAGTTCTCCTGCCTCAGCCTCACAAGTAGCTGGAATTACAGGCACCTGCCACCATGACGGCTAATTTTTTTTTTTTTTTGAGACGGAGTCTTGCTCTGTTGCCCAGGTTGGAGTACAATGGCACCATCTCAGGTCACTGCAACCTCCGCCTCCCGGATTCAAATGATTCTTCTGCCTCAGCCACCAGAGTGGCTGGGACTACAGGCATGTGCCACCACTCCCGGCTAATTTTTGTATTTTTGATAGAGACAGGGTTTCACTGTATTGGTCAGGCTGGTCTCAAACTCCTGACCTCCAGTGATCCACCCACTTCGGCCTTCCAAAGTGCTGGGATTACAGGCATAAGCCACTGTGCCCGGCCTTGACCCAGCTAAGTTTTTGTATTTTTAGTAGAGACAGGGTTTCGCCCTTTGGACCGTGGCTCAGCTGGTCTTGAACTCCTGACCTCAGGTGATCTACCAGCCTTGACCTCCCAAAGTGTGGTGTGAGCCACTGCGCCTGGCCTATTTATTTTTTTTATTTTTGAAAGAGGGTTTCAGTTGGTCGCCCAGGCTGGAATGCAGTAATATGATCTCAGCTCACTGCAGCCTCAACCTCCATGGCCCAAGCAATCCTCCTGCCTCAGCCTCCCAAGTAGCTGAGACTGTAGGCATGTGCCATCATGCCCAGCCGATTTTTAAATTTCTTGTAGAGATGAGGTCTCCCTATGTTGCCCGAGCTGGTCTCGAACTCCTGGGCTCAAGGTATCCTCTTGCCTCAGCCTCCCAAAGTTCTGGTTTACAGGCGTGAGACATCATGCCCAGCCCACATCTGTATTTTATATAGTACTAATATATATAACCAACAGAAGGCATTCGGTATTTCTGTTTGAATCACCAGTTGGATGGACCAACACATAGGTTGGTAGATGGATACCTGACTGTTCTTGTTGGTTTATGTGGATGGGGTGCATGTGATTCTCAGGGCTCAGGTGCCCCTGTTTATACCTTTATAGTATTCACCCTTCTTCAACATGTCTGTCTTTCTGACAAAGTACCTTTTTAGGCATAGTGACTTGAGTGGACAGAGGGCATCATATTCCCTACAGATTTTTTTTTTTTTTTTGAGACGGAGTCTCGCTCTGCCGCCGGGTCTGGAGTGCAGTGGCCGGATCTCAGCTCACTGCAAGCTCTGCCTCCCGGGTTCCCGCCATTCTCCTGCCTCAGCCTCCTGAGTAGCTGGGACTACAGGCGCCCGCCACCTCGCCCGGCTAGATTTTTGTATTTTTTTGGTAGAGACGGGGTTTCACCCTGTTAGCCAGGATGGTCTCGATCTCCTGTCCTCGTGATCCGCCCGTCTCGGCCTCCCAAAGTGCTGGGATTACAGGCTTGAGCCACCGCGCCCGGCCTCCCTACAGATATTTTGGGAGCTGTAATCTAAGGAAGAAAAAAATAATGGCTGTTTATTAGACTGTGTACTGGCTACTGTACTTGACACAGGTTCTTACTTAAAAGGGATTTCCCCTCAAATGTGGAAGCAGAGGATAATGACCTTGCCCACGGTCTCACAGCTAGTAGGTGACACAAGATGGAATTTATTTATTTATTTATTTATTATTTTTTGTTTTGTTTTGTTTTGTTTTTCAGTAGAGACAGGGTTTCACCGTGTTAGCCAGGATGGTCTCGATCTCCTGACCTCATGATCTGCCCGTCTCGGCCTCCCAAAGTGCTGGGATTACAGGCTTGAGCCACCGCACCCGGCCTACAAGATGGAATTTAAACTGCAATCTGTCTGATTCTGAGGCTCAAACACTAAATTGCCTCATATTTTAGTTACTCAGAGTTTTCTTGGTTAGTCTCAGACCACTAAGATATATCAGAAGGTTTTATAACAGCAGCACTATTGACATTTGGGGCTGGATAATTCCTCACCATGGGAGGCTGTCCTGTGCATGGTAGGATGTTTAGCACCATTCCTGGTCTTCACCTATCACATGCCAGTGGTGCTCTAGCACCCAGAAGCAACAACCAAAAATGTCAGCAGATATTGCCACATTTCCAGGGGGCATCCCACTCCCCTTGAAAAGCACTGGTAGGCCGGGCGCGGTGGCTCAAGCCTGTAATTCCAGCACTTTGGGAGGCCGAGACGGGTGGATCACGAGGTCAGGAGATCGAGACCATCCTGGTCTACACGGTGAAACCCCGTCTCTACTAAAAATACAAAAAACTAGCCGGGCGAGGTGGCGGGTGCCTGTAGTCCCAGCTACTCGGGAGGCTGAGGCAGGAGAATGGCGTGAACCCGGGAGGCGGAGCTTGTAGTGAGCCGAGATCGCGCCATGCACTCCAGCCTGGGCGACAGAGCGAGACTCCGTCTCAAAAAAAAAAAAAAAGAAAAGCACTGGTAAATTATTTCATGATTTGTTGTCCTTTGATCTTGCTGGATTTTAAAAATATGACATTAGGTCGGGCGTGGTGGCTCACGCCTGTAATCCCAGCACTTTGGGAGGCCAAGATGGGCAGATCACCCGAGGTCAGGAGTTTGAGACCAGCCTGGCCAGCATGGTGAAACCCTGTCTCTACTAAAAATACAAAATTAGCCAGGCATGGTGGCACATCTCTGTAATCCCAGCTACTTGGGAGGCTGAGGCAGGATAATTGCTTGAACCCAGTAGGTGTAGGTTGCAGTGAGCCTAGATCGTGCCATTGCACTCCAGCCTGGGCAACAAGAGCGAAACTCTGTCTCAAACATAAATAAATAAATAAAAATATGACATCTCATCAGAAATTGTCAGTGGGTTCAAACCATCTTCTTAGATAGTTAATAGTACTGCCTGGTTCTGGTGGTCTTGCCTCATGCCTTTCTCTCATTGCTTCTCTCCTCTTCTGCCTTACCTTTTGTCTTTTGTCTCTGATTTTTCTAAATAAAGTGCAGGTGGGTAAAGTGGTGTTTGTAAGGACTTTTTACACAGGTATGGATTTAGCAGGCATTCAGAACTCTGAGATTATAGCCATTAGTGCTAGTAAAAAGAAGGCAATTTACATGTTCTAATTATAGTACGGGGGAAAATGCATGATTTTTAGCAAGGTGGGAATTGAATGGCTTCCAGACTCTACAGAGTTAATCCTCCTCAGGGTAGTATTGATTGACATGCTGGAGGACGTTAATGTGCCAATCTTTTTGGGAACGGGGGAGGAGAGTGGAAATTGCAGTTTCTCTACTAATTGTACTTTAGGTGTCGTTTATGACAATTTCATGTTGTCTAGACAGAGGAAATGGTGGAGAAATTATTTCAGTAGAGTCAAATGCTGAGTCCAAAAGGAATCAGGGTGGTTGCTGAAGTCAAGATCAGGGTGGAAGGGCAAGTAGTACATCCCCACAGACGAATCAGTGAAATCAGATGTCACTAAGAGACGCAGTTCAGAATGAACCTTGGATATAAGAAAAGAGATTGTACTCTGAGCTTCGTGTTAGCTCAAGGGCTAACAGTGGATTGTTTGCGGTCCCAGTTGTAGTCTCTGCCCTCATATTTCTGCAAATTCTAGAAACCTCATTCCATGGACAGATATGAGCTGGGAAATTGGCCTCTTTGCCTCTGGTTAATAAATAGCCCAGCACACTGTGCTTTGCTTTTCCCTCGTTCTCTTGAGGCTTCACGTACTAACTTGCTTTGCCTTTCTGATATTGGTCCTAAGATTTTACTTCCTATTATATAGTGTGTGCAGTATACCAAGGTCAAGGGCCTGTCACTTCTTAATGAACGGACTTGGTCAAGGGTTTTTAAAGTTTCATATCAGAAATGTGGATGTGAAAAAATGTTTTTTTAAGACCTTCACAGGCTTGCTAGTATCACAGCAATAAATGATTCTACCAGTATATTCTTTGTAGACTTAGTTGGCCTGGAGGTTGGTGTTTAAGAATTTGTCTGTGCTTCTGAATAAAATTAGCTAAGAATTCAACATTATGGAATTCTATAAATTCCAGGGGGAAATCAGTGAATTAGGATGCACTGCCTCTTAAAGTCTAAACCTATATATCCCACCTGTTGCATGTGGGGGGCATGTGTGCATGTGGCATCAAAACTAGCTGTGGACCTTTTTTTTTTTTCTAATAGATTTGGTCTTACTCATCCTCTGGTGAAAAGCCTCTGATGCTAAATTCTGGGTTAAAAAAAAAAGTCTGTGGTCTGTGAGCAGACCTCCTAAGTCTCCCAGAGAAATGGATTTGGATACTAAGTAAAGATGTGCACGTAGATTGACTTGGGCCTTTGAGTTTACTTGCTAACAAAAGTGAGTTTTTATTATACATTCAAGTCTTATAACTATAGTGAATGTGTTGAGGGTATATAGGAGCTAAGCATAGTGCCAACCAGTCATCTTACAAATGTATTAAAAATAACTACCCACCAGACAGTTAACAGAGGTCATATGTTCCCAGGGGGAACTGGCTGACTTTTCAGACAAGACTTTTGTAATGCTAGATACATGATTGCACACTATATATACATTCTGTTTCCAGCCTCTTCCCTTTTGCTATCTGTGACTATGTTGTGCTCTCATGTTTTGCCATCTATCGCTCACTGCCCAGAGGTACTGGGGAGTACATTAATGTTTCATAAAGATGTTTTTAAGCATTTCTGGTGAAAAGCATTGTTTTGTACTCTGTGAATTGTTTATATTTGATAATGCTAAAATAAGGCTGATCTACACTATAGGCACTGTGGTGTGTTTCTGTAGTATGTCTGTTTTTTTCCTGAGGTTACTAGCATTTTAGCAGTGCCACCTTGCCTTGACCCACCCCACATTAGGGGCAGGAATTACCTGCCAGTCTCTGCTGGCAACTGCATCACATGCTTTAAGTGCACCCCTCAAACTAGGGGGCCCTGCAGCGATCAGATGAATGCCTATCGTTGGATAACTTAAACGATAATTACTAGTGTGTGAAATGGGGAGGCTTGGATGCCTCTGCATTAGAGCAGAGATGTCAATTTGGAAATCATAATAGAGGTGTCGTTTCAGAACACACAATTATTTTTTACAAAGAATAAGGGCTTGTCATCTCCCAACCCAGGCATGCGCCAAGGCAGAGATCAGGGAGTTGCAGAGCAAGATTCAGAAATGAAGAAAGCCACGGCGCATTCAAGTTTATTTGGCCTCCTGCCCCTTCATCCCCTGGCAAACATTGCCCTCTTTCCCTTGTGGGGGTCTCTTTTGGCAATTTACAGTCCAGGAACATCAGTGGTAGTTTCCCAGGCAAGTAGCCAGCCTCTGGCTTTTTGATTTAATGAGCCTCCCAGGGACCAGACTGCACTGCATTTATCAGGACAACTATGTCAGCATTTTAACCTGAGAAGCATAAGTGACCAGAGGGGATGAAGGTGATGTAAGCAGTTTCTGAAAACCTTGTTCCTTCGGGAGTTTTAGTGTGAGTTTTTGGGCATCTAGCAACCTTGTCTGAGAGTCTTGTGGCCAGTGAGGGGCAATCAGATACGTCTTCTTGCTTATTCTTCCAAGTCTGGTTAGGCCTGCTGATTCATCACTTAGATATTTGTTGGTTTCCTATTACATGTTAATTAGGATGTGAGTTTTGACGGGAATGACTTGGATCCAGTACCTGTTTTCATGTAGCTTCTAGTCCAGAAGCAAACACAAGACATAAGTTACTGGATGACTTGAGAAGGCCTCTTAAGAGAGGTACAAAATGCTAGGAGGCACTGGGGAAGAGAGGGTGAACTTCTGGCTGGAGGAGTCAAGTATTTGAGCTTTGAAGGCTTTTTACAGACAGTAATAAGGAAGAGGAACTTTCCAGAAAGAATAAATTGCCAAGATAAATAACGTAGGTGGGATAGTGAGGGTGTGTTTAGTTTAGCTAGAACAATGGATCCCCAAAGTCAAAACTATTTTTATAATAATGCTGAGACATTCTTTGTGTTTTTCACTCTCATTCTTTCACAAGTATAGTGTTTTCTAGAGGCTCCGTGACATGTAATGAGGCTATCATCCTGATGGCTAATTGAATGTGTGCTTGTGTATTAAAATTTTTTCAGTTTTAATTTCAAAATTGAAATTAAATATTGATAGTGGAAACCCATACAAATGAAATCTCTTTAGGAGCCTCGTAATTTTTTTTTTTTGAGACAGAGTTTCGCGCTTGTTGCCCAGGCTGGAGTGCGATGGCGCCATCTTGGGTCACCGCAACCTCTGTTTCCTGGGTTCAAGTGATTCTCCTGCCTCAGCCACCTGAGTAGCTGGGATTACAGGCATGTGCCACCATGCCTGGCTAATTTTGTATTTTTTAGTGGAGACGAGGTTTCTCCATGTTGATCAGGCTGGTCTCGAACTCCCAACCTCAGATGATCCACCCATCTTGGCCTCCCAAAGTGCTGGGATTACAGGCGTGAGCCACTGGGATCCTCATAATTTTTAAGAGTGTTAAAGGAGTCTTGGGACCAAAAAGTTTGTAAACCACTGGACTAGATCATATAGTATATTCAAAAGGAATGAGACATTTGGCTGCAAAGCTTGAATACCGAATGCGCTGCTGAGGAATCTGGATTTTATTTCCTAGGCAGAAGGAAGCTGTTAATTTGGATTTGGCTCTCCTAGATGGAAATAACAGTTGCCATCCAGACATTAAAGCCAGGCTGTAAAGTTACTCATTAGGCATGGGGCACCAGTGGCATCTTACCTTCTGGGAGCCAGCATTCCCTAACAGTAGAGGCCAGAGAGTTCTAGCAATTGATTGTTTCCAGTGGTTGGAGAAAGTCCGGACATGTTTGTTTGCTTTAGGATATTGATTTTTCTCTGTGATCTGACAACCAGTTAAAAGAGTATCTTCAGGGTATAATTTTTTAGTAAGGAAGAGTTGTCCACGGCCTGTTTATTCCATATGGACTAGTACCCAGACTTTCTGCACCTCAACCCTGATATCCATTGAATTTGAAGTGAAGGGGCCGGGCTCAGTGGTGCATGCCTGTAATCCCAGCACGTTGGGAGGCCG
Source organism: Piliocolobus tephrosceles (assembly GCF_002776525.5). Classification (NCBI taxonomy): domain Eukaryota; kingdom Metazoa; phylum Chordata; class Mammalia; order Primates; family Cercopithecidae; genus Piliocolobus; species Piliocolobus tephrosceles. Next base: position 18,183,277 of record NC_045446.1, read on the forward strand.
ATGTGGGTGGATCACTTGAGGCCAGGAGTTCAAGACCAGCCTGGCCAACATGGTAAAATCCTGTCTCTACTAAAAATACAAAAATTAGCCAGGCGTGGTGGCGCATGCCTGTAGTCCCAGCTACTTGGGCGGCTGAGGCAAGAGAATTGCTTAAGCATGGGAAGTAGAAGTTGCAGTTAGCCAAGATCGTGCCACCACACTCCAGCCTGGGTGACAGAGACTCTGTCTCAAAAACTGAAATAACATAAAATAATGAAGTGAAGATTCTTTTCTTTCAGTTGATCTGCTTCGACCACTTTTTTTCTTTTCCAGAGCTTTTTTTGACTATTTTAAAAATTGTATTCCTAGTGATCAAGAATACAGCTGATACAGGGAACCTCTTTGCAAATAATGCAGAATATTAATCAGGGAAAGAAAAAATAGTTGCATTCTTTTTAAAATGTGAGGGATTTCACAGCTTGAATTATGTGCCTGTTATGATTTTAGCAGGGCTTAATATGCATTTTTGATGGCTTTTTCCATCCATTACTTGCGCCTGGCCGTAATTCTTTTGAAAACAAATGGCTATCTCTTTCTTTTCAGTATTTTACCTTAAGATTTTTATATGTTGTATGTTTTTGTTTTCTCATTTTGAAATAATTCCAAACTTGCAGAAAAGTTGCAAAAATAGTACAGAGGATTCCCATATACCCTTCACCCACATTCCCTAAATGTTAACATTTTGCCACATTTGCTTTATTATCCTCTTTTGTTCTCTCTGTATGTGTATATATGTATAAATATGAGTGTACTTTTCTATGCTTATAGTTTTTTTTATATTTAAGCTTATCCTATTCTTTATAGTATTGTTAAAGTCATATATAGTTTGATAGAGCAGTGGCCTTCAGACTTTAAAAAAAAAAAAACACCTTATTAATAAAATGCTTTCTGGCTGGGCATGGTGGCTCATGCCTGTAATCCTAGCACTTAGGGAGGCTGAGGCAGGCGGATCACCTGAGGTCAGGAGATTGAGACCAGCCCTGGCCAACATGGTGAAACCCTGTCTTTACTAAAAGTACAAAAATCAGCTGGGCGTGGTGGTGGACCCCTGTAATCCCAGCTACTCGGGCGGCTGAGGCAAGAGAATTGCTTCAACCCAGGAGGCGGAATTTGCAGTGAGCCGAGATCGCGCCGTTGCACTCCAGCCTGGGTAAAAGAGGGAAACTCCGTCCAAAAAAAAAAAAAAGCTTTTGAGTAATCCATGTGTGTTATGATTATATATTATATAGCAGAAGTTGTAGTATTTCCCCCTTGTTGTCCAATGGATCAAATAGCACAACCCCGGTATACCTCACTTGGACATCAGTGATGTACAAAATGAACCAGGCAAGTAGAGAAAACAAGGAAGTATTTGGTTGGGGGAGGGGGGGTTGTATTTTTTTGTTTTTCAGCTTCAGTGATAGCAACTTCAGTCCTGAACAAGCTTGGCTGAGCCCTTCCTAGGCCCTCCCTGATTTCTTGTGATAGACTAAGTCAAGTCAAATTTGTGGTGGTCACAGCAGAATGTGCAGAACTACCATTGCACTCAGTTTTCTCCTACCATTTACTGTTGACGGCTCTCTATAACAGGCTAACACTTCTTTCTTTTTTTTTTTTTTTTTGAAACGGAGTCTTGCTCTGTCGCCCGGGCTGGAGTGCAGTGGCCAGATCTCAGCTCACTGCAAGCTCCGCCTCCCGGATTTTCGCCATTCTCCTTCCTCAGCCTCCGGAGTGGCTGGGACTACAGGCGCCCGCCACCTCGCCCGGCTAGTTTTTTGTATTTTTTTTAGTAGAGACGGGGTTTCACAGTGTTAGCCAGGATGGTCTCGATCTCCTGACCTCGTGATCTGCCTGTCTCGGCCTCCCAAAGTGCTGGGATTACAGGCTTGAGCCACCGCGCCCGGCCAGAAAGATCTTTCTTTGAGGTTCCTAGGAATGGTGGTAAACATTCCTAGGATGTTTACTCATCTAGTAACTCTAGTTCTTTATTCCACACCAATTGGAGAAGCCTGTTTTTACTCCAGATAGTACTTGTATGGTAACTATGAAGAACTTATGTTTCATCAATGTATGTGTGTATTCATGGTGATTGGCTTTCCTGCTTTTGTGTATTAGCAGTAAAGTGACATATATATGTGGCTTGCCAATTCCACTGTATTGTCTGGGCAGCAAATGTTGCCAACACATTCTGTAGTAAGTAGGCACAGGGGATGCATGTTCCAAAAGAACCTCATCGGAGACTCTCCAGAGACAAAGCTTCGCATTTTGGTTCTATTCCAACTTAAAGAAGTCTTCCTAATTAAGGTAGGAAATTAAGGTGGGAAATAGACTTTTGGGATTGTAAAATGGAGTCATTAAGGCCGGCACGGTGGCTCACACCTGTAATCCCAGCATTTTGGGAGGCCAAGGCAGGCGAATCACAAGGTCAGGAGTTCGAGACCAGCCTGACCAACATGGTGAAACCCCATCTCTACTAAAAATACAAAAATTAGCCGGGTGTGGTGGCACATGCCTGTTGTAATCCCAGCTACTCAAGAGACTGAGGCAGGAGAATCACTTGAACCTGGGAGGCTGAGATTGCAGTAAGCCAAGATTGCACCACTGCACTCCAACCTGGGTGACAGAGTGAGACTCCGTCTCAAAAAATAAAAAATAAAAATGGAGTCACTAAAACTGAAGTTATCTAATGCAAACCCTTCAGATCAGGAATCTCCTTTACAGCATTCCTAATAAATCATCTCATCTCACTCAGTACTGTCATTGCTTTAGCAGAGTAGGAGTAATATTTGCCTTTGTTACCGTAATCAGTTTCCAGGCAGAAGTACTTAAAAAGGATGTATTTTTGTTTGTTTGTTTGTTTGTTTGTGTTTGTTTTGAGATGGAGTCTCACTCTGTTGCCCAGGCTGGAGTGCAATGGTGCGATCTCAGCTCACTGCAACCTCTGCCTCCCAGGTTCTTGCGATTCTCGTGCCTCAGCCTCCCAAGTAGCTGGGATTACAGGCACGCACGACCACGCCTGGCTAATTTTTTGTATTTTAGTAGAGATGGAGTCTCATCATGTTGCCCAGGCTGGTCTTGAACTCCTGAGCTCAGGCAGTTCACCCATCTGGCCTCCCAAAGTGCTGGGATTACAGGCATGAGCCACTGCGCCCAGCCAAGAAGGATATATTTTCGTCACTGTGGAAGATGCTGGTTGCCAAAGGGCCTCAGCTTACTGTACGACCACTTGGAGGATAACACGAAAGGACTCGGTGACATTCAGGACTAACTAACTCCAGAGCACTTTAAGGGTGGAACAAGCTTCTAGGTATTCTAGGATAGTCAGCTGCTCCCAGACCTTGCTTCCATTCTTCACTCACACCCAGTTCCTGAAGAACTGGTTAATGATAAATAAGTACTATATAAGATGGCATAAATGACCTGAATACTCTTCTCAAAATTTTGCTTTTCATTTTTCTCCAGACTCTGTATCTCTCACTACCCCTACCTATCCCACACATTCTGTATTTCAAAGACTTAAAACATGCCATTATTTTGTGTTCCTATGAAATCATGAAAAAAATCCTGCCAGTGGACAGGCACAGTTACTTATGGCTGTAATCTCAGGACTCTGAGAGGCCGAGGCAGGAGGATCACTTGAGGCTACGAGTTTGAGACCAGCCTGGGCAACATAGCCAGACTCTGTCTCTAAAAAAAAAAAAAAAAAAAAATCCTGCCAATTAAACTGTGTCACACAATTGTAACAAACATCCCAACCTCAGACACATTAAAAGGTGAAAAGTGTGTCTTGGAATTGATGAAACAGCATTTCTGCCACTGGAACCATAGTGATGTTACTGTAGATTCAGTCTTTCAACCAGAGAGATGTATTTTATTGCTTTCCTCTCTTCCTCATTGGTTACATTTTGTTCTCTCTGTTCAGTGGCAGGATTGTTACAAGTGTCTTAAGTGTGGGGATATAGGCCTTATCTAGAGAGAAAACATTACTTGACCCTTGGTCGTCCTGGACAGGAAAGGTTGCAAGCTTGGTTGTTAGGGCCTTTGCTATGTCTCTTCCCCAGGCAGTTAGGGAAATACTGCAGTGGGCCAGTTGCTGGAATAAAGTGACTGCACATGACCATACCTAAAGCCAGCTGGTTTTAATAACAGTGAATTGAATTAAATCCATTGGAAAAGATTAGTAGCTGCTGTCCTTATCCTGCAGATCTGCTTTAAAGAAGAGTCTGGCAGGGAGCCGGGGACCTGTTCCTAGGAATGGCAGGCAAGATGCTGCTGGAGAGGAAGAATATGCATTCTCTCTGAGACCATTTCCTTTGAAACATGTTCTGGGGCAGGAGCTTGATTGGCTGCCAAGGCACATATGAGTTGGGAAGCATCATGTCAGACATGGCAAACCAGGGAGCCCCTGGGCCATGTTTATCATTTGTGTTCTAACTGGCCCTTGTAAAAAAAAAATAAAAAATATATAAAAAGTTGTAGCTAAAATTTAACAATCAGGAGATTTTACGCAAAAGTCCAATTTCTGGCTTTCCTTAAAATATGGGAAAAGCCAGCAATACTGAGCCTATATTCTAGCTTGGTAACAATTGGCTAGAGGTAAACGATGGGCCATAGACCTTCCTGTTTGTCAGTCTCCCTTGATCATAGTGAATACATATGCACTTGCTTCCTGCCTGGACCCTGGCAGGTCCTGCAGTACAAAATAGAGGTTTGAGGCATTTTGGAGTTAAGACAGGTCTTTCCTGGAGTCCTGTCACTATCTCTTAATAGTTACGTGCCACAGAGTGAAATACTTTAACTTCTGGGCCCAGTGTTCTCATGTATGTAGTCATACCTACCTTTCTAGGTTGTGGTGAGGTTTAAACAAAGAAATACATATGAAGTGCTCAGTATATTACCTATTACCTGGCATCAAAAAAACTGTTCAATAAAATGTATGTATCACATATGATCAGTTGAATTTGTGATTGGGCTAGATTATATAAGTAAAAGTTGTCAGTTGAGAGCCTGTGAAGTACTCTTATATATATTTTTAATAGATATATTACAGTTATATATCTGAGGAGTACTCATTCTCACAAAAGAGCGTGGGCAGAGCAGAATGGATAGACAGTAAGTGGATGTGGATGATGATGGCATGGAGGAACCAAACACCAAGATAAATGTTAGCGCTATGTGATAATTTCTGTGTGTGCCAAATTTTTCCCTCCTGTGTTGATCCGAACCTTCTATTTGTCTACTGAAAATACTGCAAATAGAAAGAAGATCATGTCTCTGAAGCACTTGGTCATTTCTCATTGAAGAGCAGTATTCAGCAGAATGCAGTGGTCATGTCCAGTGTGGGAGCTCTGCAGCTCTTCATTTATTTATGTCTCTACCTACTTAGCTTGTAGAAGGGTGTGATCTCAGATAACAGGCATTAGCTGGCTGCAAAAGGGGGAAGTTGTGTATCTCTCCCCCATTTTTCCTTATGAATGACCTCTGAGTTGGTAATTGACAGGGATTATTGCCATTTTTTTAATCTCTGCTAGGAGGCTGCTGGAATCTTCCCTCATTTCATTATCCCGTTATGATGGAGCAGGATCCAGAGAGCACCCAATTTACCCAGACCCAGCGAGGTAAGGCCAAAGTGAGAAATGGCACTAGGTGGGGGGGAGGGGCGGCCCTTGGGGTTGCCACGCTGTTGGAAGCTCCATTCTGTGCCTCTCTGGTCCTGGTGCTCTTTTATTCTTCAGTTACACTTTTGAGACAGGTGGTTCAGGTGATGGGGAAGTATTGCAGGTAAGTGAACAGTACCTCTGGTGACAGAGGGTTATGACCAAGCTCTTGTCCTTTGGTACTCATTTCTGCAAGTGTGGTACTAGAGGAGGAACCTGGAGAGGCCACAGGTAGTCGTAGGATATTCTTTTTCTGTTGGCCAGAGAGGCTGGTGTCATTCAGATGGACAGCCAACAGGGGAACAACATTTTTTTAATTTATAGGGAAATTATGTATAGATTAAACAAAAAACTAAATTTGCTGTCATTTGAGAGGGAATTTAGCATATCAAAAGGCAGAAGTCAAGCTCCTTTGGGTATTGACATTTTTGGAGACTGCCCAAAGGAAGAGATGACTGAAGAAGGAGTAAATGGATAAAACAAGTTGGCATTTTATTAAAGTGCTTGGTTTACACTTAATAGAAGACATTTGAGGCTGGGCATGGTGGCTCACACCTGTAATCCCATCACTTTGGGAGACTGAGGCGGGCAGATCACTTGAGGTCAGGAGTTTGAGACCAGCTTGGCCAACATGGCGAAACCCCATCTCTACTAAAAATATAAGAAATTACCTGGGCATGTTGGCAGATGCCTGTAATCCCAGCTACTTGGGAGGCTGAGGCAGGAGAATCACTTGAACTAAGGAGGCGGAGGTTGCAGTGAGCCAAGATCGGACCACTGCACTCCAGCCTGGGCGACAGAGCGAGACTCTGTCTCAAAAAAAAAAAGACATTTGAAAAGTTCTGAAGAGAGAAAAAACAAAAGTTATTTCAGTGAGTTCAAGGCCTGCCCTTCAATGATGGTGATAACTGAGGACCAAGCGTGGGATATTGATGGATAACATTCATCTGCAGAGTGCAGGCCCTTGGGGTTGTCACAGCCAGATTTATGGGTTCTGTTCGTGATCTAAAAAGGCACATTATTTAAGCAATACTAGAGCACATTATGAGGCTTTGCCAAAAGAAAAGGGTAATTTATAGTTGTGGGGTTGACAGGTTAGCAGTGTAGGTTAGGTAAAGCAAAATGAGCTTTGCTCTAGATTAAGACTTTTAGGTCTGCCTGGAAAAACCTTTAGACCAAGTTGATTCCAGGAATATTAAGTCTTTATTGTTGCCACAGTTATGTCATGACACTGAGCATTCTTTCTGAGATCCTGGTGCAAAGATTCTTCATTATCCTTTTATTCCTTTTCCACACCCTAGAAATGACAAACCGAAGAATCAGGGAACGTAAGGATTGATGACTTTAAAACAGGCACCTTAGATGATGAGTGAAGCAAGGAAGTTTATGTGAGTCTCTAATGATGTTTGAGGGTTATATACCCTAAATATAAGGGAAAGGAATTTTTCATATGAATCAATTACTTTGAAGCACTGAGATAGAGAAGTTCTTGCAATAAAGACAGCAATAGGCATCTCATCCCCAGAACTTTTAACCTGGCAGTGTTCTACAAGGATACTTAAAGACCATGATTTATCCTCCTTTTATATAATAAATCTGTTATTTATCCTACTGTGATCTTTATCACAGAAAGTGTCATACTTTGTGGTGTTGGTATTTTTACATTTTTCCTTTGAATACAAAATAGGTTTTTTTTTGGAAAGGGAAGTATTTTTCCTTGAAGAAAACTTAAGGATTTATTTAAACATTTAAATGTTCATTTGGAAGACTAGGGTTGTTTGATGATTTTCCAGCTCTTTGTTAGGAGGATGATTGTTACTACCTCATTACTGGTTGTTTAGTTTCTTTTTCCTCTTAGGCTTCACCGTATACACTATGTATAGGTCAGAGCCTTAGTGAGACACCTCCTCAGCATTCAGATCCTTAGCTTCCCTCTGCATATCTAAAAGGACAAGGCTAGGATATACTTGTGTTTAATAATTGTGGCAGGAATGCTTTTTAAACCATTAATCTATAGTTTCATAGCTTGGGGAACTCCTATGTCCCTACATAAAAAGGCAGTCTTTTTATTATCATCATCAACATTATGTCTACCTCTATCACCAATAATGTTATGTTTTTTCCATTACTTAGGGTAGGCTGTAAAGTAAGTGTACTTACCACTTTTCAGAATCGGCTCCAAATAAAAGGGTCTTCTTTCTCCTCCTCTTGAAATTTTTCTCCTTTTATATTCTTTTCTAGTCTGATTGACTTGAGAATTTAACCAGTGATGCTTGATTTCTGCTAGAAGAGTTCTGTATGTTGGGCAGATGTAAGAACAGTGCACGAACATTGACTTCTGTTGGTTGAAAATTTAGGATTCTGTGGTTCATCCTTGCAAAATGCATGGGAACAGGGGCCCAAACAGGTAATGAAAGTTCCTCTAGTTGAAGCTTTTAGGAACTAGCTCTTGTACTCTGATTCTCTTGGCCAAGGCATCTGTGCCTCCCATGCCTACTTGCTATACAAAGATACTATAGTATTGACTAATTGGTATTCACTGCAGCATATTATTCTGTAAAACAGAATTTTGAGTTTAAAAGATTGTTAGCTGGTCTGCTTGGGAATTCCATTTGCTGGTTGGCCAGAAGGATACCACCTTTCATGACAGAGGCAGCCTATGTTCCTCTAGCAGTTGACTGTGACCTGGGTTGGTAGACTTACTGAGGACCTCTTTGCAAGACAGTTGCCAATACTTTTTGTACCATTTGGATATAACTATTCCTATTTCTGTTCTTAATCAGTTTTTTCTGATTTCCATTAAAAACCGAAGATCTGTGCTCTTTTCCTTTTATATTCAAACATTATGGAAGTATATAAAATACAAAAGTCCCAGGAATCTTCATTAGGATTGCTGTGTCCCCTTACAGTTTTTTCCTCTAGTAACAGCAACACATTTTTATATATGTATTAGTGTATACAGACCATTCTTCAATTTTTCTCCCACTTAAGATTTTATTTTAGAGGACTTTCCTTGTAAGTGTATAGGAATAGTTTATTCTCTTGAATTGCCGCATGGTGTTTCTTTGTATGGATATATTAATAATTTATTTAATTTGTTGCTGGGCATTTGGGTTGCTTCCCAGTTTTTCACTAATGCTGACAATGTTGCAAATGAACTTTCTTATATATATCTTTGTAACCTTGTGTATTTCTGTAGGATAAAGTTTCTAGTGGAATTATTGAGTCAAAGTGTGCCTGAGGCAGGTTTTTGGTCTTGAAATTTTTTAGTAATCCATTTAATATTATCATAGAAAACGTTTTTCTGTTATTGTCCCTCTTACATTTTCAGTCCATAGCATCAAATTATATAACAGTGTTGTGAGAGATGGAGGAAAACTTGAGAAGCCAATGTGGAGAATTATATGTGACGCTAGAAGTTTTCATGGAGTAGCAAGATATTAAAGCCATAGTTTGAAGAATGTAGATCTGGACTAATTATTTACAGGAATAGCTATCATAAGGGAGAAGAAAGATGAACAACTATCACCTTCCATATTGCCCAGTGCCCACGCAACCTCTGATGCTCTGATTGTAAGAAATAGAAAAAGGAATCCCTTTTAATTTTTTCTGTTAGATTTTCTGTTCTCTCAAGTATATTTTACTCTCAGTCTCAGTTCTAAATTTTTTCCCCATATTACAAATATCTATGATTAATTCTTAAGGGAGAGAAAAGATGTGGCGAGAGATCATTCTAAGGAGGTAGGACAAATCTGGAGCTGTGTGTACTTGTTGGAGAAGAAAGAAGTCCTGGTGAAGATACCTGTGGATACCTTCTTTAATCATCTGAGGCTTACCATTTCCTGGCCTCTTTTCTCATCTATAAAACAAGATGGTAGATGATTGCTCAGTTCCCTTTCATGTCTTCCATTTTGCGTATGGATGGTGATCAAGGAAAAGCTATGAATGAGCACAGCTCTGTGTAAAGAGCACCCTGAGGAGCTGAAGGTGTACCTTAAGAAGCTAGAAGGAAAGGTTCAGTGTTATTCTCTTGGGGAGGGGCAGCTCTTCCTCAGAAGATGTCTGGTTAAGCCGCCTGTTTGCCTTATCTCAGAACAGAAACACTGGTGATAATCCGATAGGCATATTCTGCAGGGCAAACCTCCTGATGAGTTAAATGCCCTTTGATTTTCATGTCTCCAGAGTTCACCTCAGCAGGGAGACGCCATGGGAGAGCTGGATTGACTGCCTTTCACAGTATTCCCCACATTAGTGCTAGTTTGTGTTTGTCCATCTCTGTCTCTCTCAGATTATCTCCTGCTGCATACTACGCCCAGAGGATGATCCAGTATCTCTCACGGAGAGACAGTATTCGCCAGCGCTCCATGCGCTACCAACAGAACCGTCTCCGTTCTTCCACCTCCTCCTCTTCCTCAGACAACCAGGGTCCATCAGTAGAGGGAACCGACTTGGAATTTGAGGACTTTGAGTAAGTACATACTCAGCTTGCTTTCTTCCCTCTCCTCTCAAGCTTGGAGTGCTTCCAAGTTGCCCACTGTTGGAGCTGCAGTGGTGGATGTTCTTGCTCCCAACTCCTCAGTTATTATTTATGAGTAACAGGATGGGGCGAGGGACAGAGGGTTAAGATGCCCAGAGCACTCCCACCTCTGGCAGTTGCTTTGCTGATTCACTGGCGCGTGAGGAGACCGCCCACTGGGCCCCAGGCCAGATTGCGAGAGGATGCTGCTCCTCAGGCAACATTTTTATTTCCTTTTTGCATGTACAGTGACCGTGGAAAGCTTCTCATGGACTGTCTTTACCACATCAGGGAGGCTGGAGGGTTGCTGCTTTTTCTCCTAAGCAGAGTAGCTGTGGAGATGTTGTCTTCATTCTGAAATACTTGGATTTCCCTAAGAGGTGGATTTTCTGTCTTAGTGCCCTGATCAGACGGACTCCTTTAAGATCTTACTCCATTGCCTAAACTTTTTCGGTCTCCCTACTCCTACCTCCAATTCAGGAACCTTAAAAAGTTGTCTGTCAAATTAATGTGGTGGGTTGAGAAGTGATTTCTGGCTTCTTTGGACTTTTTTGAGTGGTCAGCAGGGAGAGCCATGGGAGGATGCAGGGTCAGCCCTGGAATTTAAGCTAGCCAATCTTTTTTTTTTTTTTTTTTTGAGATGGAGTCTCACTCTGTTGTCCAGACTGGAGTGCAGTGGCACAATCTCGGCTCACTGCAAGCTGCACCTCCTGGGTTCACACCATTCTCCTGCCTCAGCCTCCTGAGTAGCTGGAACTACAGGCGCCTGCTACCACGCCTGGCTAATTTTTTTTTTTTTTTTTTTTTTGTATTTTTTTGTAGAGATGGGGTTTCACCGTGTTAGCCAGGATGGTCTTGATCTCCTGACCTCGTGATCTGCCCGCCTCAGCCTCCCAAAGTGCTGGGATTATAGGCATGAGCAACCGTGCCCAGCCTAAGCTAGCCAATCTTATTTATTTGCTGGGTTTTGCATTCTCTCACCTGCTGCTTCTGACCTTTCTAGCCATTCATTGTGTTTCTTTCCATCCTGAAACTGAGCTTTTATGGCCTGTATCAAATTGGACATTTGGCTCGTTTTGATTCCTTATATTTTGGTATTGTCAAACATAAAAGCAAGAGAGAGGGAAGGGCGGTTAAGCATTGTTTCTTCCTCTTTTTTCACTGGCATTTGTGAAAGAGGACAGCCTGTCGGTCATTTCTTCCCTGCCTTCCATCTTGACGTAGCGGGGTCAGGTTTGGGGCCTTAAGAGTTCTCATCTCCCCCTCAGCCTTCTTCCTTAACTGAATGGCTAGTTCCCCACAAGTCATCTTTCAACAAAGCTTTTTAATGTGTTTAAGAAACCTCTTTGCCAGAAAGCACTAGGAAAGTAGGAACAACATTTGTACCAATTTGCCTTCTCCATGCTGTCATTAAACACACTAGCATTTGTACTCTTAGAAGCAAAAGGAAAACTAAGTGGGAGATTTATTTGTCTGAGAAAGATGTAAATGTGAAAGAAATGCAGGGATGGCCTGAAGCAGCAGTGGTGTGGCAAATGGAGCGGAGGTCATGGTTCTCTCTTGTCAACTGCAGGAGAGCAGAGCTACCTTCTGACTGTCAGCTTGCTCCTTCTCCCTTCTGTCCACTCTAGGGTGAGGTGGATGTATATATCAGCAGTGAAGGAAATGGAGTGTCTGTTCCCTTAGCCAGGCAGACACTTGTAGTGAAATATGTTCTCCTGTAGATATTGTGGTTTTTCCAGCACCAGGGTCTATTCAGGGAAGCAGTTGAAACATACATGCCAAGGCTGCTGGCACTTAGGGCTGCTGAAAAGCCTGGGTGACTTTCTCTCAGTAATGCTGTGGAGCCCTGGGAGTCAGTGTTGTGGATTGCCTAGCCCTCTTTCTATGCACGCCTGGGAGGCTGTTATCTCTTTGCAGTGGTGAAATGTGGGGCTCATGCCTTCAAGCTGTATCTTGCCTCGTGACTTGTCCTTCACAAGGGAGTTCTGGATTAGTTTAAAATGTTCTGTTCTTGTCTTACCTTCCCTTTCTTCTGCTACCACCTCCTCTCTCTCTCCCCTTCCTTCCCCCTCGATTTTCCTGTGTCAGACTGCCTCCTCCTTACGCTCCCCCCAGCCCACCTGTGCACTCTCCCCCACCCCTCCCCTGGCTTTAGCATGACCTGAATTTACATTTCCTTCACCTTTCGTGCACTGACTTACTGTTTTTTCTTAGGGGGTCTTATATTGCTCCCTGGTTAGTAACAATGGACTAATTTCTCTAATACTCCTTGGAATGTCCCTCCTGGGGTGTTTGCCTCTCTTTTTGGGCTGATGTAGACCAGAATCTTGTTTTTAATAGCAGCTGTGGATGAGTCACCTCAACATTAGTAGTCCAGGTTTTCTAGCAAAGGATGTTGCTGGCTGGTTGAAACTGTTTATTTTTCCTCTGTCTCCTTCCCTGCCACCTCCCTCTACTGTAAACTGAATGCTGCTTGTGGTTGCTCCTGTTCTCTGAGTGTCTATGTGCTCTATGAGGAAGGAGAATAACAAAGAAGGAAGGTACCAGCACATTTTAAGTTTTCTGCCCCAATCTTTTGCCTTGGCTTTGGTAACTAGAAGGAAAGTTAGAGGCATGTGCAGTCACAATTTATACTTTTTCAGGTACAGAGAGACATATAAGGTAGATATGGCGGGAAATCCTCCTAACAATTAGGTTACCATTAAGACAGATTGTTCCTCAGTTTGGTATCCTCACCTTCTCAGCACTTCATGCTCTTTCCTTTGCTGCCTCACTTTGATGACCTCTCTGTCTCTTTGCTAAGTCATAGATCATTTTGTCATTTTGGGGCTCGTCACATCCAGGTGTATAGTATTCTCAGAAAACCAAGGGAGCCATTACTGAGCCCATCTTTTGTAGTTCTCTTCCATTTGACCAAATCAGATATGTCTAAGGTTAGAGGACAGGAGCAAGCATATTTAGTGTCTGAGTTTTATTGTCTGCTGATTTAAAAACCTTTGAAAATTATGTACAACCATTTTTGAGCCTTTCCAAGAGCTTGCTATGGAGCAAGACCATTGAGATTTATCTCTTGGGAGGGTGGCTTTGGAGGCTGGTCAGCATCAGGTTAAATTTTCTGTTCTTTTGTGATCTGGATGAATGACCATCTTCCCAGGCAGGCTTCCTCTCCTGCCATTCATCTCTGTCTACAGCAAGGATTGAGACTGCAGGGTCCCTGTGTTTATCAGACTGCACTAACAGGACATCTAGAAACCTGCTGTCAGCAGGTCTCTCCTGAAGCCCTCAGCAGCTGTCTTTGCATAAAGATATTCATAAGGAGGGTAAAGGTGTGGCTACCCGTGACATTGCTGTCTGTCTGCTTTCAAGCCCAGACCACCTACTAGAATGGATATGGCAAATAAGCATAAAGCAGACTTCCATTTTCATGTTTTCCATCCCTTTGGAAAGAGAGAGGGGGCTTTTATAAAGCCCAGGTTAAGTGTTGTGGCCCATAGTTGTAAGTCCTACAGAAGAGGTGGTGTGTGTGCTTTATGACTATTATTCCAGGTATTCTTGCCCCCTTACTCGTTTTATCTGTTAATCTAAATGTAATTATAATTCCAGAACCCTCCCTAGCCCATATTCCTGCCCTTCCTGCCTCTTTTTGTAGCTGCTTTGCTTTCTGAGACACAGGGATACTGTAGCAAAGGCTTTGCTAATGACAGTCAGACTAGAGAAGCTTCAGATTAGATCAGTCACAGATATCTCCATTGTATATACCAGCCACTGGATAATTACATTCAGCTTCTTGAAAACTTGCTAGTGCCGGGTGTGGCGGCTCACACCTGTAATCCCAGCACTTTGAGAGGCTGAGGCAGGAGGATTGCTTGAGCCCAGGACTTCAAGACCAGCCTGGGCAACGTGGTTAGATCCCCGTTTGTATTAAACAAACAAAACACCGTTGCTGGCACAGAAGTCTCTCATTCACAATTTTAACACACGGGCTGTACTTTGGATTTCTGCCTGGAAAAAACATCTCAATTAGAATTCTGGTCTTTTAGCCTTATATTTGGATCCTTTTTTCCCAGAAGTCCACATTGTTTTTTGTTTGTTTGTTTGTTTTTGAGACAGAGACTCGCTCTGTCGCCCAGGCTGGAGTGCAGTGGCGTGATCTCGGCTCACTGCAAGCTCCACCTCCCTGGGTTCACGCCATTCTCCTGCCTCAGCCTCCTGAGTAGCTGGGACTACAGGCGCCCGCAACCCCGCCCAGCTAATTTTTTGTATTTTTAGTAGAGACAGGGTTTCACCATGTTAGCCAGGATGGTCTCGATCTCCTGACCTCGTGATCTGCCTGCCAGAGTATTGGGATTACAGGCATGAGCCACAGCGCCTAGCCAGAAGTCCACATTGTGACCAAATATAGGCACACCTTGTTTTATTGTGCTTGGCTTTTTTTTTTGCACTTTGCAGGTATTGTGTTTTTGACAAATTGAAGGTTTGTGGCAACCCGACATTGAGCCGTTGGCACCATTTTTCCAACAGCATGTGCTCATTTTGTGTCTCTCTGTCACTGGTAATTCTTCCAGTATTTCAGATGTTTTCATTATTATTGTATCTGTTATGGTGACCTGCGGTCAGTGATCTATTGTAATTGTTTTGGGGCACCATGACCCACACTCATATAAGACAATAAGCTTAATTGTAAACGTTGTATATATTTTGACTGCTCCACTGACTGGTGATTCCCCCATCTCTCTTCCTCTCCTTGGGCCTTCCTATTCCCTGATACACAGCAATATTTAAATTAGGCCATTCAATATCCCTACAGTGACCTCTGTATGTTCAAGAAAAAGGAAGAGTCGCACATCTTTCACTTTATGTCAAAAGCTACAAATGATTAGCGAGCAAGACATGTTGAAAGTTGAGATAGGCCAAAAGCTAGTCCTTTTGTGCTATAAACAGCCAAGGTATGAACGCAAAGCAGAAATTCTTAAGGAAATTAAAAGGTCTACTCCAGCAAAACAATCTTACTGCTGATACGGAGAAAGTTTTAGTGGTCTGGATAGAAAATCAAACTAGCCACAACATTCCCTTAGCCAAACCCTAATCAAGAGCAATTCCCTAACTCTTTTCACTTCTCTGACAACTGAGAGAGGTAAGAGGCTGCAGAAGAAAAGGTGGAATCTAGTGGAGGTTGGTTCGTTAAGTTTAAGGGAAGAAGCTGTTTCCATTAACGTAAAAGCACAAGGAGAACAGCAAGTGCTGATGGAGAAACTATAGCAAGTTATCCAGAAGATCTAGCTGAGATAATTGATAAAGGTGTCTACATTAAACAACAGATTTTCAACATAGATGAAACAGCCTTCTATTGGGAGAAGATGTTATCTAGGATTTTCATAGCTAGAGAGAAGTCAATGCTTGGCTTCAAAGCTTCAAAGGACAGGCTGATGCTCTTGTTAGGGGCTAATGCTGCTGGTGACTTTAAGTTGAAGCCGGTAGTCATTACCAGTTTGAAAATCCTAAGACCCTGAAGAATGATGCTAAGTCTACTCTGCCTGTGCTCTGTAAATGGAACAAAGCGTAGATGACAGCACGTCTGTTTATAGCATGGTTTACTGAATATTTTAAGCCCATGGTTGAGACCTACTGCTCAGAAATAAAGATTCTTTTAAAAATATAACTGCTGTGTTGATGCACACCTCTGGTCCCAGCTACTCAGGAGGCTGAGGTGGGGAGATTGCTCAAGCCTTGGAGGTCAAGCGTGCAGTGAACTGCAATCATGCCTCTGCACTCCAGCCTGGGCAACACAGCAAGACCCTTTCTCAAAATAAATAAAAATAAATATAATGTAACTGGTCACTGACAATGCACCTGGTCACCAGGACCTCTGATGGAGATGTACAAGGAGATTAATGTTATTCCCATGCCTAGTAACACAACATCCATTCTGTAGCCTATGGCTCCAGAAGTAATTTCGATTTTCAAGTCTTATTCTTTAAGAAATAAGGCTGGCCAGGTGTGGTGGCTCACACCTGTAATCCCATCACTTTGGGAGGCCAAGGTGGGTAGATCACCTGAGGTCAGGAGTTTGAGATCAGCCTAGTCAACATGGCGAAACCCTGTCTCTACTAAAAATACAGAAATTAGCCAGGCATGGTGGCACACACCTGTAGTCCCAGCTACTCAGGAGGCTGAGGCAGGAGAATCGCTTGAACCTGGGAGGTGGAGATTGCAGTGAGCCAGGGTGGTACCACTGTACTCCAGCCTGTGTGACAGAGTGAGATTCTGTCTCAAAAAAAAAAGAAAGAAGGCCATAGTGCTATTGATAGGGATTCCACTTATGAAGCTGAGCAAAGTAAATTGAAACAACCTGGAAAGGGTTTGCAATTCTAGTTGCCATTAAGAGTTTTGGCAATTCATGGGAGGAGGTAGAAATATCAACATGATATAGCGTATGGAAAAAGTTGATTCCAGCCTTCATGAATGACTTTCACAGATTCAAGATTGTAGTGAAGGAAGTAACTGCAGATGTGGTAGAAATAGCAAGATAATGAGAATTAGAAGTGGAACCTGGAGATGTGACTGAATTATTGCAATCTCATGATAAAACTTGACATGGTGGCTCATGCCTATAATCCCAGCACTTTGGGAGTGCAGGGCAGGCAGATCATCTGAGGTCAGGAGTTTGAGACCAGCCTAGCCAACATGGTGAAACCTTGTCTCTACTAAAAATACAGAAACTAGTTGGGCGTGGTGGCAGGCACCTGTAATCCCAGCTACTCGGAAGGCTGAGGCAGGAGAATCGCTTGAACCTGGGAGGTGGAGGTTGCAGTGAGCCGATATCGCGCCACTGCAGTCCGGCGTGGGTGATTGAGTGAGACTCTGTCTCAAAAAAAAAAAAAGAAAAAAAAAAAAAACTTGAATGGGGCCAGGTGTGGTGGCTCACACCTGTAATCCCAGAGCTTTAGGAGACTGAGGTGAGAGGATTGCTTGAGTCCAAGAGTTCAAGACCAGCCTGGGCAACATGGTGAAACCCCCTATCTCTACTTAAAAAAAAAAAAAAAAAAAAAAAAAAACTTAGCTGGAGGTGTGTGCCTATATTGCCAGCTACTGAGGCTGAGGTAGGAGAAACACTTGAGCCTGAGAGATTGAGGCTACAGTGAGCCGAGATCGCGCCACTGCCTGGGTGATAGAGCAAGACCTTGTCTAAAAAAAAAAAAAAAGAAAAAAAGAACAAAGGCTGGGCGTGGTGGCTCATGCCTGTAATCACAGTGCTTTGGGAGGCTGAGGTGGGCGGTGGGGGGGATCACCTGAGGTCTGGAGTTCAAGACTAGCCTGACCAACATGGAGAAACCCCGTCTCTACTAAAAATACAAAATTAGCCAGGAGTGGTGGTACATGCCTGTAATCCCAGCTACTTGGGAGGCTGAGGCAGGAGAATTGCTTGAACTCGGGAGGCAGAGGTTGCAGTGAGCTGAGATCGCACCATTGCACTCCAACGTGGACAACGAGTGAAACTCCATCTCAAAAAAAAAAAAAAAACCACCAAAAGACAAAATTTTGAATGGATGAGGAGTTATTTCCTGTAGATGAGCAAAGAAAGTGGTTTCTTTTTAAAATTATTTAAAAATTTTTATTCTCAGCATAGACACCTTGAGGAAGTAGTTTTTTAAGGATGGAATCTATTTGTGGTGAAGATGCTATAAACATTGTTAAAATATCAACAAAGGATTTAGAATATTCCATAAACTTAGTTGATAAAGGGCTTGAGAAAATTAACTCCAATTTTGAAAGCGGTTGTGCTGTGGTTAAAACGCTATCACATGCTGCAAAGAAATCTTTTATGAAAGGAAGAGTCAATCGATGCAGCAAAACTTCATTGTTGCCTTATTTTCAGAAATTGCCACAGCCACTCCAGCCTTCAGCAACCATCACTCTGATCAGTCAGCAGTCGTCAACATTGAGGCAGTACCCTCCACCATCAAAAATACTACAACTCACTGAAGGCTCAGATGATCGTTAGCTTTTTTTTTTAAGCAATAAAGTATTTTTTTTTTTTTTTTTGAGATAGAGTCTTGCTCTGTTGCCCACGCTGAAGTGCAGTGGCGTGATCTCCACTCACTGCAACCTCCGCCTCCCAGGTTCACACCATTCTCCTGCCTCAGCCTCCCGAGCAGCTGGGACTACAGGTGCCCGCAACCCCGCCCAGCTAATTTTTTGTATTTTAGTAGAGACAGGCTTCACCGTGTTAGTCAGGATGGTCTCGATCTCCTGACCTCGTGATCCGCCCTCCTCAGCCTCCCAGAGTGCTGGGATTACAGGCGTGAGCCACTGCACCTGGTGCAATAAAGTATTTTTAATTAAGGTATGTGCATTGTTTTTTAATACATAATGCTGTTACATACCCAGTAGTCTATAGTATAAACGTAGCTTTTATATGTACTAGGAAACCAAAAATTCATGTGGCTTGCTTTATTGCAGTATTTGCTTTAAATTGTGGTGGTCTGGAACCACACCTGCAATATCTTTAAGGTATACCTGTGTGCAAAAATGTCTACTTGTATGACAATTATTTCCGGGAGCGAGAGATGGGTGCTGGTTCCTTAGTTTGGCATGATATATTCTGGAAATAACACATATGTACACGAGTTTCATGCAACAAGAGATTCTCCTTTTATGGTCCCTTTGCTAAATAATCTTCTGGCAAACAAGTCATTAAAAGGTGTTCTTGGTGTATGATGTGGCTGAGAAAAGTTCTGAAGGCTGTTACTCAGCTCTGCCATCTGATTGGATGTGGCTTAGGGGAAGTTGCTTGCCTTTAGTTCACAACAATTTTTTTTTTTTTTTTTTTGAGACTGGGTTTTGCTCTGTTACCCAGGCTGGAGAGCAGTGGTGTGCAGTTCAAGCAGCCTTGAACTTTTGGGCTCAAGGGATCCTCCTGCCTCAGCCTCCTGAGTAGCTGAGACTATAGGCATGGACCACCACGCTCATCTAATTTTTTTTTTTGGGGGGGAGGGGGTGGAGACAGGGTCTTACTATGTTGCACAGGCTGATCTCGAGCTCCTGAGCTCAAGCAATCCTCCTGCCTTTGCTTCCCAAAGTGCTGGGATTACAGGCATGAGCTGCCACATCTGACCCACAATTTAATATTCTTCATCTGCCCCTTTGATATAACTGAAAAATCTAGTTGAGTCATGGCAAAGAAGATATGTTAGAACCTAGATAATACCATTCTTATCAGGTGATAGTCCTGATGACTCATGTATTTCAAGTTCTGACTAGAATTCTGCTCTCTCTTCTGAGCTGGGAATTTCTAGGACTTCTGTAGGAATCAGTGACTACTCTCTAATAACAAATATATAACTTGTACCCAAGGAAGGGAGGGTAACTTTTGGCAACTAAAATCATCAGAGAGGGATGGGGTATTGTCTACTTCATTTTGAAATGGAGTTCCCTTTGTCTTTGCCTTTGACTTACGAGCCACAGACTCTTTAATATTAGCAGTGCAAGAGGAGCGCTGAGGAAACACACTGTAAAGTTATTCTCTTTGTAGACTGGAACCTGCTTAAGGCAATTAGGAATCAGCCAGCCATCTACATTATTGAGTGGTGGTATTATACAAAATTAGTTCTTAATGTGGAACGAGACAAAAACTTCTCCACCTGTAGTCCCAGCTACTCAAGAGGCTGAGGCAGGAGAATTGCTAGAACCTGAGAGGCGGAGATTGCAGTGAGCCAAGATTACGCCACTGCACTCCAGCCTGGGAGTGCAGTGAAAATTTTTATTTTCATAAAAAATTTTTTAAAAAAAGAAAGAAAATGACCTGGGGAGAGATAAAAACCTCTCTTCTTATTTTCCAGATAATTTTTGTAGTGGTTGAATGTTTTTATGAAGTGGCTTAAAAAAGAGGTGTAAGTCTTAAAATAGGGTCATTCTTTAGGTATACTTAGGAGAAAGGCAAGTACAGTAATTCCTCTTTGGAAACTGTAACATAAGCAAAACTACTATAATGAAACCAATTTTACCATAGGCTAATTGATATGAACAAGAGTTAAGTTCCTGTGACATATTTCTGGCTACACAAATGTCACCAAGCATCTAAATAAAGACCCAAAACAGGCCGGGCGCGGTGGCTCACGCCTGTAATCCCAGCACTTTGGGAGGCCAAGACGGGCGGATCACGAGGTCAGGAGATCGAGACCATCCTGGCTAACACGGTGAAACCCTGTCTCTACTAAAAAATACAAAAAACTAGCCAGGCGAGGTGGTGGGCGCCTGTAGTCCCAGCCACTCGGGAGGCTGAGGCAGGAGAATGGCGTGAACCCAGGAGGCGGAGCTTGCAGTGAGCTGAGATCCGGCCACTGCACTCCAGCCTAGGCGGCAGAGCAAGACTCCGTCTCAGAAAAAAAAAAAAAAAAAGACCCAAAACACTTCTTATGTTAAACATTGAAATAAATGTGAGCTGTATGTACATCTAAGAACGATTAATAAAAATATAATTATTTGATTTTTGGTGAATCAGTGAGTGACAACAGTCGATGTGGGGTGAGGTAAATCAAGGAATAGATGTTTGCAAAGTGAAAATTGTGAGGAACACGTCCTGCCACCATGTAGTTAAAACATGAACAGGAACAAATATGGTGAGCGCCCTGAGACTTAGTACTGCATCATTATTATTGTGCATCTGTATGATTATTGTATGCTTTACATATTTTTACATTATTTTATATTCATTTATTTTCCAACGTGCTTATTCCCATTCTGGCTCACAGGTGGCTGGAGCCTATCCTGGCAGCTCAGGGTGCACAGGGAAAATCTGCCCTGGACAGGATGCCATTCCATCACAGGGTGCACTCACGCACACACCCACGCCCGGTCAGACTGAGGCAGTCTAGACACACCAGTTCATCTAATGTGCACATCTTTGGGATGTGAGAGGAAACCGGAATGCCCGGAGAAAACCCACACAGACATGGGGAAGTGTGCAAACTCAACACAGACAGTGGCCATGGCCAGGAATTGATTTTTTTCCCTCATCAGCATACAAAACAACATTTAATGAAATAACATTATTTGAGTACCAACTGTAAATGCATGGTCATAGAAACATGAAGCAGCATGGAATATTTGGGGAATTGCTTTGTTAATAGGTGTGGCTGCACTGTAAAGTTCAAGATGTGTAGCAGACGAGCCCCTAGAGTGGAGCTAGATCTTTGTCTTGCATGCCTTGCAAAGGAGGTGAACTTTATCCCATAGGCAAGAGGAAGTCATTGAAGCGTTTTAAGTTATGGAATAACATCAAGTTTTACATAAGTATCTAAAAAGATAGACTGTAATAAGTTACCACTAAAATTCTAGGAGAGCATTGTATAAAGAGAGACAGTATTTGGGGAGAGGTGAGAGAGCTTCATGGATTTGAGCTGGGTGTTGAAGACTGCATAGAACTGTGAGAGAGGAATTGATATGGATGATGGGTATAGGCAAGGAGATTCTAGATAAAGGGAGTAGCTTAAGCAAAAGCGTAGAGACAGGATATTTACAGGGCTTATTCAGGGGCCCTGAATAGATCTGTGGCTAGAGCTATGGAGTGTTTGTGATATGAGAGAGACATCAGAAAGCCCTGAACTCTGGATGGCCTGGAATACCTGGCTGAGAAGTTTGGACTTTGTCTCGGGCCAGCCATCATCCAATATGTATTTTAGGCAGCTAACTCTGATAGCACTGGTTAAGGTGACCTAAAGTGACAAGTGGACTGATGCAGAAGAACCAGTTAAAAAGCAGTGGGCATAGTACAGGTGAGGATATCTGAGGGTTGCATTGTAAGTATTGATTTCTGAGGGCTCGATGTTTTCTAAGTGTGGAGCCTGTTTGTGAATGTTTTGGGGGGAATGAGCTTCCTGAAAGCACAGCCATCTTTTCTTGTCAAAAAAAAAAAAAATTGCTATCTAAGTCCTTTTTTACTCTTAACTGGATCCAATTTTGAACTAAATTTATAAATTCACAATCACTGCTTCTTAGAACAGCAGTGCTTGGCATTGAGATCACTTGTCAATGCCTGCTGGCCCCACAGCCTGACAGCTATTGTCTAGGGAATAGTCCTGGGTTCTAGTCTTGGCTGATGCTGTGATTTATTATCTGATCTTGAGCAGGCCCCTTTCCCATCCTAGGCCCCAGTGTCTGATGTGTAGAATGAGATTAGATAACCTCTGATTCTTGTAGCTTTAAGCTCCTTGGATCTTTGTTGGAGTTAACTATCTTAGAAAAATTTCCCCTGTCGGCCGGGGGCGGTAGCTTATGCCTGTAATCCCAGTTCTTTGGAGGCTGAAACAGGTGGATCACGTCAGGAGTTCAAGACCAGCCTGGCCAAGATGGTGAAACCCCGTCCATCTAAAAATGTAAAAATTAGCTGGGCGTGGTGGCAGGCGCCTGTAAATCCAGCTATTCGGGAGGCTGAGGCAGAGAATTGCTTGAACCCAGGAGGCGGAGGTTGCAGTGAACTGAGATTGTACCACTGCACTCCAGCCTGGGTGACAGAGTGTGAGACTCCATCTCAAAAAAAAAAAAAGAAAAAAAGAAAAATTTCCCATGTAGTACGCAGAGGTGCAATAATGAAAAGTCTCAGAAAAGTAAGGGACCTTCCTGAGGATTAAGAATAGGCTATATGGTACCTGTCGAACCTCAGTGTATTTGTAAAATACATACTTAACCTGAATTCTAGCTCTTACTGAGGACTTTGATTTATTGCTTAAAAATGTGTAATATTGCTTAGCAACTTTAGAATTAATACTTTAGAATTCTAGAATTAGAATTACTGGGCAAGTAAAATACATATGAATATTTCTTAAGAGGAGTGAAGAAGAAGAAGAGAAAGAAAATGGAACACGTCTGGATTGTGCCTGGGCTTAGAATGGGAAAATACAGCAGGAAAGAATTAAGCAGTGGGGGTTTGGGGGAGGAAGACATAACCCTTAGATTTATATGCTTTTTTTTTTTTTTTAACATAAAATGCACAATAGGAATGTGGATTTGCATAATGTAGGCAGATGAAATTAAAAGGTAACATAAGGGAGGAGAGGAATTTGTAAATGGTAATTATCTCTTATATTACCATTCCTTGGAGAAAAATGAAGGCTCTGTAGTTCCAGGAGACCTATGCTATTAGCTGTGTTCCCTGTGAATGATATGAGCTGGGGCTGTGCCTTCCTTCCAGAAATCAAAGCCCTTGCATATGTGCACAGTCATTGAAAGTAGAGACTGGGGCCTCAGTTTCTAACCAACAGCACTCCAGTAAGGAAAGGAGTTGACCAAGATCACTGCTCTCTAGGGACAAGAAGACCAACTAGGCCTTCTGTTGTCTGGAGATTGAGTAGAAACAGAGCAGCATAGGGAAACAAAAAGTTTTTTAATAGTCTAATTGTCCGCAAAGTCAACTGTATACTGTCAAGAGGACAGTGGCCTTTTGAGCTTTTTGCTGCAAGAGCTTCATTTATAAAGGCCCAAGTCAGAGCTATTTGTCACTGAGGAGCAATGACAACCTGACTGTCTGGTCAGGACTCAGACAGCAGTCTGTAGGTGCATTTTTCATTCCTTCAAATTACAGCCTCTCTCCGAGGCAATTAATCCTAGACGTTTAGCAAAAGAGCTGCTGCTGTGTTTCTCCCTTGTTCTGGAAATACATCTTCTTGTATTTAGCACTTGTTTTGGATACTTGATTGTTTGAAGGGTGTTTTTTTCTGGTAAAATCTTTGATAAGAAAGTATTTTTCCCCCTATTCCTTCCCAAATACCCCTCTGAGAGTTAATCAGAGATGCACAGAGTTTAACAACTGGGAAAGCCATTAATAACCCAGCCAGCTTCTATCCTGCTGGCTCAAAGTCAGCTTCTGGCTGTTGGAATTGATGAGGGTTTCTCTGGTGTTTCCCTGAAAAGTATTCCTCCTGTGTTGGAGGAGCAGTACCAACATATTTGTGTACTCTGTTCTTCACACTTTTAAGTCACTACCCTTGGAAAGGGTATTGGCTATGTCATCAGACCCCAGTATTTAGCACCCTTCATTGTTCCTAAACTGTCTCTCTGGGTCTGCCTTTCTCTCACTTTTCATCTGGCAAATATCTTCCAATTCACTCATATTCAGTCTCTGCCTGCCTGACCAAATTTGTCTCCTTCTATCTCATAGAGCTTTGGCTTGATGTCGACCTTGTGTCAGCACTGAAATGAGTGGCAGATTTCTGTGTAGTTTTCTAAATATATCATTATTTTAAGTACTTTTAATTCCTTTGCTCTTTTGTTTGGAACTTATTCCTCTCACTTCAGTTTTCCCTCTAAATATCCCATGCATTGAGATGTCTTTTCCCACCTCAACCCATTATCTCTGAATCTTCCCCTCTTTCTGGACTATAGAATCTAGAGAGTCATCAGTTACTGTTTCTGCCTTTAGTTATTTGGAGCTGTGCCTTTGGTCCGGGATTTCTGTGTACCAATACTAAAACTGATGGCCTTTTCCCCTCTTCTTGTCGAACTTATCCTTTTGTAGTATATTCTGACCTTTACCACCTTACCCATTCCGGTATTCAAGGTTTAACCTGCTCAGTAAATGTTTGAGCCGGTTTGGTTATAGGCTATTTTATCCTAGAGGTTTCTGTGGGTTCTTTTCTCCCATAGGCAGCATCTCATACAGTGTTTATTGTGTTTCACATTTTCCTGGTCATGCTGGGTCCTCTCCTGTCATTTCCCCTTCAGAGTTCTCAACACTTGGAATTTGAAATCTTCTCTACTTTGTATTGAGATGACATTTAGCTCTTATTTCTCCATTCTTAGCCAAGATGTTAAATAAGCTGAGGACCAGCATGAACACCTCCCCTTACTTAACATGTTGCCTCTTTTATGGTGCCTCATGTAACCTTCAGTCTGAGACTGTATATTTGAGTCAGCTGATCTCATTCTTGTTTTCCTCTATATATCCTCCAGTAATCTCTAAACACTATAAAGCCATTATCTCTGACTGTATTTTGCACCCTCTCTTTTCCATCAGTTTTTAAAAATGTTAGTAAAATACACATAACATAAAAATTATCATCTTAACCCCTTTCTCTTTATTTTTTTATTTTATTTTATTTGTTTTTGAGATAGAGTCTCACTCTGTCGCCCAGGCTGGAATGCAGTGGCGCACTCTTGGCTCACTGCAATCTCCACCTCCCAGTTCAAATGATTCTTGTGTCTTAACCTTCCGAGTAGCTGAGATTACAGGTGCTCACCACCACGTCTGGATAATTTTTGTGTTTTTAGTAGAGATGAAATTTCACCATGTTGACCAGACTGGTCTCGAACTTCTGACTTCAAGTGATCTGCCTGCCTCAGCCTCCCAAAGTGCTGGGATTACAGGCATGAGGCACTGTACCCAGCCTCCTTCCCTTTTTTTTAAATGAAGGGATAAGCTAAATCAGAAAGAAATTATTTTTAGGTTTTAATCGCAACAAAAAGATGCTTGTGACCTACGTTGTACGGGCCCATATTTTCCCCAGCCTTGGGGTTTGCCCTTTTTTCTCTGTTGTCTTCTTGTGTTCTTTCACCAAGCTCTGTGTTACCTTTGGGCACTGGCAGCGGCTCAGTACTATCCAGTGCACTGGCTTCCCCTTCCCTGCTCTTCAGCCCTTCTAATGAGAGATAGATTCGTGTTTGTTGTCCAGAAGGAAGTGAATCTTTGAATCTTGCAGGAGCAAATTGTCAGCTCTGTAATGTGATTCTGGGAAGGCCAGCTCTCTCTCATGGGTGTGAAATAATTGGATTTGCCCCATGATGCTTCTTTTCTAGCTTTGTTTTCTATTTTATTTTATTTTATTTTATTTTATTTTATTTTATTTTATTTTATTTTATTTTATTGTATTGTATTGTATTGTATTTTATTGTATTTTATTGTATTTTATTGTATTTTATTGTATGTATTGTATGTATTGTATTGTATTGTATTGTATTGTATGTTATTTTATTTGAGATGGAGTTTTACTCTTGTCACCCAGGCTGGAGTGCAAAGGTGCAATCTCAACTCACTGCAACCTCCAACTTCTGGGTTCAAGTGATTCTCCTGCCTCAGCCTCCGAAGTAGCTGAGATTACACGCATGCAACATTATGCCTGGCTAATTTTTTTGTATTTTTTTTTAGTACAGACAGGGTTTCACCATGTTGTCCAGGCTGGTCTCGAACTCCTGACCCTAGGTGGGCCTCCCAGGGTATTGGGATTACAGGCGTGAGCCACTGTGCCTGGCCTGTTTTCTTCCTTCCTTCCTTCCTTCCTTCCTTCCTTCCTTCCTTCCTTCCTTCCTTCCTTCCTTCCTTCCTTCCTTCCTTTCCTTCCTTCCTTTCCTTTCTTTCTTTCTTTTCTTTTCTTTCGAGTCTTGCTCTGTCACCCGGACTGGAGTGCAGTGGCCGGATCTCAGCTCACTGCAAGCTCCGCCTCCCGGGTTTACGCCATTCTCCTGCCTCAGCCTCCCGAGTAGCTGAGACTACAGGCGCCCGCCACCTCGCCCAGCTAGTTTTTGTATTTTTAGTAGAGACGGGGTTTCACCGTGTTAGCCAGGATGGTCTCGATCTCCTGACCTTGTGATCCGCCCGTCTCGGCCTCCCAAAGTGCTGGGATTACAGGCTTGAGCCACCGCGCCCGGCCTCTTTTTTTTTTTTTAAGAGTTGAGAGTCTCTTGTTGCCCAGGCTGACCTTGAACTCCTGGACTCAAGCAATCCTCCCACCTCAGCCTCCCAGGTAACTGAGACTACAGGAGCACACCACTCTGCCCAGCTAGTTTTTTTATATTTTTGAGGCTTAGAGGCCTCCACCCTTTCCCCCCGTTAGGATCCTTTTTAACTTCAAAATATTTTCTAACTCCTCTTACGATAATTAGTTGTACTTTTTTTTTTTTTTTTTTTTTTTAGAAGCAAAACTGCAAATTTATTTTTGGTCACTTAAGGTGTGGGGGAGGTGAGAGACTCAGGAAGGCCGCGTGGCACGCTGGCCGAGAGCGGCTTTTCTTAGGAGTGGGAGGGCAATAGGCGGGGCATGGGCGTGGGGGGGGGGGGGGGGGGGCGTTCCGCAGGTGCAACCAGGTAAATCTTGGTCTCTTCGGATTGACGTCACCTGGCGCATGCCTGGTTGGTCTGCACCCTCCCTGGGCGCTGGCTGCATTTTCGCGTGCACAGGAAAAGCTGGTGAAGAAGAACCCAGAAGTGCACCATCCTGCCTCCGTTCGTCCAAACAGTCCAACCTTTTATTGGTAATAGTGATAAGGGGCGCCATGGTCTGTCTGGCTACTTCCTGCTATTAAGGGCGTCGTTAAGGTCGGGGCCTATGGTTGGTATTTGGACGTACGGATGAAAAATAAAATGCACAGTATTAGTATAGGAATGAGGAATGGAAGCATTTGTTGGAATATGGGCAAAACCCAGAAGGATGGTCCTGGCAAGGTTGGGGAGTATGAGATAGTTAAGAAAATTTAGTAAGTTTGAGGCGAGTGGGGGAAAGCCAAACTGATTTCCACTGATTGCTTTCGGTAGGGGCCCTTTTTAGCTGGGAATGAGGAACGAGTGCGCAGAGTAGTTGTTGGCCAGGCAGCAATTAAGGAGTGGAGTTTCTGTGGAGTGGATGGCTTTCCGCTTACTCCTACTACAGAGATGGAAGGCTAGGTCCAGAGAAGGACGGCAAAACAGAATAGGTAGCTTCGCTGTTGATTAAAAAATTGTCTTACCTGCTACCAGGAGAGTTACCCGCGGCTCGGCGAGGGTGATGGGGGTCCCTGAGTCTCGGCACCTTCAGTTGTTGTCGTCCAGATGTAGGAGCTGGAAGGAGCTCCCAGGATCCTGGGAAAGGGGGTCACGTGGAGATGCAGCACCTGTTCTCAGGATGGGGCAATCAGACTTCCAGTGTCCTCCCTGCTGGCAAGCAGGGCAGGGGGTTGCTGGTGGACGAGGGTTAGGACATTCACTGGCCTAATGTCCTGATGCCTTGCACTTATAGCAAGGCTGCGTTGGGGCTCGGGGACCTTGCGGACACCTGTTGGCATAGTGTCCTGCCTTGCCGCACTTATAGCAGGCTCCTTTTGTAGCTTTGGAGTCTGTGGGGTGTGTGCTCTCTGGTCTGGGGTTACGACTGGGCTGTAAAGCCGCTGCTAGGAGCTGTAACTTCTGTTTGAGGCGAGCCTGCCGTCTCCTCTCTGGAGTTACAGACCTTAAAGGCTAATTTAACTAGGTCTTGTATTGGTGCCTGAGGACCATCCTCTACCTTTTGAAGTTTTTTTACGAATGTCAGGAGCTGATTGAGAAATGAAATAAGACGCCAAAATGGTGGCCCCTGTGGGGGAGGCCGGATCTAACCGGGTATACTGGGTTAGAACCTCAGTCAGTTTAGGGTAGAGGTTAGGATAACCTGGAGGTCATGCCAAGTTAAGTCATAGGCCTGACAAAGGTGTCTAAATTCCTTTATGTATATGGTAGGATTAGCTGAGAAATCACCTAAACGCTTCTCAATTTTGGAAAGATCGGCCAATGAAAAAGGAACATGTACTCTGACTACCCCCTCCGCCCCAGCCACCTCTCGCAAAGGTGCTAACACTATAGGAGGGTGTGGGCAGAGATAGGGGACTCAAGACAGCCAGTTGGGGGCCCCGAAGGAGGCATGGGACCAAGTGGATTACTAGTAGATAAGGAGGAGGAAGAAGGAGTCTGGATGGGGGGAGGAGGAGGAGTCTGGGCAGGAAGGGAGGGGGTGGAGAGAAGGAGGAGTATAGGGACGAGAGCTTAAGGTCCAAAAGCCTTGTACGCAATTAATTTCGGACCACTTGCCTAGCCGCTGGCAGAAATTGCTGAGGTCTATCACGCCACAGTGGAAAGGAAAATTAACCGCTACCTCCTAAGGTCTTGTTCGAACTGTAAGGTTTTTAAATTGGCTAGGAGGCACCCTAAGGGGGTGCTCTTTGGAAATTTGGACTGGGGGGGTTTCCCGTTTGTTTCCTCTTTAGTTACACAATGGACACAATGGAAATGGAAGTGGATCTCTGCCTGGCTTCAAAGCATCCTTTGGAACCAGCAGAGACAGACTGGAGGCTCATGGAGCCAAAGTGGAGATTACCTTCAGGTGGACGTCTCCGTCCTGAACGGGTCTCCTGAGCCACATGGTGGCTCAAAATGGACCTCGGACCTGCGCAGGATTTCTGGCCGAGGGAGGTAAAGAGGAGACAAGGGCACTTACCCCAGAGAGGCCGTAAGAGTGAGGGAAGCGGGTCTCAGGTCCTGGTCCGTCTGCGGCATGATAGCAGGAGGAGGTTCCTCAACCCCTAGAGGCCTGAGGTGGGGTCTCCTCCCGGGTCTTCGGCACCAACTGATTTGTTTTTTCTAAGACCACCAGAGCGGGCACAAAAGAACCAGCGAGTAGGCAAGGGTAACAGCAAAACTGCCCATTTATTTTGGTCACCTAGCTTCAGGGAAGTAGGTGGGTAGGGAGAGGTCTGTCGGCCTCCGGCAAAGAAGCCCGGCAGAGTCCCCGTGGGGTGGGGCTCTCGAACGGAGTTCCTGCAGTCCCGACATCCCGACAGGAGTGAGAGACTCAGGAAGGCCGCCTAGTTGTACTTTTAGTACTAGTTGATAAGTGAAATATACAATAATGAAAAGCTGTCATGAATTCAGTTGTACTTTTAAATGAATTCATAATTTATCACAATAGTAGTATATTTGAAAAATAATAGTATGCTTAATTTGGAAACTATCTTATTTGTTTGATATTCAGCTACTCCTTTGTGTACACGTATAAGTTGTGGGCTCCCCAGTAACTGCAGTCTGCTGGTCAGGAACTCCTGATTCCATTATTCTTTTTAACCCCCCTTTTACATTCCATATAGTCTTAACTCTTTCTCCTTGCCCCTCCTTTCATCTGCAGAGTTTCAGGTCAAAGGAGTAAGATATGTTAAGGAACACAGTGTGCGCTTTTTCTTTTGGGAAAATAAAAATCAAGTACTTTCAATGGATCAGCTTCCAATATCCCTGGTATTGATTTGTCTCTTAATGCTCGGCAGCCAATTCTACCAAGATATAAAAACCATCATAGGCTTTTGTTTCTGGCTTGTGAAGTTCCCAGTGGTCCACTTAAAAGCCAAGTGTTGCCTTAACTTCGGTTTCAGGGCCAGTTTGAAGATTATCTTATTGATTTGAAGATAATCCAAAGGGAGAATTCAGAAAGTATCCCAAATCAAGCTCTCAAAGGTTCATTTATTTTGTGGAGTTGGTTAAGCAGCTAATTAACTGCTCTGTCCAGCCAATGCCCTTTGGCTTATTGTTCCTTTGATGTACTGGAAACTAAAACATGTGAAGCTCCATTCCTCTTTTCTTGCAGGAAGCAGTGAAATGTAGTGGAAAGATCTAGGGCTTCAAAGTCCAATCTTCCTTGAATACTGCCTTAACCACTTACTAGTTATGTGACCTTGGTATTTACCTCTCTGGTCTTTCGTCCACTCCTCTGTAAAATAGTAGTAATACTTCATGGCCTAGCTAGAAGAATTAAATGGGATAACATACCAATAACCTTTTTATTGGAACCTAGTAGATACTTAATAAATGGCAGTTATTACTATTGCATGGACTGTTAACAGTCTGTAAAGAAAACACCCAGACTTTGTATTCAAATGAGCTAACATAGGATTGCATTTTCTAATTTTTTTTTTTTTTTTTTGAGATGGAGTCTCGCTCTGTGGCCCAGGCTGGAGTGCAGTGGCCAGATCTCAGCTCACTGCAAGCTCCGCCTCCCGGGTTCACGCCATTCTCCTGCCTCAGCCTCCCGAGTAGCTGGGACTACAGGCGCCTGCCACCTCGCCTGGCTAGTTTTTTGTATTTTTTAGTAGAGATGGGGTTTCACCGTGTTAGCCAGGATGGTCTCGATCTCCTGACCTCATGATCCGCCCATCTCGGCCTCCCAAAGTGCTGGGATTACAGGCTTGAGCCACCGTGCCTGGCCGCATTTTCTAATATTCTTCACCATTGACAGTCGGTAAAGGAAGGTACTGTCTTTTTCTTGTGCGTTTTTTTTTTTTTCTTTTACCTATCACTGATTTTTCCACATGGAAGACCTAAACATTTCATTTGAAGATAACCATTTGCCAAATGAAATTGGTGGGAGGATTTTTCTTCCTTTAAGACCTCCTCCCACAGCAGGTGTCTGGATAACAAGTAAAATAATAATAAATAATGTAAGACAACCCCCCAAGACACATTTTTCTTGCATCTTTCAATATAGAAAAAGTTTATATATATCCATTCCAAATCCTAAGATCTAAATGTGACTTCAGTTTGAGATGCTAAGGGACCACATTAACTCAAGAAAAATCCTCCTCATTCCTGAGCTGTTGGTAAATGCTCATAAATCTCTTAGTTGAGGTTCTCCAGAAATATGTTTTATTAATGTGCCACCTAATTAGTGAGCAGCCAGATGACAAATTTCTGTGGGGTCCTCTCCTAAGTGTAAGAATGTCATTTTGGGGATGTTTCCTTTTTGGGCTGGTGGGTACTTCTTTCTTAGTGACTCTCTTATGTGTAGTCTTTTTGTTTTTTTCAGGGACAATGGTGACAGATCCAGGCACCGAGCTCCACGCAATGCCCGGATGTCTGCACCTTCGCTTGGACGCTTTGTCCCAAGGTAAGAACCGAGTTGCTAGCAACAGAGGGAGACTTCCTTAGAGCCTAGGATTTAGTTTTAAACCTACTTTCTGGTCTTTGCATTGTCCATATCTGGCATTGTTTCCTAGTGGGCCTACAGTCCAGCCCTGCTGTCTAAACTCTTGATGGATGATGGTTAGCCACATTCAAAAGAGATGAAAAAGTGGTGCTGGGAGAATCCTGTTTAAGAACAGAAGTGTTGGGGGAACTTTAGAAGGAAGGGCAGAAAAGGATAGATACAAATCCGTGGAAGGACCAATCTTGGAAGATTCTGTTCCTTTCTGGGCATCTGTGGATTCGGTGGGTCCCTTCGCCTAGATTTTTCAGTGTAGGTAGTTAGTATCTCCTTTGTTTCGTGGTAGTCTTTAGTCAGCTTTTCACATGTGATTCCTTCTTGTAGGCGTTTCTTGCTGCCTGAGTACTTGCCTTATGCTGGGATTTTTCATGAACGTGGACAGCCTGGCTTGGCTACTCACTCTTCTGTTAACAGGGTCCTGGCAGGTAAGGAAATGTTTGGCTTTTGAAAATGTGAAGGGGCAAGGAGCCAGATAAAGCTTCTCCCTCCTTTACCTATGTTGATGTGATGGTGCCTTGGCATCTGTCTGAAAATTCTATTTTGGGGTCCTGGTTTGATATTCTGTTCCTTACTTCAAGGCAGGAAATGGCAGGGTTGAAGAAAAATGTTTCTCTTACCCTATTTTACTTTCCCCAGACCTTTTTTTTCTTTTAAATTATTTGTTTAAACCATTTGTTTCTTAATCCAGCAATTAAAAATCTGGCTATGCTTTTAATTGAATGATAAAGGTGCCGTGTTTATGTTTCGGTTGGTGAGATACTCATGAGCCAGATCCTGTGATTTAATTAGGAGCTTAGTGCATACCTCTCCACTCCTTTGGTACTGCCAGCATGTGGAATTTCCAGGCACTGGTGAATCTTCTGAGGAAGGAGAGCAGGGAGACACCCTTGGAGCTGGCTCAGAAATCTCCACAGAATAGAAAATGGGCTAGGCAAGCCCCACTGAAGCAGTTTTATTATTTATTTACTTATTTAGTTTTGAGACAGCGTCTCACCCTGTCGCCCAGACTGGAGTGCAGTGGCGCGATCTTGGCTCACTGCAACCTCCGCCTCGCAGGTTCAAGCAATTCTTCTGCTTCAACCTCCCGAGTAGCTGGGACTACAGGGGTGTGCCACCACGCCCAGCTAATTTTTTGTATTTTTAGTAGAGACGGGGTTTCAGCATGTTAGCCAGGATGATCTCAATTTCCTGATCTCGTGATCTGCCCGCCTTGGCCTCCCAAAGTGCTGAGATTACAGGCATGAGCCACTGTGCCTGGCCAGCAGTTTTATGATGGTTGAATAGTTTAGTGACAGATGTTTTTGGGCTGTGAGGCATGACGTGACTGTGTTCTAAGACGTGGTGTGTGCTATTGCTTCTGGTCAGTCTCTAGAGAAGGAAGTAAAGCAGAATTCCATTTTTATATGTAGAAAAGGTTGTTTCCCCATCACAGTCTTTTCCCCCCTCCCTCCCACCTCCACTGTCGACTTATAAATTTATGAATGCAAATGCATAAAAGGTATAAAAAGGCACATTTAGAGAGATCTTTAATAAGCATCTTTATTAAAAGTTTTTAAATGGCATTCTGTTTTGGAGAATCTGGGCCATGTGATAGTTAAAGTTGGGGAGGGATCTACTGAGGCAGTGTCACTGTCAGACTGCGATAATGTTACAAGTTTTATCTTATGATTTCTAACCAAGCTGCTGTGACAGCATCAGGGCCATGGGATCTGGCCTTTCCTAAATAGTATGTTTCATCCAACATCAGTGCTCAGAAATTCCAGAAACCTCAGTGGTTTCTCTGTCAGACACCAGGACTTCATAGGCTCTGGCCTGGCAGGACAGCAGACTACACCACAGTCTCCTAACAGCCTCATGTGAGGAGGCTTTGGCCCTAGTTGTAAAACAGATGCTGTGGCCCGTGCCTCTCCTTGCCTGCACTTCTGTGTGACTTAAGGCATGTGAAAGCTTTTCACTGGCAGATAATCACTTGCTGCCAGACAATACTCCAGAGCTCTTCTCCACCCTTCTTTGTTCCAGACATCTGCCTCCACCGCCCCATACAGCACCTCCTGCTTCTCTACTGTCGGCAGATCTCTGTTTCCTTGGCATTAGCTTTGGGGGAACAGCTGTATGTTGTTGTTTTCTGCCTTGCCTCCAAGACCTCCTTATCTCAGTTTCCTGTTTCCTACTTTATGCCTAGTGGTCTGACCCCAAATGGCCTAATTACACTTATGAATACCTTTGAATATAGGGGCTGTGTTCCAGTGGGCAGCTGTTTACAGATGTGAAATCTGCTGAGAAAATCTATGAAAGGATGCAGAATGCCATTAGGGGAAGGAACTCTAGACTCCCTAGAACCTCACTCTTGAGTTAGATTAGCAGATGGTTTCCATTCACCATTAAACTAGTTTCTATCAGTTTTTCAAAATACATATTACAGAATGTTTATTTATCATTCGTTGATATTTTGATGTCCCTCCAGATTCTATTGGCAGTTGTATCGTTTATTTTCTTCTCTTGAGAAAATTCCAGTAATAATAATACAGCAACAAAAGCCTAACATTTGTTGAGCATTTGCTATATACTAGGGAGTGTTTTAAGTGCTTTACACATATTTCATTTCTGTCTTGCAGTAATCATATGAGATAGGTGTGATTACCTAATTAACAGTGGAGGAAACTGAATCCCAAGGGCGAACGTGCCCAGAGTGATGCAGCTAAGAAGTAGAAGAATAGAACCAGTGGACTCTAAACCACCTTCCTGATCTGCCTCCTCAGAGTTATTTTAAAGGACAAAGCATTAAAATGTCCTTCTTTTTCCTAGGACTTTATAAGAGGGAGAGCGCTCCCAGGGAACTCAGTGTTTTTCTTGTTTAATTCTTCTTTTTAAATGGTTCTTAGACATAGGTTTTTATGATCCACTGGTGCTTGCTGAGGAAAATCTTATTATGTAACCGACCTTTTCCTGAGCTTTCTTGCCCTCCTGGATACAGATGTTTTGCTTTTTATTAAACTTGTGATCATGTAATTGAGCTGCTATAATAATAGCTTTCAGAGTGAAAGAGCAATTGGCCTTTTAGCAGTAAGCACTCCCAATTTTCCTGGAAAAGCACTTTGTCTTGTATGATTGGAGTGAGATTGTAATGGTCCCAGAACAATTACATTTAGCAGACATTTGTTCTACAGCTGTCATATGCCAGGCACTGTTCTAGGCTACAGCAGTGAATAAGACAGACTATGATCCCTGCCTTCCTGTAGCTCCAAGTCTAGGTGGTTAGCCATGACTCAGTCTTACTCCAAACATAAGTGGAACTTTTGCATGGTGAATGGCTTTTTGCAGGGATGAAGCTTGGAGGGACAAAGCAGACACACACCTGCAGTTTTAGGGGGTGTGACTAGTACTATGGTGCCAAAAGAGTCTTCAGTAGACCCTAAGCAAAGCCATTCAGAATCATCAACAAAAATGGGTTTGTGGAAAATCAAGATCTGTTCTACTTCCTCCCACAAGAGACTAAAAGCAATAATAGAAAACAGAAGCTACTGTAGAAAAGTGTTATAAGGTGACGAGTAAGTTATTGCAAAAAGAATTTTTAAAATATTAAAAAATAAAGTGTTTTGATAGTCTATTAATTTCATCTCTTCTCCCTTATCTTGGTGCCTTTACCTGCAATTCTGTAGGTTCCTGGTAGCCTCCAATTGGTCATCAACCCAGGCCTTTCCCTATCTTCAGCAACACAAATTCTAGAGCCATACTTAAAGAGCTGTAAATGCATGTAAAGCTATTACAGTTCTACCAGGTAAAATTTTGGGAGAACATGCAAAAGTCTGAGGAGCTCCCCCTGCTGACATTGTAGCAGACCACTAACTGTGTGTAGTCACAGCAACTGAAATGATGGAAATGAAGCTAATGAGTGCCTACTGTGGACCAGGTACTGTCTTCCCACATTATCTCTTTTCATCTTTGCAACAACCCTGTGAGGTAGGTGGTAGCATTTCCATTCTGTAGGGAAGAAAACTGAGACTTAGAAAGTTATGTCACTTGCCCAGTATCACACTGTGAGAGGCTGACCTGGAACTTTAAACCGGGTCTTCCTGACTCTTAGAAGAGTTCTGTTCTGTCGTCTGTGCTATGTTTTGTTTGAATTCAAGTAGGGAGTATCTGCCAAAAGGTTCTTAAGCTTATAATATTTTTCTGCATGTTTGAGGCCTCATAAAAGTGAAATAAGAAGCTTGGCATTTGACAGCTTCCTGGTAATTACTGGAAGAACAAAAACCTTCTGAGGAATAGGGGCCTGGGTAATGTAGGGTATTAGTTGTCTGTCCTGCATAATCTTTTTGACTTTCATCCTAATGAGCATCTGCTCCCAGCAGATGTGGACCTGATATACTTAATTTACTCAATTTACTATTTTGATTGAAATCAATGGGAAGTGTCAGGGTTTTCTTGTTCCTAGCCACAGGTCATTAGGGCCTGGTCCAGTGTCTTGAGCAAGAGATGGCTTTGTGCCCAGTTATCCTAATTTTTCTTGTGACTTCTCCTTCTTCTTTTTAAATATAAAAAAAAAGAAAACCTTTTTACTGAACAGTGTCACTTCTCAGTATGACTTCTTTGACCTATTAAGTTTTGGGGAGTGTATTGTTGAATTTTCCCATATTTTGAATTTCCCAAATTTCCTTCTGTTGTTGATTTCTTATTTAATTTGATTGTGGTCTAAGAACATACTTTGTGTGATTTTATTCATTTTAATTGTATTGGAACTTGTTTTATGGCTTAGTATATAGGCTGTTCTAGAGAGTGTTACCCATGTGCTTGGGAAGAATGTGTATTCTGCTATTATTTAGTTGAGTGTCCTGTAGATGCCGGTTAAATCTACTTGGTTGATAGCATTATTCCAGCTTTGTATATCCTTGCTGATTTTCTATCTAGTTCTATCTATTATTGAGAGTGGGTATTGAAATTTATTATTATTGAATTGTGTATTCTTCCATTCAATTTTGTCAGGTGTTTTTTGTTGTTGTTGTTTTTTTTGAGACAGAGTCTCGCTCTGTTGCCCAGACTGGAGTGCACTGATACAGTCTCAGTTCACTGCACCCTCTGCCTCCTGGGTTCAAGCGATTCTCCTGCCTCAGCCTCCTGAGTAACTGGGATTACAGGTGCATGCCACCAGGCCTGGCTAATTTTTGTATTTTTAGTAGAGATGGGGTTTTACCATATTGGCCAGGCTGGTCTTAAGCTCCTAACCTCAAGGGATCTACCTGTCTCAGCCTCCCAAAGTGCTGGAATTACAGGCGTGAGCCACTGCGCCCAGCCCAATTTTGTCAGTTTTTGATGAATATATGTTGTGACTTTGTCATTAGGTGCACATATGTCTACAATTGATATGTGTTCCTGATGAATTAACTATTTTACCATTGTCCCTCTCTCTCTAGTAATATTTTTTGTCTTAAAGTCAATTTTTTCTTATGTTAATATAGCTACTCCAGCTCTTCTATGGTTGTTGATTACATGACATATCATTTTCTATCCTTTTACTTTCAACCTGTTTAGCTCTTCAAATCTGAAGTGTGTATCTGGTAGAAAACATATGATTGGAGCTTGTTTTTTATTTAGTCCGACAATCTCTGTTTTTCAATTGTTTAGTCCATTCATATTTAATATTATTATTGATATAGCTGGGTTTTTGTCTGCCATTTTACTGTTTGTTTTCTGAATTTCTAATGTTTTTCTTCCTCTATTCCTTCTTTACATTTGTATTAAATGAATATCATCTAATGTGTCTTTTAAATTCCTTTTTTGATTTTTGAGTGTATTTTTTGTCAGGATCAATTTCCAATTTATTCAGACTTAATTCTGGTAAGATACAGAAACATTTTTCACTATATATTGTTCCTCTGTGGCTCCATTCCCTTCTACCTTATTTGTGCTGTTATGTATATATTAATATTACATCTATATGTATTACAAACCCAACAATGTGGTGTTAACTTATTGATTGAGACAATCTTTTCTCAGGCATCCTTCTGTTTGTTGCCTGGTATGGGAAAGACAGAGCTATACTTTTTATAAAATTTACTTTTTCTTATTACCTTTATTTTTGGTTGTCCTCTGCCCCTCTCATCTCGTTTATTTTTATTTTATTTTTGTTTTATTTTTAGAGTGTGCAGTGACCCAGTCACAACTCGCTGCACCCTCAACCTGCTGGTCTCAAGCTATTCTCCTATCTTAGCCTCCTGAGTAGCTGGCACTATAGGCACACAACACCATGTCCATCTAATTTTGTTTTTTTTTTGGAGACAGAGTCTCGCCCAGGCTGGAGTGCAGTGGCATGATCACGGCTCACTGCAAGCTCCACCTCCTAGGTTCACACCATTCTCCTGCCTCAGCCTTCTGAGCAGCTGGTACTACAGTCGCCCACCACCACGCCCAGCCAACTTTTTGTATTTTTAGTAGAGACAGGGTTTCACTGCGCTAGCCAGGATGGTCTCTGTCTCCTGACCTCGTGATCCACCCGCCTCGGCCTCCCAAAGTGCTGGGATTACAGGTGTGAGCCACCGCGCTCAGCCTTGTCCATCTAATTTTTTACTTTTTGTAGAGATGGGGTTTTGCCATGTTGCCCATGCTCTTCTCTAACTCCTAGGCTCAAGTGATCCACCCATTTCAGCTCCACAAAGTCCTGGGATTGCAGGTGTGAGCCATGATGCCTGGCCCCTCTCATCCTTTTGTTTGTTCATATTTATTTATTTATTTATTTATTTATTTATTTATTTATTTGAGACAGAGTCTCGCTCTGTCACCCAGGCTAGAGTGCAGTGGTGCGATCTTGGCCCACTGCAACCTCCATCTCCTGGGTTCAAGCCATTCTCCTGCCTCAGCCTCCCAAGTAGCTGGGATTATAGGCACCCACCACCATGCCCAGCTAATTTTTATATTTTTAGTAGAGACAGTGTTTCACTATGTTGGCCAGGTTGATCTCGAACTCTTGACCTCAGGTGACCTACCCACCTTGGCCCTTCCAAAGTGCCGGGATTACAGGCATGAGCCACTGCACCCAGCCCCCTCTCATCTCTTTTAAAAACACCAGTACTCTATCTTAGATGTTCCCCACTTCCCTGGTACCTTAGGGAATTGCTTTCAGGAGGACTTTTTAGGCTCAGTTGTCAACTAGGGTGGGCATCTAGAGCCTCAGGCTTGCCAACTTTTAGGAATTAACCTTATTTCACCATCTGATATCATAGCTGTCTAATACAACAAATTGCTTCATCACTATATAGCAGATCTTCACCTGAACTGGCAAATCTGGTTAATAATAGAGAATGCAGTTAAGGGCCTTCATGATATTACTTAGATGAAAGTGAACAGAAATGAATAATATTTCTGGTGTTGGGTCCTTTATCTCTTTGATCTCCCTTTATCTTTCTGCCTTGTACCCATCTGGTACCCAGTAGCCAGTCAGATAACATGAGTGGCACATTCCAACTCAACATCAATTAAGATGGCTGTTTATAAACCCCAGATAAATGGGCAATTAGTGGTGGTGGTAGTGGCTAGTGCTGCTTTAATAATTAACCCAATTACATTTCATTCTGCTCTGGTGATGAAAGTGAAGGGAATAAGAGGCTGGCTTTGTTGCCTGGGAAACAGAGAAGTAAATGCAGTACTCCTCCCAGAGAACTCAGCCTTCCCATTTGCCTTATAGTACCCGGGGCCTTTTACCTATTTGGTGTCCACCAGTCACTGGAGCATTCGGGCCCTTTTTACCCCAGCCCTTTATCTTATCTTCTTATACCACTAGTGAGAAGTGTGCTTACTGGGGACATGGGGACCAGTTTCTAAGCTGAATTGCCTGTGCTTCTTCAGGCTTTTCTAGGGAAAAATACTGGGCCTTGTCAATGAACTTTTCTGTTCCTTTTATATGTGTAAGTTTTTCTGTGCTTTTGTCTCTCTTTCCCCCAGGAAATGTCCTCTTGATCTTTCCCCACTTATGCTTTACTCATGTACCCTTTCTGTATTGTCACCTTAAAATGTACACAGCACTTTCTAAATGCTTGGTATTTTCCAGAACACTTTGGGTATTACAAAATTATTAAATGATTCTGCCCTCAGGGAGTTTACTGTCTAGCCAGGAAGTGGCCCGATTTCTGTGTTTTGTTTTGGCCCTGCCACTAAAAATTAACTAATTCCCCTGGGACTTTAACTGCCAATCCTGATAGATTAGCTAAGGGAGGTGGAGCATAAGCATGGGCTTAGATCAAGGACTTAGGTGTTTCAGTACAGTTTGAAGAAACTCTCCAAATGTGTCCCCATTTATCTTTTGAGTGGGGCTGTAAGCATAAGTAAGTGGGGCGCTGGTAGGACAGCTGTCATTTATATGGTATACTCTGGCTGAGAGACAGTATAGTGAAATGTTTAAGAGTTTGGGCTTCTTGGCCGGGCGCGGTGGCTCAAGCCTGTAATCCCAGCACTTTGGGAGGCCGAGATGGGCGGATCACGAGGTCAGGAGATCGAGACCATCCTGGCTAACACGGTGAAACCCCATCTCTACTAAAAAAATGGGGAGGGGGGAGGGATTGCATTGGGAGTTATACCTGATATAAATGGTGAATTGATGGGTGCTGATGAGTTGATGGGTGCAGCACACCAACATGGCACAAGTATACATATGTAACAAACCTGCACGTTATGCACATGTACCCTAGAACTTAAAGTATAATTAAAAAAAAAAAAAAAAAAACTAGCCGGGTGATGTGGCAGGCGCCTGTAGTCCCAGTTACTGGGGAGGCTGAGGCAGGAGAATGGCG
The DNA here is from genome assembly GCF_002776525.5 of Piliocolobus tephrosceles. Classification (NCBI taxonomy): domain Eukaryota; kingdom Metazoa; phylum Chordata; class Mammalia; order Primates; family Cercopithecidae; genus Piliocolobus; species Piliocolobus tephrosceles. Next base: position 18,223,991 of record NC_045446.1, read on the forward strand.
TAAACCCGGGAGGCGGAGCTTGCAGTTAGCCGAGATCGCACCACTGTACTCCAGCCTGGGTGACAGAGCAAGACTCTGTCTCAAAAAAAAAGAGTTTGGGCTTCTTGAGGCTGGGTGCAGTGGCTCACACCTATAATCCCAGCACATTGGGAGGCTGAGCTGAGGTGGGCAGATCACCTGAGGTCAGGACTTCGAGACCAGCCTGGTCAACATGGTGAAACCCCGTTTCTACTAAAAACACAAAAATTAGCTGGGTGTGATGACAGGCACCTGTAATGCCAGCTACTTAGGAGGCTGAGGCAGGAGAATCGCTTGAACGCGGGAGGCAGAGGTTGCAGTGAGCTGAGATCGCACCATTGCACTCCAGCCAGGGGGACAAGAATGAGGCTTCGTATATTAAAAAAAAAAAAAAAAAAAGGCCTGGCACGGTGGCTCATACCTGTAATCCCAGCACTTTGGGAGGCTGAGGCAGGCAGATCACAAGGTCTGGAGATCGAGATCATCCTGACTAACATGGTGAAACCCCATCTCTACTAAAAATACAAAAAATTAGCCGGGCGTGGTGGCAGGCACCTGTAGTCCCAGCTCTACTCAGGAGGCTGAGGCAGAATTGCATGAATCCAGGAGGCGGAGCTTGCAGTGAGCGAGAGATCGCACCACTGCACTCCAGCCTGGGCATCAGAGCGAAACTCCGTCTCAAAAAAAAAAAAAAAAAAGCCAAAGAAGAATAGATGGTGGCAGGGATGCAGTGGAAAGGGAACGCGTATGCACTGTCAATGGGAATGTAAATAGTACAAAGTAGAAATCTTAATGTCCTATGTCTGGATCGAGGCACCACTATTTGTACTTTAAGTTCTCTGTTCTCTGGGGCTTCCCTAGACCTAAAATGATCTCAAAGCTTATTAAGTCCCATGGTTGTGTGCTTGTTGGAATTACTGCTCATTTTGAAGGTGCCAGCTGAAGATTCCCTATAATCTATAATGACTCAGTATAATAACAGAATTCTGTTACTTCTCTCTTCTTAGGTTATGATTAGTATGTGCTTTGACATGTTTTGCAACCCCTCAGAACAAATGCAACAGTCTAGAAATCTGCAGCGGACATGTGAGGAAAGAGAAGGCCAAATGTGAGGTCAAAGCCCATATTTTACAGTGGAAGCAGCGGCTTTCTTTGCAGAGTTTGCGGTGTGCCAAGATCAACAAGAGCAAAACTCTGTCTCAAAAAAAAAGGAAGAAAAATAGTATGTTCGGCTCAGAAGACTGCTACTGGGGAGGGGGCTACATATGCTCTTATGTGCTTGTCGCAGATCCTTTCCCCTAGAAAGAGGGCCCCGTTGAAGACTTATATTCCCAAACAGTGAATCGTGAAGAGGTAATTACACTGTTGCCATCCCATTGGGAAGAAGGCTGGGGCGGTGATTACATTCCAAAACAAAGCTGTTTGGGTATAATTGCACCGTGCTGCTCTTATCAGTCTGGGGAAAGCAGGCCTCTGGTCTCCATCCTCATTTGTTTTTGAGATGGAATCTGAACAGCATTCAATTAATAGTCAAGACCCAGGCACAGGGAAGTCAGCCAAAAGAGCCAAGAGGGCATTAACTTGCTATTGGCATTTTCCTTCTACTGAAGTTTTCCAGACCTTTAAGTACCAGCAAATTTGAGGGGGAGCCTAGTTAAGAAAATTTATTTGGCTAGTGAAGGGTTAGAGATTCCTCTTTAAGAGGCTGTGCCCCAAATCCCTCATTGGTCTCTACATGTAAAGGAGAGATAGTTGGATGGCAGTGAAATTTTCCTCTTCTATCAGCAGCTTTAGCTCTATCAAAACATAGTCCTTCCTTGAAATCATTCCCTGGGACTTGCAGCATGTATATATATTTTTCATGTATGTAGCTTCCAAAGTTGTAGAGCAAAAAGCTTCTCTCTGGTTGTGTTGAGATAATAAGGCTGACTTTGGTTAAACTTCAGCAATAATCTCTAGATCTGGACTAGAAGAAAAAATAAAATGAATTTTTTTTATGACTCAGAGAACAAAAAACGGCCAGTTACTTTGAAGGCTTGCTTGTTGATCTAGAGCAAAGAAGTAAAAGGTGCATGTATCGGGATGAGGGTTGCACAACCCTGGAAAGTGGTAGAGCTTTGGCCATTATGTCATTTAGCTTTTGCTGCTGGATAAACCACCCCCAAATTTAGTGGCATAAGACATTTCTTGTTTCGCACAAATCTGTGAGTCCAATTGCAGTTCGCCTGGTTCGCACCATTGGCTCTTCTCTGTGGTCCATTAGTAGCTTGGCTAGATGTGGATGATGTTAGATGGTTTAGTAGGTAGAATAATGATCTGCCTAAGAGGTCCACATCTTAATCCCCAGAACCTGTGAATATGTACTTTACATGGCAGAAGGGACTTTGCAGTTGTGATTAAGATTATGGATCTTGAGGTGGGAAGATTATCCTGATTTATCTGGGTGGGCCTCATCTGATTACATGAGCTATTAAAAGTGGAAGAGGAAGGCAGAAGGGTCAATCAAGGTGCTGCAATGATTGAAGATAGGAATGGTCTCTGCTAACAGCCAGCAAGCAAGTGGGAACCTCACTTCTGCATCTGCAAGTAGCTGAATTCTGCCAACAACCGAAATGGACAAGGAGACACACCTGAACACAGGCCAGCCAACATCTTGGTTCTAGTCCAATGAGTCCTTTGTTTGACTTCAGGCCTATAGAACTGAGAGGTAATACATTTGTCTTGCTTAAGCCACTAAGTTTCTGGTTATCATTATGGCAGTCATAGAAAACTAGTAACAGATAGCTTCACACATGTATCTGGCATTTGGCAGGCTGTTTGGCTTCAGCTGGGATGACTTGTCTCCTTTCTATTCACCAGTAAACTAACCTGTGCTTCTTCATATAGTGTGTCAGGGTTCTCTCTCTCTCTCTCTCTTTCTCTGTGTGTGTGTGTGTGTGTGTGTGTGACAGAATCTCGCTGTGTCACCCAGGCTAGAGTGCCGTTATATAGTCTCAGCTCACTGCAACCTCCACCTCCTGGGTTCAAGTGATTCTCCTGCCTCAGCCTCCCTAGTAGCTGGGATTACAGGCGCCTGCCACTACGCCTGGCTAATTTTTGTATTTTTAGTAGAGACAGGGTTTCACCGTGTTGGCCAGGCTGGTCTCGAACTCCTGACCTCAGGGTTCTAAAAAGAAGCAGGAGAGGTCAAGCCCTACTGCAGAGGCACTTTTTGAGTCTCTCCTTATGTCATGTTTGCTTTTGTCCATCCCATCAGCTAAAGCAAGCTGTTTGAGTAAGCCCCAAACCAGGAAGGCAACTCTCTAAGGCCATGGATACAGGAGGGCTTAAATCATTTGGGGCCATTACTGTAACATGCTGCCACAACTAAGTAGGCTTTGGAATCTGAGGTAGCCTGCTAGCACACTCTGAACACATTGGTTTTTTTTTCTTTTCTTTCTTTTGAGACAGGGTCTCACTCTGTTGCCCAGGCTGGATTGCAGTGGTGCGATTACAGTTCACTGCAACCTCTGCCTCCTGGGCTCAAGTGATTCCCCCGCCTCAGCCTCCCAGATAGCTGAGACTACTACACATGCCACCAAGCCTGGCTAATTTTGGTATTTTTTGTAGAGACAAGGTTTCACTGTGTTGCCCAGACTGGTCTTAAACTCTTAGGCTCAAGTGATCCTACCACCTTGGCCTCCTAAAGTGTTAGGATTGCAGGCATGAGCCATTGCGCCCAGCACAAATTGCTGTTTTTTAAAGTGTCCTTATATATACTGAGGAAAGCTTCAGCATACCAAAGGATATAGAGGTACAGATTTAGAACTTTCAAGAAATATCTTCGGGTGTGGTGGCGCGTGCCTGTAATCCCAGCTACTTGGGAAGCTGAGGCAGGAAAATTGCTGGAATCTGGGAGGTGGAGGTTGCGGTGAGCCGAGATTGCACCATTGCACTCCAGCCTGGGCAACAAGAGCAAAACTCCATCTCAAAAAGAAAAAAAAGAAAAAGAAAGAAAGAAAAAGAAATATCTTGTCTTAGGTAATTATTTGGGTTATTCAGAGAAATGATTTTAGAAACAACATTCAAATAAAAAGCTGAACCCTGGTTTCCTAGACATAGGATATCAGGGAAACTACCTTTTCTCTTTCTCTGGGTATTTTCTAGGATATAGCCCTCTATTTCTGTGCTGGAGGGTAAAAAGATGTGCAAAAGAGCTCTGTGGGTGGTTGGGCCCCTTGGGGCCAAATGTATTTCTGTGTAGGAGTAAGACTGACAGAATTAACTGTGCAAGCACTTACTAATTGGCTGTAAGTGAACCTGTACCCATGGCATCATTTATAATCCAGAGCTCCTTGAACAGAAGCAACTCAGAAGAAAAGTTCCTAAAAACTAAGGCAAGGAATTTTTGTGTGCCCAATTACTGTGGCATGTTATGCTTTCTTATAGCAATGGTTGGGAGAAGCAAGAATTCAATTTTTCTTAAGCATAGGACTTAGCTTTTACTTGGCGTTGTTGAGATTGGTTAAAAATTATTTTATGGGCACCAAATGTGAATTATATAGATTGGGCCTCTGGTCACATAGAGACAAATTCAGTATATTCACCATTCTTTTTTTTTTTTTTTTTTTAATTCACCAGTAAACTAATCTGTGCTGCTTCACATAGTGTCTCAGGGTTCTTTTCAAAGTAGAGGGTTCTTTTGAAATACAAAAATTAGCTCCAGCTAATAGTAGAGATGGGGGTTTCCCCATGTTGACCAGGCTGGTCTCGAACTCATGACCTCAAGCGATCTGCCCGTCTTGGCCTCCCAAAGTGCTGGGATTACAGGTGTGAGCCACTATGCGCGGCCTCACCAATCAATCTTTTAGGACTTCCTTGATGTACTTTTAGAGCCACCTCAGTGGCTGGTGGGTTGGGGGCTCTGCTGTTGGTAAACCCTGGATATTGCCCTAGGCATGTGCATTCAAAATGGTATAGCCTATGTACAGTAAAGATGTGTCCTCAAAGAGGCTGGGCACAGTGGCTCAAGCCTGTAATCCCAGCACAGTAGGCCAAAATGGGAGGATTGCTTGCGCCTAGGAAAGGCCAGCCTGGGCAACGTAGCGAGAGCTTATCTCTACAAAAAGGTTTTTTTTTTTTTCCCCCCAGAAATTAGCCGAGCATGGTAGCATGTGCATGTAGTTCCACAGTCCCAGCTACTCAGGGGGCTGAGGTGGGAGGATCACTAGAGCCTGGGAGGCAGAGGTCCCCCTTGAGCAGAGATCACATCACTGCACTCCAGTCCAGGTGACAGAGCAAGATCCTGTCTCAAAAAAAAAAAAAGTATCTTTAAAGAGACAAAGACTCTCCCTAATGAAAACTAGGCCTTATCCTTTTTTGTCTGATAAAAGTCAGAGGTTGTGGTGATGAGACTGAGCTAGTGTCCTTCTAGTCTGCCTTTACTTTTACTTCTGGGTCCCTTTCCCCTCCCACCTTTCTCCCTTTGTCTGTTGTGGGTCTCAGTATTTAAGCAGAATTTTTTTTTTTTTGAGACAGTCTGGCCCAGGCTGGAGTGTGGTGGCGCAATCTCGGCTCACTGCAACCTCCGTCTTCCGGGTTCAAGTGATTCTCCTGCCTCAGCCTACCTCGTAGCTGGGATTATAGGCATGCGCCACCATGCCCAGCTAATTTTTTTGTATTTTTAGTAGAGATGAGGTTTTACCATCTTGACCAGGCTGGTTTCGAACCCCTAGCTGGTCCATCTGCCTTGGCCTCCCAAAGTGCTGGAATTACAGGCGTGAGGCACCACACCCAGCCTTAAGCTGAATTTGAATCTGATTTTCTTTAAGGCACAACTTAATAGAGCTAACACAGGAACTAATTGAGAGCTTATAAAAGCCACGAAGTGTTTCTTGGTCTAAATATTTTTCTGGATTCTGCTGATGTGAAGCAACTGGGGAAAAGTCGTAAAATGTTGTATAGCTTATTTTGCAAACTAATTAAAACTGAAAATATCAGTACAAAGCTGAAGTAAATTGTTTAAAATGCCCAGTTTCCTCACTCCCATGTTCTAGGTGGAGAGGCCACAGGGACAGGTTAGGAGCACATGCTGTGAATAAGTTTCTGGCTATTCTAATCTATGTCTTACCTGGGAAGAATGTGAAGGTCCTATGGGATAGACGCAGCACCAGCACCACGGGTTGATTTGGGACTCTTTGCATATCTAACCACCCCTAAAATATACCCTCTAAGTGAAAAACAGTGTGCTTGCTCTGCTGGCAGCTTCAAGACAAGTCACCTAACCTGTGCACACCCTACTCATTCACCTGCCAACCCTGAGACTCATTTATAGAATTTCTTGAGCTGCCACTGGGTGGAACTAACAAATAAATTGGCCATGGGATTTGGAGATAATATCGCTGAAGGAAACACTGACTGGCTGATTTCCCCTCTCAACTTCATGGATACCTTTTCCCCTACTCTGTTATTACTTCTGGGTAGTGTGTGTTGGAGGTTTGGTTTGTGTGGACTAATTAGTCATTGTTTTCAGGCACCGAGTGCAGCTCTCCACCTTTTCCTTTGTGATATTAGTGTCTCCCCTAGACGGAAGAGTGACCATTTTCTGAAAGGTTAATGCAGCTATGGAGGAGAACAGTGTTCTTTTCTGATACCTGGAGAATAGCTGTTAGGGTTTAGAATTCCTGAAAAAATTCATTTTAGTCTTGATATTTTAGAATATCCTTTATTTGAAGCTGCCTGCTTTCTTCACCTTCTTTCTCGTGAATGCCGCAGTTCCCTGTTCCACCTTTCTCCGAATCTGAGACCTTACAGTAAAAAAGTATGCTGCAAGAAATTATGGGATTCTTGTATCCAGAGCAAAGTGATGATGGTTGCAAGTTGACTATTTGACATTTTACAGTTTTATATGACTCATAACTTTTGTGTGGGGAGCATAACTGAAACAAATTATCAAACTGGCAATGGCCTCAGGGGCACTGTCTCTGAAGGAAAGGGTTGGAATTTTGAGTCCTTGGGGCTTCTGAGTTTGACAAATTGAATTATCCTAGGATTCCTCTGTCTCTCGTTTTCATTTTTCATTGGATAGTCTGTGATGGGAGGGGATTTTTGCATACAGAGAAATAGACTCAATCAAAGAATACGGCAAACTAATACATGTGGAATTAAGGTCCAGTCTACCCCTCAAAGAAATACATGGTTGTCTTTTCCTTTTCCAACCTAGAGCCTGGACATAAAACTGTTGAATATTTTGTCTATTTTCCCTTTTGGCTTTGGTGTTCTTAAACGTTGAATGTTAGCAAATGTCATGGAGACACACCTATGTGTCTTTCTTGTAAGGAAATCAAGGACTTGAATTCCTCTTATTCGTAATTAATACTTTGCATTCCAAGTTATAGGTAGTACTGAGCCCTGGAGGCTGCCTGCCGGATAGGTTGACTAGGGTTTGAAGTTAGTTGGGTTGCTATTCTACTTTGCAGAAGAACCTAAAATACTTTAAATTTTTTTCTATTGATAAGACTTTTTCCATTTAAGACGTATTCCATTCACCTCACTCATTTTCTCCTCTCATCTCCTCTCCAAGTACTCAGGTTGATCCTATGGGAACATAATGTCATCCTCCTCATGCTATAGATATATACAGACTTTCTCAGGCTGAGCCTTAAAATGTCCATTTCTCAACTGCACACTGTGTTCTTTCTCTTTCGACTATCTTGACTTTTGTGTTTTTTTTTTTTTCACTCTTCTGGCTCTGATATGGGTTAGCTCCCTCAGTGAACCAGTACTGTATTTCTTTTCTTGAACTTAACCTTACCTGCTACCCATAGGGAAAATCTAGAATGAGTACTAATCCTTTGTGGATTTATCCCTCTGTCCAACAGACAGTATGGTATAGATGCTTAAGAAGAAGGGTAGAGGCCAGGCGCCGTGGCTCACACTTGTAATTCCAGCTCTCTGGGAGGCCGAGGCGGGTGGATCACCTGAGGTCTGGAGTTCGAGACCAGCCTGGCCAACATTGTGAAACCCCGTCTCTACTAAAAATACAAAAAAGTCAGCAAGGCATGGTGGCACGTGCCTGTAGTCCCAGCTATTTGGGAGGTTGAGGCAGGAGAATTGCTTGAACCCGGGAAGTGGAGGTTGCAGTGAGCTGAGATCACACCACTGCACTCTAGCCTGGGCGACAGAGCAAGACTTTGTCTCAAAAAAAAAAAAAAAAAAAAAAGGGTAAAAATTGGGCCTCTGTTTATGTTGAGAAGTATATGAATAAACCTGTTCATATTGATCATATACCTGATAAATACCTGATAATAATTATTTATTTATTCCCTTATTCATTTGCAAGTATTTTCCTCTGGTTGTTCTAATATTTACTAACTTAATAATGAAATTAATCAACCAGGAAAAATATCAAACTGATTTTACCACCACATTTATTGCTATTCTTTTTTTTTTTTTTTTTTTTTTTCTTCTTCCTAGATCAGGGCAGCACCCTGAACCAGTAAAAGTTCAGGGATCTTCTCATTGCTCTTCTAAGGAGTAATATAATCCAGTTTTCAAGTTTGTGTGTTATCATTGGAATATACTTCTTGAGTGCTACAATGTGCTAGGTCCTATACTAAGTGTTGGGAATTTTTTTTTTTTTTGAGACGGAGTCTCGCTCTGTCGCCCAGGCTGGAGTGCAGTGGCCGGATCTTGGCTCACTGCAAGCTCCGTCTCCCGGGTTAACACCATTCTCCTGCCTCAGCCTCCCCAGTAGCTGGGACTACAGGCGCCCGCCACCTCGCCCGGCTAGTGTTTTTGTATTTTTTAGTAGAGACGGGGTTTCACCGGGTTAGCCAGGATGGTCTCCATCTCCTGACCTCGTGATCCACCCGTCTCGGCTTCCTAAAGTGCTGGGATTACAGGCTTGAGCCACCACGCCCGGCCGGGAATTTTTAACAGGAAAAATTAAGTTACCTTGTTTAAGAATCCTTAAAGGATCCAGTCTGGCGCGGTGGCTCACGCCTGTAATCCCACCACTTTGGGAGGCTGAGGCGGGTGGATCACGAGGTCAGGAGATTGAGACCATTCTGGCTAACACAGGGAAACCCCATCTCCACTAAAAATATAAAAAGTTAGCTGGGCGTGATGGCTGGTGTAGTCCCAGCTGCTTGGGAGGCTGAGGCAGGAGAATGGCGTGAACCCGGGAGGCAGAGCTTGCAGTGAGCCGAGATCACGCCACTGCACTCCAGCCTGGGTGACAGTGTGAGATTTTGTCTCAAAAAAAAAAAAAAAAAATCCTTTAAAGGATCCATGATTTTTTTTTGCCTTTTCAATACTTACTATTGCTATTCTACCTCCAGACATCCTGGATTTTTTCTGATTCTTTATCACTGGTCATTATATCACTCTGTGACAGTTTCCCCCACAAATAACAGGAAGAATTAACTTGTTTTATGTTAGGGCTTTATCCAAAGATGTCAATACAATACTCATCCTATCAGAGAAATGTATTACAAAAATGCAAGTTATCACCTCTCTAATTTTCTCTGTGTCACTTAAACACACCTAAAGTTCCTGCCACTCAAACCAGATGTACACAGCCTTCTTTTCCTCAGCAAACTTTTCTGGGGAATTGCAGTGTCTTTCAAGCTTTAGCTTCCTTTGATGAGGTCAGTTGTCTCTTCCTGGCTGCCACAGAGGCTGTCATGCTGACATGATACAGGAGGATGTAGTCTTTAATGAGTGCCTTTGGCACTACTTGACAATTGCTTATTTTCCAGTGATGTTGCATTAAAGTATTAATTAACCACTAAATTCAAGTTGACCTCTTAATTGAGGAGGCTTTGCTTTCCTGAAGGCAGGCAGACTGACTTTCCTAACATGATCTAGCACTCTTGTGGGCCAACAAGTTTTGATCAGCGTGTAAAATGTACCTTTACTAAAACTGTTACTGTAATAGGTTGATTTGAGGTTGAGGAAGTCACATTGTGTTCTAGAGTGGGATACAAGTTGGTATGAGCAAGAGGTAAGAGGCTGGTACCAGAGAGCAGGAGTTTCCTGGAGCATGTGTGAAGTTTGCCTGGTGAGCAGGTGACAGGGCAGGGAGAACAGCTCTGCTCAGTGAGTCAGTGACATAGTTCCAAAGGCTACCAGCTAAGGACTAGGAGACATTGTCTTACTGTAAGTGATTGTGTTTTTATTATTGCTGCCTTTACTGTTCTGTGAGTCTTCTGATTCCTTCAAATAAACTGCTAAGAAATCTAGTATTCAAATGTATGTTGTGAACACAAAAAGATTGAGAACTACTGATTTTGTTTTAGAAAATAAACTAGAAGTTGACAGGTTGTTCTCCTGACTCCTTTCAGTAATTCTCTATACAATTTGAGTGAGTCATTTAACCTCTGTCCGCTTGACAGGCAAGGGTGTGGTGCTTACCACTATGTTCCTTCCAGAATTTAAGTAGGAAAAATTGGTAAAGTGCTCTAACTTCATTTGAAAAAGGTATTATCTGTAGTTCAAAGGAATAAAATTAAAGATATGTCCTAGCACCCAGGTTTTTGGCAGTACCTGAACTACTTGAGACAAGTTGGGACTGCCAACGTTAGATGTTCCAATGACAAGAACACCTCAGTGTTGAGAGACAGGCTCAGGTGGCTGAAAAGGATCCATCTCAGTTTAATAAAAGGAATTGCTAAAGAACATCTGAATTGTGCTAGGCACCCTTGGGACATAAGATAAATACTTCTTGTTGAACTAAATAGAAGTGGTCACAGCAGCAGTAAGGAGGAGGTAAGACTTGTCCAGGATTTGTACAGAATCTTTTCACAGGCTGAATGTTGCTCACAATATGTCCTTTGACTATCTCTGGCTAATTATTATTTTAATCTCTTCTCAGCTTTTCCACGAATATAATGTCAATCAAAGATCTTAGGCCATTCACAACTCTTTTGTAAAAATTAATGTGGATGTGAAAATGAGGCATCAAATCCTGAAGTAGAAAGTTATTCCTGGCTGGGTGCAGTGGCTCATGCCTGTAATCCCGGCACTTTGGGAAGCCAAGGTGGGTGGATCAGGAGGACAGGAGATCGAGACCATCCTGGCTAACATGATGAAACCACATCTCTACTAAAATACAAAAAAATTAGCTGGGTGTGGTGACGCGTGCCTGTAGTCCCAGCTACTCAGGAGGCTGAGGCAGGGGAATTCCTTGAACCTGGGAGGCGGAGGTTGCAGTGAGACGAGATCGGGCCACTGCACTTCAGCCCCAACAGAGCAAGACAAAGAAGAAAGTTATTTCTTAACCCTTTGGGGGAAATGCCAAAGTACTCTTAAAGGAATATTACTCTATTGCCCAGGTTGGAGTGCAATGGAGCGATCTCGGCTCACTGCAACCTCCGCCTCCTGGATTCAAGTGATCCTCCCACCTCAGCCTCCCGAGTAGGTGGGAGTACAGGTGCTCGTCATCATGCTCAGCTAATTTTTTGTATTTTTAGTAGAGACAGGATTTGTATTTCGTGTCTGTGTGTTTGTATAGTGTTTCTGTTGTTTTGGTTTTTTTTTGGAGGCAGAGTCTCGCTGTGTCACCCAGGCTGAAGTGCAGTGGCGCGATCTCAGCTCACTGCAAGCTCTGCCTCCGAGTTCACGCCGTTCTCTTGCCTCAGCCTCCTGAGTAGCTGGGACTACAGGTGCCCGCCACCACATCCGGCTAATTTTTTGTATTTTTAGTAGAGATAGGGTTTCACCGTGTTAGCCAGGATGGTCTCCATCTCCTGACCTCATGATCCTTCCGTCATGGTCTCCCAAAGTGCTGGGATTACAGGCATGAGCCACCACGCCTGGCCGAATTTTTGTATTTTTTAGTAGAGATGCAGTTTTGCCATGTTGGCCAGGCTGATCTTGAACTCCTGACTCCAAGTGATCCGCCCTCCTCAGCCTCCCAAAGTGCTGAGATTACAGGCGTGAGCTACTGCATCTAGCCGGAATTCAAATTTCATCTAAACTTTTACTAACCTGGAGACCATGGGCAAATGGTTTAACTTGATCTGAGCCTCAATTTCCTCCTCATCTATTACATAGGGATTCAGTGAATTCTTTCAGCAACTACCCTGTCAGAAATCACCAGTCTTCCATGCAACATTTTCCATTCCTCTTCCCTGTTTTATATTTCTCCATGGATCTTACCATAATTTAACATACTATATGGTGAACTTACTAGTTCTTTCTCCTCCTCCCTCTAGAATGTAATTTCCACGAAGGTGGGAATTTTTGTCTATTTTGTTCATTGTCTGGCACGTAGTAGGTACTCAATAAATATTTGTCTGATGAGTAAACAAACTTCCTGTAGGGTGGTTGTGAAGATAGAATGGGAGCTTTTTATTTTATTTTTTTGAGACAGTCGCACCTTGTCACCCGGGCTGGAGTGTGGTGGTGCAGACATGGCTCACTGCAAGCACCCAACTCCTGGGCTCAAGCAATCCTCCCACTTTAGCCTTCTGAGTAGCTAGGACCACAGGCCCATGGTGCCACACCTGGCTAATTTTTTAAAAATTGTTTTGTAGAGATGGGGTCTCCCTATGTTGCTCAGGCTGGTCTTGAACTCCTGGCTTAAGCAATCCTTCCACCTTGGCCTGCAAAGTGCTAGGGTTATAGGCATGAGCCATGGTGCCCAGTCTTGAATGAAAGCTTTTAGAGCACTTATTTTGGCACTTGGCATGTTTTCTTTGGCTCTAAGGAAGATAATACAAGTCTTATTTATATAACTGATTAATGTGTAAAGAAGTATCTTGCTACACATTGCTCAGTTATATCAGAATGGAAGTATGGATATTAGATGATTGTAAAGTTTTAAAATGAAATAGGCTGGGCACAGTGACTCATTCCTGTAATGCCAGCACTTGGGGAGGCCAAATCAGGAGGATTGCCTGAGGCCAGGAGTTCGAGACCAGTCTGGGCAACATAGTAAGACCATATCTCTACCAAAAAAAAAAAAAATGTGTAAGTTAGCTGGGCATGGTGGTGTGGGCCTGTAATCCTAGCTACTCAGAAGGCTGAGGCAGGAGGATTGCTTGAGCCCAGGAGTTCGAGGCTGCAGTGAGCAATGATTGCATCACTGCACTCTACCCTAGGGCAACAGAGTGAGACCCTATCTCTAAAAAAAGAGAAAAAGAAAGAAATACATATTGCTATGTCTTATTCTTAGATTCATTTTACTCTGCAGATAACATATTTAAATTGTGCCTAGTTTATAATGTTTTCAGTGTACATATTTTCATATAATGTACCTATTTTCATATAATTTTCATACATATTACATATATAATAGGTGTACATATTTTCTCTCTCTTTCGAGATTATCAATTTTCTCAAGTTAGGAACCATACCATTTTTTCATAGTTGCTGTCCCCAATGTTTCTGTTACAGTCTGTTACGTTGTAGTCTAAGGATTCTATTTCTTTTTTTTTTAACTCCTTACTGTCATTCCCAAGGTACTCTATTTCTAAAACATTCAGAGCAATAAAAAATTATGTTTTAAAAACAATGTTTTCATTTTGGAGGAAGGGAAGATTAGGAGCTAGAGAGTTCAGCATAAAACACATTTTACCTGGAGCATATTCAATGAAAATACGTTAGATATAGATATAACTGTAAAGCCTAAACTAACCAAATCTAATATCTTATTACATCTTCCTTTTCTTTTTTTGTGGTGGAGTTTCCCTCTTGCCACCCAGGCTGGAGTTCAGTGGCGCGATCTCGGCTCACTGCAACCTCCGCCTCCCAGGTTCAAGTGAATCTCCTGCCTCAGCCTCCCGAGTAGCTGGGATTACAGGCATAGACCACCACACCCAGCTAATTTTGTGTTTTTAGTTGAAATGGGGTTTTGCCGTGTTGGCCAGGCTGGTCTCGAATTCCTGACCTCAGGTGATCCACCCACTTCGGCCTCCCAAAGTGCTGGGATTACAGGCTTAAGCCACTGTGCCTGACCTTTCTTTTCTTTAAGAGTGATACTTGGGCTACTAGGAGGCTGAGGTGGGAGGATTCCATAAGCTCAGGAGTTCAGAGTTACATTGAGCCAAGAGTAATGCTTGGGCCTCCTTCCTCGTCTTCTTTTTTCTTTTTTTTAAGAGACAAGGTCTCACTATATTGCCCAGGCTGTTATCAAACTCCTGGGCTCAAGCCATCTTCCTGCCTTGGCAACTCCTAAGGTGCTTGGGACTACCAGTGTGAGCCACCATGCCCGCCACACCCCATCCCACTTTTTTTTTTGTATTAGTGATTGGTCCCACCACGCACTGTTTGCTGCATATTCTTTAGCATCCATTGCTATTATAATTCACACAACCACTCAAAGAAGGCAGTTGTTTGGCCATTCCTTCATTAAACAAATATATGAGGGTTTCCACTATACCTGTCACCATCCTATGCCCTGGAAGAATAGCAACTGTGTTTTCCTAAGTAAACTGAAGATTTCAGGATCTCTTCTCACTATTCTAACCCTGATTGAGGCCATTATGCTTTCATAGCAGTTTCCTGACTGGTTGTTCCCTGCTTATAATCTTACCACACCAGAAATACTTGCCAGTATGTGGCCCTAGACTTCTGGTAAACATGAAAGAATGCATGTGTGTTTATCTCCATTCTCTCCCAAATGTCTTCTAAATTAACAGTAAAGGGGCCAGGCACAGTGGCTCATGCCTGTAATCCTAGTACTTTGGGAGGCCAAGGCAGGCGGATCACTTGAGGTCAGGAGTTTGAGACCAGCCTAGCCGACATGGTGAAATCCCATCTCTACTAAAACTACAAAAATTAGCTGGGTATGGTGGTGTGGTACTCGGGAGGCTGAGGCAGGAGAATCGCTTGAACCCAGGAGGCAGACGTTGCAGTGAGCTAAGATCATGCCAGCGCACTCTAGCCTGGGCAACAGAGTGAGACTCCGTTCCCCCGCCAAAAAAAAAAAAAGAGTAACAGTAAAGGATTTAGACAAAAGTATATATTCATTGTAAAAAGAGAATGGGCAAAAGCGAGTGATGACTAGTAAGTGATGACAAGAACATTTCTCTTCTAGAAGAAACAAAATTGCATATGAAAGGAAATATGAATTTATTATACTATACCTGTATTTGTGAATATTTATATAGTCATAATACTGTAAATAATTTACATTAACCCGAACATGGGATGTAATTATTTTGAAAGGTTGAGAGAGAAAAGAGGCTAGGAACAAAATCATCTCCCATCATAGGAAATCAGTAGATAACAGCGGAAATTGAAAAAATCAGTAATAGGCCTAGTGCAGTGGCTCACACTTGTAATCCCAATACTTTGGGAGGCTAAGGTGGGCAGATCACTTGAGGTCAGGAGTTTGAGACCAGCCTTGCCAACATGGTGAAACCCCTACTCTACTAAAAATACAAAAATTAGCCGGGTGTGGTCGCGCGTGCCTTTAGTCCCAGCTATTCAGGAGGCTGAGGCAGGAGAATCGCATGAACCCGGGAGGCAGAGGTTGCAGTGAGCCAAGATTGCGCCACTGCACTCCAGCCTGGCGACAGAGCGAGACTCCATCTTAAAAAAAAAAAAAAAGTAATTTTGGAAATATGATGGTTAACTATCAGAAGATAAACAAAAAAGGTTTGAAAAGTGATTGCCTCTGGAGAACAGAAATCAAGGAGGGTAGGTCATGGGGCTGGAGGCTGCAATCTAACTTTATTTGTCTTGAATACTTTTTAACTTTAAAAATGATGGGTAGGTAGTACTTCGATAAAAAAAAAATTGAAAGCTATCCACTGTGTAATTTCCTTACTCAAAACCGTCAAAAGATTTCTCTTTCCTGCCACACAGATGACAAGTTCCTTGTCTTTTTTCAACCTGATTTCTATTATTCTTTATATAAGCCTTTGCTTCCCACTGAACTGGTATTAGCCCTTGACCCCTGAATCCACTTTGAGCAGTAACCTCTTTCTATCCTGAACTGTTCTTTCCACATGCTTCAAGCCCTAGCTCCTCTGTACTCTGTAAGTTTCCTGCTCCTTCTCAGATGGCCATTGGTGCCCAGTGGCCTCTTCCTAAATGGCTGTGGCTGTGGTTGGTCCCCTCATTAGATACTCACATTGCCCCTTCTCATTTGTTATGCTTTTTTTTTTTGAAACAGAGCCTTGCTCTATTGCCCAGGCTGGAGTGCAGTGGCGCGATCTCGGCTCACTGCAACCTCTGCCTCTTGGCTTCAAGTGATTCTTCTGCCTCTGGCTCCCGAATAGCTGGGACTACAGGCGTGTGCCACCACGCCTGGCCTCATTTGTAATGCTTTTGATGGAAGTCTTATCTCCCCAACTGGATTGTAGGCTCCAACCAAGCAAGAAGTACATCTTATTACCATTTTGTATACATCCTCCACAGTGCTGTTTGATAAATATCTGTTTAATATTCAGTTCTCATTCAGCCATCAAAAACTTTCTGTTTTGAGATCACTATTCTTTATTCTAGGCATGTCTCAAGACTCTGTACTTTAGTCTAGATCCCAAATCTGTGTATCTTTGTCAGCCTTAGTGAGGTTGAAGGCCAAGGCTTTATCTCTTTGCTGCTGATACTGTCGCTGGTTGGCACAGCATGTTAGTTGTTTTTTATAGAACATAGCATGGACAGTTGCACAATTTCTGTGAATGTTTAAGCAAGATTGTATGTATACATTTCAGAAGTTTTGTGTTATCTATAAGAAATGCTAATTCATCATTGGCATCACTATTTTGGGGATGGATGAGCCTTTTTCCTTTCTACCTCCTTGCCTGATGATCCCTTACCCTGCAAAGAGCCAGGAAAAACCAAAAGTAAATAAAGCCCTATGCAATCTCCACTTTTTCTCTTTGCACTCTCTAAGAATAACCACCTGGCTTTGCATGCTCCCTAGAGAGGCTTCCTCTGTGATATATCTTAGCCTGTTGAGCCCCAAAGTTACCTGAAACATTTATGTCACTAGTTTTTAATCTTTAGAGAACAGTGAACTCTCTGAGAAAGTGTGGTAAAAACTTAGACCCTACAATCAGAAGAAAATATGTACACATAACTATAGTAACGTGTGTCCAGGATTTTGTTTTTATTCCAGTATGGTAAGGACAAAAGATGAAGAGATGATTGCCGTTGAAAGGATAGTTAGTTCCTTACAGTTCCCAAGAGATGGGCATGTGCCATGTCACATAACACAAGGCCACATGGGGAAGTACCAGGGAGTCAGGAGACAGAAGGAGGGCATGGGAGGAACATGAGCCTTTATTGGGGTTTCTAGGGGAAGGGGTGGGTGAGGCTAAGAAAGTTTAGGATTGGATCAGTTTGAATAATTTTGGCAGGCTCTGGGCTGTAGGTATGGGCACTAGTTGTCCATACTTGGCCCTGGGGTGATTTAGGGCTGGGGAATATTGTCTTGGTGTTTATTTTATTTTTTATTTTTATTTTTTGAGAGGGAATCTCACTCTGTAGCCAGGCTGGAGTGCAGTGGCGCTATCTTAGCTCACTGCAACCTCTGCCTCCCGGGTTCAAGTGATTCTCCTGCCTCAGCCTCCTGAGTAGCTGGGATTACAGGCACCCGCCGCCATGCCCAGCTGATTTTTGTATTTTTAGTAGAGATGGGATTTCACCCTGTTGGCCAGGATGATCCGCCCACCTCAGCCCTCCAAAGTGCTGGGATTGCAGGCGTGAGCCACTTTGCCCAGCCTTGTCTTGGTGTTTAATAAAGGAGGTAGTTAAGGTATGGACTCTGGATTGGTTGGTTTGCAGCCATCTCCAGGAATTAACTAACCCTGGGAGGTACAGTTGCTTATCGGCAAAGCCCCAAGATGTCAAAGCATCATAAAATATAGAAAATGAAAAACATTAATATAATAACAGACTCATGCACACATGCACAATTTTATTTGCTATTTCAGGGGTTTCTTGAACCACCTGAAGCCTATCTGTAAACCCAAGGTACAAAACCTAAATTGGGTCCTGGGAGCTATCTGCCTTTGAATACAGTATTTGAGTTTAGTTTAGACCATCTCAGGAAAGTGCATAGTTAATTATTAAATCCAGGGAAATGCAGCAACTGCTCAACTCTTTTGGTAAAGCTTTTCTTTCCACTTTGTTTTGACTTTTATACTAGGAGCTTATTTGTGGGTATTTTGTGCCAAGAGGGATAAGCCTGCATTCTCTAATTGCTGCATCAAATCTGCTCACAGGGCGTCCTGATGACATTTTAAATACATGGAAATTTTTGAATGCATGAAAACATCTAGTGCTAATTCTCTGGCACCTGCTCTTCTCTTCTTGGAGTTTATCCCATTGCCTAATTCTGTACATTGTTTCCAAACCTTTCATTAACCATTGTTGGAATTTTTGCTTTTTAACCTCAGCATCCCCACTTATCTTTTGAACAGAAACAAAACCGTCTCTGACTACTAGGCATTTCCTAGAGTGAAAAGCTCCCTATCTCTCCTTTTATGACTTTTCAGAGCATGAAATGGCTGTGCTAATCCTGTTGGCCCCAAGGCAAGAGCCTTGCAGAGGCTAACAAAGGAGAAGGCCTGCACCCACTTGGATCTTCCACAGGCCAGAGCAGCCTTTTTTTTCTTTTTCTTTTTCTTTTCCTTTTTCTTTTTTTTTTTTTTTTACATTTTACCAACTTGCAGAGGGAAGCCTGCCCACCCTGGCTTTGTTTTGGCTGCAGTTATATTTCCCCTGCACGAAACCATCAATTTCTTAGTGCCCTGAGTACTGTGCTAGATAGACTTCCAGAATTTGGGTGCTTTCCTGGAGTTGCAGAAATCAGACAAAAAGGTTTTTAGGAATTTTGGAAGTGCCATTCTGATGATTGAATGGTTTTCTCAAAGCCAAAGGTACTTTGAGTCCTAGTTAACAAATTGAGTTGTAACTCTGTGCTTTGTGCAAGGTACTCTTTAGTTAAGTGCAAGGATTCAGAGGTACTCTGAGGGATTTAAGGAGTCCCTACTCTTAAGGAGCTGACAGTCGAATAGTCCGAGTCAGATATATTCAAGTAGCCCTTTGTTTCTTTATTTAATATGGAATTACCGCATACCTTCTACAGCAGAGCGTCACGGTATTTCCTGTAAAGATGAAGAAACTGTGTGTGTTCTTGCTGCCAGAGGCACCTACTAATAACATACTATGGGGATTCCGATTCAGGGAAAGTGTTGAGTGGGAATAGAACAGGTATACTTGGCTTGTAGATTTTGAGTTGGCCCCTGGTGGGCTGAATTTTAAACCCATCCTCAAGCGAAATGGATAATGGTAGAGCATCCTGTGGAAGGCAGGGGATTGAGCAGAAGAACTGTAACAGAATAAGAGAGAAACAAAGTGCCACGGGGCTTCTGAATTGGAGATGATATCGGGTTAGTGAGATCAGAAAAGACTTCTTAGAAAAGGGGATTATTGGCCAGACGTGGTTGCTTACGCCTGTAATCCCAGAACTTTGGGAGGCCAAGGTAGGTAGATCACTTGAGGCCAGGAGTTTGAAACCTGCCTGGCCAATATGGTGAAACCCTGTCTCTACTAAAAATACAAAAATTAGCCGGGCATGGTGACGCATGCCTGTAATCCCAGCTACATGGGAGTTCTGAGGCAGGAGAATCGCTTGAACCCGGAAGACAGAGGTTGTAGTGAGCTGGGATCGCACCACTGTACTCCAGCCTGGGCGACAGAGTGATACCCTGTCTCAAAACAAAGCAGAGGGGAGTGGATTATTTGAGGAAGTCCTTGAATGGGGAGATGAGGGATGAAGGGGATTTTAGTAAACCTTGACTAGGGCAGGCAGGAAGGAGTCTAGATAGTGGGGGCAGTATGAGCAGAAGGTTTAAATGTAGGGATGTACAAAGTGATGGGAATGGAGAGCGGTGGGAGACAAGCACACAGGGGTAGATGACAGGTCCATATCGAGGAGGGCCTTGAAGACCAAGGAGTCTACCTCAGTGTAGTCAGCGAGGAGCCACTGAAGCTTTAGAGCACTGGAGTGACAATCAAAAATCTGCTTTTAAAAACAATCTGGCATTGAAGATGGGAGGGGAGTAAAAAGGAAGATAGATGGTTTTGTATGAGACAAGGGCCTGGCACTTAGTGTTGACTGCAAAATTATTTCCTGGTTTCCCATACCCCAAGGAGTATATAGAGGAGCTTGCATGTTTTTGTGTATTCTTTATGATGACCAGCAACAGAGTTGGTCGTAAAAAGATGTGTGCTTATACCACCGTGCTCACTTGTTTATGTGCACCCCTAACTTGCGATAGCAGGTCCAGGATTTTCTGGGAGGTGCATGCAGCTCTGACAGAAAGGAAAACACCAAAATACATTTTAATCTCCTTTGTCAGATATCTCTTGTAAAAGCTAGAAATTTGCCACAGGCCTTTCTCAGACATTTGTCTAACCTGACGTTAAAATTATGAGGGATGAAGAGGATTTTAGTAAACATTGACTAGGGCAGGGAGGAAGGAGTCTAGATAGTGGGGGCAGTATGAGACTTAAAATTAAGTCTTTCTTGTTTTCAGGGTAAGATGTTATATGGCATCAAGATGACATTGAAGAGAAAAGCTTGGGCCTGGGCATGTGTTTGCATGTTTCATCTGTGCAGACGGACTGTTCCTAGTTTGAACTCAGGAATCCCATGGCATTAGAGACTCTGCCTTTGTGGGGTACAAAGTTTATGTGACCATATGTCACCAGTAGCTGCCTGCAGAATGGTTTCACCAGTGCAGTAGCTCAGGCTTTACGTGGTATGAACTTGATTCATCAAGACTCAGGACATGTTTCTGTGGGCATAATCTTTTATGTCAGGAATTCCAAATAAACAGAATGTAGACTTTCTGCCTGCCTCTGGAATTTAGTGGGACTCCACATCCCCAAGTATTTAACTTTAGCCGATTATGACTCCCCCTTGGTCAAGGTTTAAGATTGTGGGAAAGCACGTAAATGTTCTTCTTTCCTTTATATTCCCAGTTGTTTGCTTTCGTTTGCTTCCTTCCTTCCTATTGTGAGAAATTTTAAAATACTTGCAAACATATGCCCAGAAATTTTAAAGTAGTATCTATACAGGCATATATATGACTGGATGTGCTTTAAAGTAGTATCTATACAGGCATATATATGACTGGATGTGCTTCCACAACCAAAATTTAATAGTATTGACATTTTGCCCTATTTGCCTCAACAAATTGAGTTGTTTTGCCCTATTTGTCTCAACAAATTTATTGTGTTTTATTTTTCGAGTCAGGGTCTTCCTCTGTCACCCAGGCTGGAGTGCGGTAGCAGGATCACAGCTCACTGCAGCCTTGACCTTTCACGCTCAAGAGATCCTCCCACCTCAGCCTCCTAAATAGCTGGGACTATAGGCATACACCATCATGCTTGGCTAATTTTTTTATTTTTTGTAGCAATAGGGTCTCACTAGGTTGCTGAGGCTGGTCTCGAGCTCCTGAGCTGAAGGGATATTTCCAGCTTAGCCTCCCAAAGTGCTGGGATTATAGGTGTACACCACCACTCCTGGACCTAATTGTTTCTTATTTAATTAATTAATTTATTTATTTTTGAGATGAGGTCTCACTATGTTGCCCAGATGGGCCTTGCACTCCTGGCCTCCCACGATCTTCCCACCCTGGCCTCTCAAATTGTTGGGATTACAGGTGTGAGCCACTATGCCTGGCCTCCCAACAGATTTTTGAAAATGAAACATTTCAAATAAAGTTCAAGTTCCTTTGACCCCTTTGATTATCTTTCCCACTTCACAGAGAGGCAGCCGCTCTTATGACTTTGGTTTATATGGTTGTACTTTATCTTTTATAGCTTAATATATTAGTAAAATAGAGTTTTGTATTTTAAGAGTTGTGTTTAGGCCGGGTGCGGTGGCTCACGCCTGTAATCCCAGCACTTTGGAAAGCCGAGGCAGGCGTATCACGACGTCAGGAGATAGAGACCATCCTGGCTAACATGGTGAAACCCCATCTCTACTAAAAATAAAATTAGCTGGGCATGGTGGCGGGCGCCTATAGTCCCAGCTGCTTGGGAGGCTGAGCCAGGAGAATGGTGGGAACCCAGGAAGTAGAGGTTGCAGTGAGCCGAGATCGCACCACTGCACTCCAGCCTGGGTGACAGAGCGAGACTCCGTCTCAAAAAAAAAAGCGTGTTTATATAAATGGGGTCATATGCATATGGATCATCATATAACTTGCAAAATTCAGTATTATAAGTCCATGTTTTTATAGTTTGATTGATTTGATTTATTTCTATTGTTACATAGTATTCTAATAGTCATTCATATGTCTTGTTGTCTGTTCCCTATTGATGAACATTTAACTTTCTAGATTTTTCACTCTTATAATGTGCCCTGAAATTCTGTACACATGTGGTGTTTTCTCTAAGATGTTTACACAGAGATGGAATTGTTCTGGCTCATCTTCAGTTATATAGCACCAAGTTTTTTGGCTACTAAAGCCATAACACTCTTACTTCCTAAACATATGAAGGGCATCTCAGGGTATTATTTTGACTGGCACTCAGTGAAAAGAGGGAAGCTGAGGCTCCTGAACTTCATTGGTAAACCCAGGACCAAGGAATTTTTCTGAAGTCCTTCAAACTCTTTAGCTTCATGGAATAAGTAAATGTGTATGTCGAATACATTGGAGATTAAATAGTAAAATGTACAATTTTTTTTTACTCCTCTGTGGTATTCTAGGATATGTGTGTGTGTGTGTGTATGTATATATATTTTTTGGGGGAGGAGGGGCGAGGGGGAGGTGGATGGAGTCTGGCTGTATCGCCCAGGCTGGAGTGCAGTGGCATGATCTCAGCTAATTGCAACCTTCACCTCCTGGGTCTCAGCAATTCTCTTGCCTCAGCCTCCCAAGTAGCTGGGATTACAGGCGCATGCCACCACGCCCTGCTACTTTTTGTATTTTTAGTAGATACGGGGTTTCACCATGTTGGCCAGGCTGGTCTCGAACTCCTGACCTCAGGTGGTCCACCTGCCTCGGTCTCCCAATCTAGGATATAAATTTTTAATTGTTATAAGTGTCAGTGTCTCTGACCCCCTTTTAAAATTTATAAAGTAATATAGTTTCACTCTAAATAATTCAAGTAATACCAAAATATATATGGTAAAATGTTCAAATTTGTCTTCCCACTCTTCGAATCCCATTCCCCAAAGTTTGGTTTGTGGCATGTCTTTCCAAGTTTTTTTTCTATGTGTAATCAAAAACATGTATATTTATACATCTGTATAGTTTTCATCATTTTGTTTTGTAGTGGGGATGGGATCATACAGAACATCCAGGATTTCTGTCTGTTCGTGTATCTAGATCTGCTTTATTCTTAGTAGTGGCTGCATGGTGTTCCATAGTGTAGTTGAACATAATTTGGTCACCTATTTTCTTCCCGATGGATATTTAAATTTATTTATAATGAAACACAAACTCTTTTGGCAAAATATAGTTGCTTCGTCCTGTTCCTGGATGTGTATACTATACTAAAAACTCCTTTAAATTATGATTTGGTTCTGTATAATTCAGCCAGTCCCTCTAATACGCGTAGGTAGTAATAGCCATCTAGGACCTGTTATCTAACTTGCAAAAGGAGCAGTTTATAAGGCCAATGTTAACATTCCTTGTGTATTTCATGTTTATGGATGGCAATATTCTAAGTCCCATGGCTGCACAGTATCTAAAATGTGAGGGGCTGGGCATGGTGGCTCAAGCTTTTAGTCCCAGCTACTCAGGAGGCTGAGGTGGGAGGATCACTTGAGGCCATGAATTCAAGGCTGTAGTGAGCTGTTACCATGCCACAGCACTCCAGCCTGGGCAACAGAGCAAGATCTTGTCGCTTAAAAAATTAAAAACTTAAAAAATATATATGAAGGAAAAGTTGATGCCTTCTGTCAAGAAGTTCACCATCTCAGGAAGAAGGAAAAATCATACAGTACCAATGGAAAATCGATGGCTCAGTGTACACAGAGACAAAAACACTTGAACTCAGAGGAAACTTTATGTACTTGTAGTCAGGTAACCTAACAGATGACAAAGTTTTGTGTTATGAAAAACAGCTAATAGTGTGTAGGCAGGGATTTCTCTCTAATTCAGGAAAGCTTCTGGGAGGAGGTGGGGTTTTAAACAGGCTTCAAGACTGAAAAGGCTCATCTGGATGGCTGTGTTCCAGGTGCATCCTTTTAGCAGCGTCTCAATATATGGCTTGCTAATATTGCTTTTCTACTGTGTGCCTGGCGTTAATGTTTGAACACTGGATTTTAATTAGAAGCTATTTCAAATTAGCTATCTTTTTATGACAAGTGCTATTCTCCTCAGATTCCACAGCATATGCCTGGTTCTGGGGACTACTCAAGTTTCAGAGTAGTTTATGCTGTGAAACAGACCCATTCACCATGCTCTCTCCCACTTATTTTTGCTCCTGATTTTCCATTAGTGGGTTCCTGCACTTCAGAACAAGGGTCTGAAATCTTTTTTCCACTTTAGGATCTAAAGGAAGACAGCATGGCTGAGCCAGTAGGGCAGAATGTCTTTTTTTTTTTTTTTTTTTTTTGCAATGGAGTCTTGCCCTGTCGCCCAGGCTGGAGTGCAGTGGCGCAATCTCGACTCACTGCAACCTCCACCTCCATGGCTCAAGCGATTTTCATGCCTCAGCCTCCCAAGTAGCTGGGATTATAGATGTGCGCCACCACACCTGGTTCATTTTTTGTAATTTTAGTAGAGATGGGGTTTTACTATGTTGGCCAGGCTGGTCTTGAACTCCTGACCTCAGGTGATCTGCCTGCCTCAGCCTCCCAAAATGGTGAGATTACAGGTGTGAGCCACTGCACCTGGCCCAGCCTATCTTCTTATAAGCAACTGTTACCACCAAATACATTAAGAATCACTAATACTTTTACCTTACTCAAAAAAGCCTCAGTTCCATTACAGTAACCAAGTCAGTCAGATGCTTTATCTTGATGCCATAGACCTCAAAATTAACATTTTCCTTGAGCCTAGTTGTGGAACACCCTCAAGATTGTCAACCGTTAAGTTTTCTCCCCCTTCCAAGGTGAATGTAAAGTTGGACTGAGTGTTGTATTTAGGAGTCCACTTTCCAATGTAACCTCACCTTTGACCACCAAGTTCTGGGGGCTTTGTTAGCCCTTGGAGCTTAGCCTCTCTGTTGCTAGGTAATGGTAATGTGGTAGTGATTGCAGTGGACTGACACCATGCTGTCCTTAACCTGAGTGAACCAGGCTTTGAATTAGAGAGTTCAACAGGCTTGGGAGTTCTTCACCTTTCTTCGCTGGGACAGGCCTGTCCTCTTTCTTGCATGTTGGCCCCAACTGACTCAGCTGTAATGCTGTACCCTGAAATGTACAGGTGCTGATTTGACAGGAGCTTTTCACCCTTTAGAAGCTGGGCCCCCTAATGTGAATGTAGGCTCATAGAGCAATAATTCACGTGTAGGTGGCCTGTAAGGAAAGTTTTAACAAAAGAGTTAGTTAAGAAGCTGATTTATTTTCTTGCTTTAACTCTCTTGTCATGTGCTGAGTGGGGGCGGAAGAGGAGGGGAGGGTGGGGACTGGTGCCACTGAAAGCATTTATCTTCATTTCTGCCATCTCCCAGTGTTTATTACCCTGTGATCGACAGATGAGGAAAGCTGCCAGTCAAACCCACGTTCAACACATTTCCATTTCCCTTCATTGCAGATTTTAGGCTTTTGAAATCTGCATCCTCTTTGCAGCAATAAAGGTCGTTTCCCTCCTGCTGCTGACAAGCCCAAGACCCTCTGGTCCAATTCCACTCGCTTGTGCTTTCACCAAACAATAAAAGCCGCGGGAGTCTCAGCAATTTAAGACAAGTGATTGGTGAGAGGCATTTAGTGTTTGAGTCAGTCGCTCTCTTTATCTTTCTCTCTCACCTTTTTCTCCCTCAGTCCTTTTCCTTACCTTCACCCCTCTCTTTGCCCATTCTTATGCTGCTGAGGCACCCCCTTAAGCAGCTGCATTGCATAATGATGAGAGGCTGACAGTTTTCCTGACTTCACCTAGGGACCTGCCTAAGCCAGTGTCCTCTGTTGCTGGGATTAAGTATTGGCAGTGTCAGGTTGTGGGGAATGTGTTAGTGGAGGTAGAGTAATTCTTAATACTTTTATCCACCTGCATGTCTTTTGTCAGACGTAGAGGCTTTGAGGAAATCCCTGCCTGGTGGGAGTGAATGCTAGATGTTTGTGTTTGGGGGTTTTTTCTCCCCGTTTTTCCTGAACACTACGTTTTTTGGAATACTGTTCCTAGTAATCTTTCAGTAGCATGTGTTCTTGTGAGCTTATTTGTTTTTGTCCTAAATAATGTTTGTGGGTAGAATAAAAGTAATGATATTCATTTCTTTGAAAATGGATGTTCTGCTTTCATAATTACTTCTCCCAATTACATCATTAGTGTAAGTGCAGGTAATTGCTTCATTAGGACATATGTATTGAAGGAGGG
Source organism: Piliocolobus tephrosceles (assembly GCF_002776525.5). NCBI lineage: Eukaryota > Metazoa > Chordata > Mammalia > Primates > Cercopithecidae > Piliocolobus > Piliocolobus tephrosceles. The sequence continues at coordinate 18,250,444 of NC_045446.1, forward strand.
AGGGCAAGTCTACAGCATGGTGATAAAAACAGGTCTCACCCTCTTTACCCACACGGGAGCATCTCAGCTTGACTGCAGGGGTCCAGGAGCCACCAGCCACCCTGTAAATAGCCAAAATTAATCCTGGGTTTCAGTGTGATGGGAGGAAGGAATGAGGACCTAGTAAAGCGTGGCTTACTCACTTTTTTTGGGGTGGTAACTCATTGCTGAACTCTGGATGGCACTGGTGCATTCAAGGCAATGTGATTGAATCATTGGGAATTACTGAATTAGGGAGTGAAGTGTTCTTATGGAAGCTGTGTGCTTTCTGAGGCTCACTAGGCCTGATGGCATGAGCCCTATCCTCTGGTTGAGTTATTTGGCTGGCTTTTTAAGGGAGTCTCCATTCTCATGCTGGTCATGACAGATCAAGAGATTATATTCTCCCATCAGACCTAACTACTTTCCTGTAGAGTTGAATATTATTCTGATTTTATGCCATGTCTGTGAATGTCTTTGTGTGCATGCTATCTAGTTACGCATCTCTTCTTTCAAAGCATGTTAAAAGATGATATCGATAATATATGATTCTGTTTATATGAGGTTATCTAAAGTAGTCAAATTCATAGAAAGTGGAATGGTGGTGACCAGGCATTGGGGAGAGAGGGAAAGAGGAGTTGTTTAATGAGTATAGAGCTTGAGATTTGTTACATACATACAGTTCTACTGAACTGTACACGTAAATATGGTTAAGGTGGTAAACTTTTATGTTGTATTCTTTTTAGCACAATTAAAAAGAAAGAAAGAAAAACTAGGCTGGGTGCAGTGGCTCATGCCCATAATCCCAACAATTTGGGAGGCCGAGGCAGGAGAATCATTTGAGGCCAGAAGTTTGAGACCACCCCGGGTAAATACTGAGATCCCGTATCTACCAAAAAAAATTTTTTTTTAATTAGCTGGGCATAGGGTGGCATACACCTGTGGTCCCAGCTACTTGGGAGGCTCAGTTAGGAGACTCACTTGAGCCCAGAAGGTTGAGGCTGCAGTAAGCTGTGATCATGCCACTGCACTCTAACCTGGGCATCACAGCAAGAACCCGTCTCCATCTCAAAAAAAAAAAAAAAAAAAAAGCTAATACCAGATTCCTTGTTCACTTACTACTTACTCCAGATAGGAAGCCTCTGTCTATCTATTACTGTGTCTCTAATGAATATCAGGGTAATTTCTCTTTCTTTTTTGATCTGTTATAAACCTTACTCTGCTGTGGCCATGTAATCCTGGTTTGAATTGTTGTTTCGAGAAAATTTTTTATGAAGCTGTGATACATAGGAATATTTCACAGTTTGCCAGGCATGATGGCTCACGCCTGTAGTCTCAGCACTTTGGGAGGCCAAGGCAGGAGAATCACTTGAGCTCAGGAGTTTGAGACCAGCTAGGGCAACACAGCAAGACCCCATCTCTAAAAATTAAAAATTAAAAAAAAAAAAAAAACTCATAGCTATTTCTTTTCCTTTCCTCATACTCTGTCTGTATTGCAGGCCTTGCCATTTTCCTTGTTGAATTCTCAGACTATCATTTGCTTTATTGGCCTGATCCAGTGCCTTTGGCCTCGATAGTATCTTTCTCAGATCTGCCCCTAAAGTTCATGATTTGCATGTGGACTAATATTACCCTTGTTCTTTGGAGCCTTTAGGGGTTTATTGGACAGTGAAATTATGTTGATTTGGGGGCTTAATTCCTACACATAAGACATGTAACCATTGAAGTCTGTATTCACAAAATATTTACCCTTTAATACTGTTAAATATATTGCAAACTTGTTTAATGATTAATCTCAGCATCAGATTAAATGACTGGTAGAGTGGTTATTAAACCGCCTAAATATGATAGACCAAATGCCTTACTCAGAACATTTCCTATGCCAGAATTATAGACAGCCACGTGGTGCTTTTTTGGGATTTTATTTTTGTGGTTTGCAGAAAATGATGTTCCCTAATACTCTTCATATCTTTTAGCCTCAGGAAAAAGTGAAGACACTATTTCAGCTGTAGATAATCCACTCAGAATTAGTCTTTGAAGCCCTACTTTTTCTTTACAATGGAAATAATTCTATTTGTCTCAAGTCCTTTTATTATTGCTGCTTTTCCACACAGTATATTTTCTATAAAATAAAAACTACTATTTAATTCTCATATGAACCTATGGTTCAGTTATAAACATATGATAGAATATTATTCAGTCATAAAAAGGAATGAAGCCAGGCAGGGTGGCTCATGCCTATAATCTCAGCTACTAGGGATGCTGAGGTGGGAGGATTGCTTGAGCCCAAGAGTTCAAGGCTGCAGTGAGCTTTGATTGCACCACTGAATTCCAGCCTGGGTGACAGAATGAGACCTTGTCTCTTTGGGGGTGGGGGAGAGGAAGTGAGGTCCTGAAACGTGCAGTAAGCATGGATAAACCTTGAAAATGTCATGCTGAGTGAAAGAAGCCAGACACAGAAGGCCACCTACCAAATGATTTCATTATATGAAATGTCCAGGAGAGGTAATTAGTGATTGCCTAGGGGCTAGGGTGGGAGTGGGACAGAGTAAAAGGGAGTGACTGTTAATGGGTACGGTATTTAGGGGAAATGAAAATGCCTGAAATTAGACAGTAGTGATGGTTGTTGTAAAATTTATTTGGTGATGATTACACAGCTGTGTGGATATGCTAATAATTCTTGAATTGTATACTTTAAAATAGGTGAATTGTAAGTTATATCTCAGTAAAGCTATAATTTTAAACAGACAGACACACACATGTATTTAGGCATTTTTCTCAATGTCAGAATCAGAAATGGGAATTCAGAGAAACTTGGGACACTTCTAACTATGGAAGAAGTCTTCTTATTTGTCATCAGGGACTCCTTCCAGGTACCAGGCTATAGGATATATTGACTGTGATTTTAGATTAGATTAAATGATGATTAGGGTGAGTGTGACTGAGTACTTAGTTATATCCCCTTCTTAGGACAGATTTTAAGACTGTATTTGAGTGAAGCTTTCTGGAAAGAAGATTAAGTGTTCTTCCTAGGATGCCATTCAGATACACTTAGAAAGGGAAGATGCTTTCTATGTTTAAATAATTATTTAAACAGAGACTTGCTCTAAGAATTATTTTTTATAAATAGAATCCAGTGTATTTATTTACAGAGAGCTCAGATAATCCATAAGAGAAAAGTTAAAGTAACCAAAGCTGGGTAGGGTAGCATGTGCATGTAGTCCTAGTTACTGGGAAGTCTGAGGCAGGAGGATCACTTGAGGGCCAGGAGTTCAAGGCAAGCGTGGGCAACATAGTGAGGCCCCATCTAAAAAACAGATAAGAACAACAATAACAACAAAAAACTTAAAATACCAAAGGTTTTTAAAATGTACATAAGACACTAGTATACCATCTAAAAGATAAACAATGAGCTAGTAAACAAATGAAAAGATGTTCACCAATTCTCTTAATTATTAAGGAAATGAAATGGATCCAACAAATAGGATTACCATTTTTCACTTCACAAATTGATAGACATTTATATTGAATAGTGTTTTCTTAATAACAGCATTATTGAGATATGATTCACCTACCATACAGTCCACCTATTTAAAGTATACATTTCAATGGCTTTTAGAATATAGAGTTGTGCAGTCATCACCTCTATCTATATATTTCATATCATTTTTATCACCTCCTAAAAAAACCCATACACATCAGCAGTCACTTCCCCTTTCCCTCTCTCACATCCCTCCAGCCTGAAGCAACTGTCAATCTGTTTGTAAAGTTGATTAGTTGTTCAGTTGGACCTACCCTGGGCTTTCTAGTCTCAGCTCTCCTCCAGCTCAACTGGTCAGGAGAGCTGAGACTAGAAAGCCCAGGGCAGGTTCATATAACAACCAAACAGAAAGATAGTAATTGTGTCTCCAGGATGATGAGTGTTTACGTCCCCAACCCCATTCTTATTTCATCTTCCCAGCAGCAACACAGTCAGAGATGGCCATTCTGAATTACAAAGTCTCAAGTTAAACAGAGTTTTCAGGACTGAAATGTCATTTAATCATTTCCTTCTTTGCAACTTGCCCTTTTTTACCCTCTCTGAATTAGCTTTTCTGATAGATTTGCTAATGATTCCCATTGTTCAGTATCTTCACTGAACTGTTGAATCATACTTTTTATTTCCCTGCTCCTAGAACAAATCTTAGAGAGAAGCTGTGAAGCTATTTTGAAAAAAGGTTCCTAATTCTTTCCAAGCAACAGAAGAGAAGAGTCTCGGAGAGAAGCAAAGGCAGAGAGATGCACAGAGGCTATTAGGCTTGATAGAGCTCACCTATCATGTGACTGTGATGATGATGATTATTTCATCCCCAGACACATTCCGGGAGCTCTGGCCTACAAGTTGAAGACCTGACTCTGGAATGAGACTTGGCAGCTTAGTTTTTCCCATTATTGTTGGCTGATAGTTAGCCAGGATCACTGGATTTAAGCTTCTTTTCCTCTTTGTTTTGTCTGTCATCAGAATAATCTTTATTTCTTCTTTTGCTCTAAGCCTCCATGAAAGGAATTTCTGCAGTTATATGGTAGCTATGAACTACTATGACTAGTATTGTCCTCATGGACAGCTGCTGTTCCCACTGTCTCCTAGAACGTGAATAAAAGTCTTGGCCCCTCTCTCTTTTTTAGGTTTATTAAAAGTTGAGTGGAGAGTACAGACAATTCCTATATACTCCCTCCCCTCACACCCGCAGGCTTCCCCACTGTCCGCACCAGTGTGGTACATTTGCCGCGGTTAATGAACCAACATAGACACATCATTATCACTCAAAGTACGTGTTTACATTAGGGTTCACACTTGATGTTGTAAATTCCACTGGCAAACGTACATGCCATGTATCCAACATTGTAGTAACATACAAAATAACTTTACTGCTTAAAAAATCTCCTTGTGAATGGACATGGTGGCTCACGCCTATAATCCCAACACTTTGGGAGGCCAAGGCAGGTGGATCTCTTGAGTTCAGGAGTTGGAAACAAGCCTGGGCAACATGGTGAAACCCCATCTCTACAAAAAGTACCAAAAAAAATTAGCTGGTCATGGTGGCACACACCTGTAGCCCCAGCTACTTGGGAGGCTGAGGTGGGAGGATCATCTGAACCCAGAAAATTGAGGCTTCCTTGAGCCGTGATTGCACCACTGCACTCCAGCCTAAGTGGTGGAGTGAGACCCTCTCTCAAGAACAGAAAAGAAAAAAAATCTTGTGCTCACTTGTTCATCTCTCCCTCCCTGCAAACCCCTACCAACTACCCATCTTTTTTCTGTCTCTATAACTTCCTTTTCCAGAATCTCATACAGTTGGAAACCTATAGTATGTAGCCTTTGACTTCTTTCATTTAGTAACATGCACTTAAGGTTCCTCATGTCTTTTTGTGGCTTGATAACTCATTTCTTTTAGCTCAAATAATATTCCATTGTATGGATGTGCCACAGTTTATCCATTCATCTCTTGAATGAAGAACATCTTGGTTGCTTCCAACTTTTGACAATTATGAATAAATAAAGCTGCTATAAACATCCATGTGTAGGTGTTTGTGTGGACAGTAGTTTTTTTTTTTTTTTTTTTTTTGCTTGTTTGTTTTGTTTTGAGACAGAGCCTCTCTCTGTTGCCCAGGCTGGAGTGCAGTGGTGTGATCTCGGCTCACTGCAAGCTCCGCCTCCCTGGTTCAAGTGATTCTCCTGCTTCAGCCTCCTGAGTAGCTGGGATTACAGGTGCACACCACCACGCCCCACTAATTTTTGTAGTTTTAGTAGAGACGGACTTTTTCACTATATTGGTCAGGCTGGTCTTGAACTCCTGACCTTGTGATCCACCTGCCTTGGCCTCCCAAAGTGCTGGGATTACAGGCGTGAGCCACTGTGCCCAGCCTATATTAAGTCTTGAAGTCAGGTTGTGTCAATCCTCCAATTTTGTGTTTTTCTTCCATATTGTGTTGGCTATTCTGGATCTTTGGCCTTTTCATATAAACTTTATAATCAGATTGTTAATATTCACAAAATAATTCAAGATTTTGATTGGGATTTTGTTGAATCTGTAGATCCAGCTGAGAAGAATTGACATTGTAACAGTATTGAGCCTTCCTATTCATGAACATGGAATATCTCACTAATTTAGTTTTATCCTTTGTGACGTCTTTCATCAGTTTTGTAGCTTTCCTCCTACAGACCTTGTACATATTTTGTTAGATTTATACCTAAGTTTTTTATTTTTTTGATGCTAATGTAAGTGGTAGTGTATTTTTAATTTCAAGTTCCAGTCATTCATTTGTTCATTGCTATTATATAGGAAAACAGTTGACTTTGTATCTTGAAACCTTGTTATAATTATTTAATAGTTACTGGAGTTTTTTTGTTGATTCTTTGGGATTAGACAGTGATGTCATCTGGCAACAAACAGATTTCTTCCAATCTGTATACCTTTTATTTACTTTGTTTTGCGGTGGCAGGGGGAGGGGGGTCTGATTGCATTAGCTAGGACTTCCAGTATGATGCTGAAAAGTATTGATAAGAGGAGGCTTCCTTGCGTTGTTTCTGATCTTAGGGGGGAAAGTATCTAGTTTCTTACCATGGAATATGATGTTAGTTACAGGTATTTCATATTTCTGTTTTCTGGAAGAGACATTAGAGAACTGGTACAATGTCTTCCTTAAATGTTTGGTAGAATTTAGTGAAACCATCTGGGCCCAGTTCTTTCTATTTTAGGAGATTATTAATGATTGCTTCAATTTAATAGATATAGGCCTATTTAGATTATTTGTCTCTTGTGCAAATTGTAATATACTGTGTCTTTCAAGGAGAGTTAGTCCATTGCATGTAGGTTTTCAAATTTGTAGGCATACGGTTGTTCATAGCATTCCCTTATCCTTTTGGTATCCATGGGATCAGTAGTGATGGCGCCCCTTTCTTTTCTGGTGTTAGTAATTTGTATCCTCTCTCTTTTTTTGTAATTGGCCTACCTAGATGTTTATTGTTTATTGATCTTTCAAAGTTTTTGGTTTTATTGATTTTTCTCTGTAGATGATTTTGTTTTCAATTTCATTGGTTTCTGCTCATTTTTTTCTTTCTTCTGCTTACTTTGGTTTTAATTTGCTCTTTTTCTTCTTTCTTATGGTAGGTGCTTAAATTACAGATTTTAGATATTTCATCTTTTCTTATATATGCATTCAATGCTATAAATCTCCCTCTAAGCTGCTTTCACTGCATTTCATGTATTTTGAGAACTCATGTTTTCATTTTCATTTAATCCAAAATATTCATTTAATCCAACATATTCTTTGAGCCGTGTGTTGTTTGGAAATGTATTGTTTAATCTGTCAGTTTTATAAGATTTTCCAGTTATCTTTTTATTACTGATTTCTAGTTTAGTTCACTTGTAGTCTGAAAGCATAATTTGTATTATTCCTTTTCTTTTGCATTTGTTACATGGTGTTTTGTGGCCCAGAAGGTGATCTGTCTTGGCCTGGGCTGTTTTCAAGGAGAAAGTTGCCAAATATTATAGGGCCTAGACAGTTTATTTTAATCTTCAGATTAAACACTTCTCTCTCGGCCCTGGCACACTATTTGGGCCCGTCTCTTACACAAGGACATCTCTCTATAAGCTGTCTGTTGATGCTGATGTAAGTAGTAGTGTAACTGTAGATGAAATACACACACAGATTGGAGTAGATGACAGACATAACTTTAAAGGCCATTTATTAGACACTTAGTATTTGCCATCACTATTTATTTATATATTTATTTATGAGATGGTCTGGCTCTGTCACCCAGGCTGTAACTGTAGATGAAATACACAGAAAGTTTGGAGTAGATGACAGACATAATTTTAAAGGCCATTTATTAGGCACTTAGTATTTGCCATCACTGTCTATCTATCAATATATCTATCTGTCTATTGATCTATCTATCTACAAGATGGTCTGACTCTGTCACCCAGGCTGTAGTGCAGTGGTGCAATCTCAGCTCACTGTAACCTCCGCCTTCCAGACTCAAGCTATCCCACCTCAGTCTCCTGGGTAGCTGGGACTACAGGTACACACCACCACACCTGGCTAATTTTTGTGGTTTGTGTTTTTGGGTTTTTTGAGACAGAATCTTACTCTGTTCCCCAGGCTGTAGTGTGGTGGTATAATCTTGGCTCATTGAAACCTCCTCCGCCTGAGTTCAAGCAATTCTCATGCCTCAGCATCCCAAGTAACTGGGACTACAGGCACGCACCACTATGCCTGGCTAATTTTTGTGTTTTTAGTAGAGGTAGGGTTTCACCATCTTGGTCAGGCTGGTCTCGAACTCCTGACCTCAAGTGATCTGCCTGTCTTGGTCTCCCAGAGTGCTGGGATTACAGGTGTGAGCCACTGCGCCCAGCCTTTTTTTTGCGATAGTGTCTCACTGTGTCCAGGCTGGTCACAAATTCCTGGGCTCAAGCAATCTGCCCGCCTTGGCCTCACAAAGTACTGGGATTATGGGCATGATCCACCACGCCCGACCACTTTATATTTATTGTCTCAGTAAGTTCTTCCAACAATTCTGTAAGTTGTAGGTACTATTATACCCTTTTCTACAGATAAGGAAACTGTGGTTCAGAGAGATTAATTTATACAAAGTCACACGATAGTAGATAATGGCAGGAAGTGTCAAAATCTGGTCCAATTGATTCTGAAGCCTGTATTCTCAAAAACAAACAAAAAACAAGCTGTAAGATCCCATTGGCAGATACGGAAAATTGAAGTTGTAATGCTGTGCCTTGGATTAGTTTCTTTCCGTGACTATAACAGCATCACTTGTTAGCAGCAGACATTCTAGCATAGCAGACGTTCTAGTAGTGGTGCTCAGAGCATCCACCCTGGAGTTAAAATGTAGGATATGTTTATCTAGCTTAGCGTTTCTCAACTAGGAATGATTTTTATCCCCAGGGGACATTTGGCAATGTCTGGAGACGTTTTTGGTTGTCTCAACTAGGTGGAGCAGGGTGCTGCTGGCATCTAGTGGGTAGAGGCCAGGGATACTAAATGTTCTGTGATGCACAAGACTCTTCAAACAAAGAATTATCTATCCTAAAATTTCAATAGTGCAGAGATTGAGAAACTCTGAGTCTAACTTGTTCCATTCTGTCATTACTACATGGGAGAACCTTGAAGTCTTAGAAATCCCTCACCAGTCTCTCAGGATTTGGTTTCTGAGGCTAAGTGCCTCGTGTGTAAATACTTTCTAGCTCAGTCCATTAACCCCCTCTTGCACATTTCCTATACCTTCATCTTAGTGGCCAGAGGCCTACTAAATGGTTGGGGTTGTTTTAATAAATCAGGCTTTTTCTTCCTGTTATTTCCAAGAGACAGGCTCAGTTGGCCTACAGTTCTTGCAGAAAAGAACCTGGTGACAGTACTCTAATCTGTTGCTGGCATCTTTAGCTCCCTAATCTGTGTTTATATGGCACACAAAAAAATGACTCTCCCTGGTGCCAGACTTCATTCCTCCTCAGCACCCTGGCACTACTGACAGAGAGCACCTCCCCAGTCTCTTCCACATAGTGGCAACCCTACATGTTTATTTTATTGCACAGCTGTTCTTCCGAAGACGTTTCTTGAGACATGGACAGTACGGGATGCCTCTGGAGCTGGAATTTGGGAGTCTTAATCGTTTGTGTTCCCATTTGCAGATTCACAGTACTCAAAAAGCATCTGGTATTATTCCTTAACTGTTTTCCTGTTTGTAGTTCTTATCCCTTCCCCCAGAAAAAGCTCTTACACAATATCAAGTTTGTTTTTTCAATTTATTTTCTGCCCTCTCTTAGCAACTAGCGTTTTGTTAGTCATGTACTGAGAAAATCAACTTACCTTCTACCATTTGGGGTTACATGGTTTTCCGTTAAAAGCTGGAGAAAATGATGAGGAACTAAAGTAATTTGAGAGAGACTAGTGGTCAAAGGGGGATGTCAACCATCTTGATAAGCAAGCCCAGGAAACAATTTGGAAGCTCAGTGGAATTGAGCCTGGATCAGAATGAAATGGAATAATTCCTTCCAGGGAAGTGGTAGACCTTGTAACTAAAAAAAGTGATTTTCATTATCAAAGAGGCATAGAAAAATCAAGAAAGTTCCTTTTAATAAAGTCCTTCGGGTATCTTACCCTCCTCATGACCCAGAGGTTCAGCAAAAGTCAGATATAATTATTAAAGGGGAATTTTCTGTGAAGGTTAAAGCAAGGGTATATGTTTACCTCATCTGAATGATACACCACAGGGACCTCAAATAGAGATTTGAGGTCAGTGGACTCACTGACATCACACCCCCAAATGCTGTTGTTCTCAGGTCTCAGGGAGATCATGACTGGGCCTATGTCTTTGAATTTGTAAGGTTTCAAAGGATGTCTTGTTTTGGGGGTATTCATTTATCTAGAACGGTTTGTTTTAGCCTTTATTCCATTATTGTCCTCCTAGGGAACCTTTTTAGACATTTTTTTCCTTACTTGTCTCTCCTCCCATGAAATTTTAATATCACAGATACAATGTGTATCTATTTATATACTCTGATGCTTTGGAAGGGAACAAATGATTATACTAAGGTTTTTTTAATTATTATTTTTTGCCCCCATGAACCAATTTTTACCCCCATGGGGGTGATATTCCCTGTGTTGAGAATGCATGATCTAGAAGTATCATCATTTTGGAAATGAACTGTTATTTGTACTTTTCCTTACAAACTGAAAATGGGACAAAGACAAGACTATCAATAAATGAATGCTGAGAAAATAGTCTTCTGACACAGTGGCCAGCAGCAACTGGAAGAGTGCAGAGTACTTTTCTCATATTTCTTGGCTTGTATGGAGGTTTTCTCTTTGAACCATCTCTTGATCATTTGGGGAAAGAAAGGGAAACACCAGGAGTAGCAGTGTGATAAATGCCACTCTCTAAAAGAAAAGAACTACAGTTCACATGATGCTTTTGCAGTGATGTGCAGAGGAGGAAGACTAGGTGATACTGAAGAATCTGGGCATGAAATTGTCCATTTTTCCAAGGCTGGTAAACTCTAACAAGTTCAGTTTTTCAAAGTAGCTTTTGATTTACAGCTGAGAATACCATTTAGGTTATCTAGCATACAGGAATGTTCTATTCTCCCAACAGGGTTTGACTCTGTCTGATCAGAAGGAGGGTGGTTGTGTATGAAATGCACCTCAGAAGGAGGAGGAGGAAATGACATGTTCATGTAAATGAAATACAACTGCAAATTAAAGTGTCACCCTGTTAAAAAAAATCCATTTTTTATTTAATTGGTTACCAAGGAAAAAAATGTCATACAGAAGAGTATATTTCAGAGAAAGTTAAACCCTGAGATGTTACAAGCAAATGTGGATTCAAGGAGGTTCTTAGGGGGTAGGTGTAATAAAAGATGGCCTTAATAAAAATATTCTGATGCTACAAAGCGAGGCTCATAAATTTTTATTGTGTTACGTGCCAGGGGTCCAGAAGAGATGAACGAATATTACCTTATTTGTTTTTCACTGTCTCTTTCTATCCAGTCAGCTGTATAGTAGCTGCCTCTTCCCTGGAGGAAGCCTGTTTTTGAGAAGGAAGAAAGTGATAAAGGAGGAGATTCTTTGTCTGAAAGAGTGCTGCTTACTATCAGGATGTCCAGGGACTGGAATGCTACTGGCTTTTCTGTATTAATGGTGTCTTCCCATTTTTATTTTTCTTTTCCCACATTTTTATGAAATTTCACCTGTCTCTTTTAGATGTCGAGCCTACCAGACCATGTATGTACAGTACCTGCCATGTTGTTGGCACTAAGTAAATGTTAAGTAACAATGGGAGGGACTGATGGATGGGATTATATTTCCACATTAAGTTGTTCCTGACAAACATACCTGGTTTTTCTGTGAGACAAAGACTTGCCAGGTGGTACTCATTAGCTTTCTTCAGCCATAGTCTAGTTTTTCCTCTTCTCTCCCCACTACTAATCCCAGTATTGTTTTATGTTTTGCAGTGGAAACGTTGATAAATAATATAATGTGCTGTCTTTGACTTCTTCCTCATCAGGGGCAGTGATTGGTGATGGACAGTCTGCCGTGGCCAGTAACATTGCCAATACTACCTACCGGCTCCAGTGGTGGGACTTCACTAAGTTTGACCTCCCTGAAATCAGTAATGGTAAGTCTATATCAAGTGGGGGTATCAGTGGAAGGGTTATATTTGCTGGTGAGCCAGAACTCAAAAATTCATGGATCACTGGGTTTTTCATCATCCTATTGAGCAGTTGTTTGTCTACATGCCATTTCTGCACCTCTTCTGTGACTTTCATTTCAGGTCCATTAACCAAACATCAACCATACCATACACTTAAGTCCATTAAGATCTGGATTAATCGAGTTTAATTAACATCACTTAGTCTTTCCTAAAGGGTCACAAGGTTTAGCTCTTGGATCCTACACTCCCTTTTCTTTCTCTTCTTTTCAGTTCCACCTAAACTTTAGGTTTCAGCCAGTGAACTACTAGTCCACAAACTCTTCAGAGCAGAGAAGTCTTTGGTTTTGTGTCTACTTCAGTACCTTACATTGTTTGCTACTGAGGGTGGGTGCGAGACATGTTTGCTGAATTGCTTAATTGAGAGTTACAAGCTGGGCATGGTGGCTCACGCCTGTAATCCCAGCACTTTGGGAGGCCGAAGCAGGCAGGTCACTTGAGGTCGGGAGTTCAAGACCAGCCTGGCCAACATGGTAAAACCCTGTCTCTACTAAAAATACAAAAATTAACTAGGCGTGGTGTCATGCGCCTGTAATCCCATTATAGGCTTAGTTGTTCATATCTGAAGCCGACATTTTTCTGTCTTGTCTGTAAGATATTATAAGACTTTGCCAGTTGCCTTAAAATAATTAAGATATTCTCTGTCTGTGGCATTTCCTGATATGCCAGTCTTCGTATCTTTATTCATCTCAATGGTATGGTTGATATCTGATTTACAAACATGACTGTTTCAGTTTCCTTGCTTCTAGTGAAGTCTGCAGTCCACATCCCAGTTGTTCTTTTGGAATCACAACATTTTAAACCTCTCATTTCACCTTCTACCTCGTGAAGGGCTCTCTCTTGCACATTTCTGAGAGTGATGGTTCAACCTCTGCTTGACTGCTACTGATGATAGACTGCACTGACAAGGTGGCCTGACCATCACTGCTACATTTGTGTTAAAATACTCTTTCGGCCAGGTGTAGCAGCTCATACCTGTAATCTCAGCACTTTAGGAGGCCGAGTTGGGAGGATCGCGTGATCCCAGGAGTTCAAGCCCAACCTGGCCAACATGATAAAACCTCGTCTCTACTAAAAATACAAAAATTAGCTGAGTGTGGTGGCACACACCTGTTTTTCCAGCTACTCAGGTGGCTGAGGCACAAGAATTGCTCGAACCTGTGTGGCAGAGGTTGCAGTGAGCCAAGATCACGTCACTGCACTCCAGTCTGGGTCACAGAGTGGCACCCTGTCTCCAAAAGAAAAAAAAACAAAAAACCACAAACACAATTAATTGGGCATGGTGGCATATGCCTGTAGTCCCAGCTACTTGGGAGGCTGAGGTGGGAGGATCACCTGAGCCCAGGAGGTCGAGGCTGCTATGAGCCAAGATCACACCACTGCACTCCAGCCTTGGCAACAGAGCAAGACCCTGTCTCCGAAACAAAAAAAAGTTCTTTTTTTGCACTGAGCCACCATTTCCCTTGTCACTTTCTCCCATTGGTCCTAGTTCTGTCTCTGAACCTCCATAGTATAAATCTCATGATGCTTCTTTCAAGTGACAGTCCTCTGACTATTTAAACTAAGCTGCCATTTTCCATTAAATCTTTGTTGAAAGGTCAAACCTCCTTAGATTCCTTTCACTGATTTCCAAATCCTTGACAGTTCTGCTCATCTTTCCTTTTAACTTTCAGTGGAGGGGGGCAGAAAAGAATAGAAAACTCTAGATGCGAGCTGTCAAATACATATTACAGTGGTGCTTCAGACACTATTAGCTTACCCTGTGGCTTCAGCACTTTTTTCAGAAGCCACTCTTGAATTTTCAGTCACTTAAAATTTCTTGATAATTGCTAATAAACCAAGACTCAACCTTCCTGTACTTTTACAGCTTGATCTTTTTTTTTTTCTGAAACGGAGTCTTGCTCTGTCACCAGGCTGGAGTGCAGTGGCGCAATCTCGGCTCACTGCAGCCTCCACCCGCCTTCCCCGGGTTCAAGCGATGCTCCTGCCTCAGCCCCCTGAGTAGCTGGGACTACAGGCACGCGCCACCACGCCCAGCTAATTTTTGTATTTTTAGTAGAGACGGGGTTTCGCCATGTTGGCCGGGCTGGTCTTGAACTCCTGACCTCAGGTGATCCACCCACCTCGGCCTCCCAAAGTGCTGGGGTTACAGGCTTGAGCCACCACGCCTGGCCCAGCTTATCTTTTGATAACCAAAACAGATTTGTATTTGTTTCTATTCAATTTTTTCTGTCAACTGTAGTTTCTTTTTCCTGCCTCTCATCATCTATTTGAACTTTGTTTTAATCCTTCTTTCTCAATATTCCATTGTCTACTAGTTCAATAAGCATGCTTTTCTGTGTTCTTTCAGATTGTTAGCAAAAAGTAGTGAATCAGGCAGGGCATTGCACCAAGCCTTGTGGTACATTACTGTGGACTTCCTCTGTGTTGATTTTAGTTTATGAATTAGCACTCTGGGCTTGGTTGTTCATATCTAAAGCTGACATTTTTCTGTCTTGTCTGTATGATATTAGAAGACTTTGCCAGTTGCCTTAAAATAATTAAGATATTCTCTGTCTGTGGCATTTCCTGATATGCCAGTCTTGGTATCTTTATTGGACAAGGAAAATCAGTTTAATTTTTCCATGTCCTGTCTCAGTGAAACTTCAGCAGCAATCATCCATTTCTAAGTGCTTGTAGGCCACATGTCCAGTAATTCATTCTTTAACTCTGCTGGGAATCAACCACAATCCACCTTTTCCCTTATTGAAAATGAAATTTGCTTCTTCATATCTAGCTTTCTGGACCATAATTTATTTAAAGTTGGCCATAATTTAAAGTTATTTTGTTTTGTTATTTTGTCACTCTGTTTCTTTGTCATCTGAAATTGATATTACTGTTCAAAAATTTTAAAAATGTAAAAGATTAATACAGTAAGAAGCCCCCGAATCCTACCACTCCTCCTCATATGTAACCACTGTTAGCAGTTCCTTGTATATCTTTTCAAAAACAATTTTTTTTTTTTTTTTTTTGAGGTGGAGTCCTGCTCTTTTCCCAGGCTGGAGTGCAGTGGCGCTGTCTTGGCTCACTGCAACCTTCGCCTCCTGGGTTCACGCCATTTTCCTGCCTCAGCCTCCTGAGTAGCTGGGACTACAGGTGCCCACCACCATGCCTGGCTAATTTTTTGTATTTTTCATAGAGACGGGGTTTCACCGTGTTAGCCAGGATGGTCTCGATCTCCTGCCCTTGTGATCTGCCCGCCTCGGCCTCCCAAAGTGCTGGGATTACAGGCGTGAGCCACTGCACCCAGCCATCTTTTCAAAAATATTATATGTATATAGAAGCAAATACAAATTTATGTTTTTCTGCCTTTTATTTAACCCAAATGGTAGCATGCTGTATGTACTTGTCTGTACTTTCTGCACTTTTTCTTTACAGTATAGCTCAGTGTTCTTTTCATGTCAGTATATAAAGAGCTTATTTATTCTTTTTTATGACTGCCTAGTATTCCATTGTATGAATGTATCATAATTTTCTAACTAGTCTACTATTAAAGGACCTTTAAGTCATTTTCAATATTTTACTCTACAAACTGTGCTGCAGTTTATCATTTTGCACATGTGCAGGTATATCTCTAGGATACATTTCTAGAAATGGAATTGCAGGGGGGAAGAGTGTACATTTGTAATGTTGCTAGTTATTGCCATACCATACTCTATACAGCTCGTGCCAAATTATTATTCCACTTGGAGTTCATGAGAGTGCCTGATTTCATAAACTTTTGCTGATAGAATGTGCTATCAAATTTTTGGATATTTGCAAATCTGATATGTAAAAAAAAAAAAAAAAGTAGTATATAGGTATTTTACATTTGTATTTTTCATGTTACAAACAAGGTTGCATGCCTCTTCATATGAACAGCCATTTGTGTTCCCTTCTCTTGATCTGTCCATGTGTTTTACCAATTTTTCTGTTGTGTCACTGGTCTTTTCCTTAGCGATTTTACAGGAGTTCTTTATAAATCAGAAAATTAACTTATAATAGGAGTTTCCTACTTATCATTCAAGTTTTGACTTTGCTGAAGGTTATTTTTGTCATAGAACTTATTTTAAGGAGTCAAAATTATACAACTTTCCTTTTATGGTTCCTTGGTTTTGTGTCATTATTAGGGAGATCATTTAGAACTTTTATATTTTCGTTTTTTAATAGTTAAGTCTTTGATTCACTAGGAAATTTAGTCCCAAATATTCAAAGTATGATCCAGTTTCCCCCCCACATGGCTACTCACTTGTCCCAACTAATTAATAATCCATTTGTCTCTATTGATTTGGGATGTTATCTTCATCATAATATTAATTTCTTTTCTGTATTTAGATATATTTCTGGACTCTCTGTTCTGTTCTAGTGATCTGTCTGATTATTCATTTGAAAGTTCCACATGAGTTTAATCTTTGAGGATTTATGTTTTATTTTACTTACTTTTATTTCACTTACTTTTATTTTTAGAGGGTCTTGCTCTGTTGCCCAGGCTGGAGTACAGTGGCGCAATCATATCTCACTGTAACCTCAAACTCCTGAGCTCAAATGATCCTCCTGCCTCAGCCTTCTGAGTAACTCGGCCTACAGGCGCATGCCACCATGTCTGGCTGATTTTTTAATTCTTTTTATAGAGATGAGGTCTTGCTGTGTTGCCCAGGCTGGTCGAGCTCCTGACCTCAAGTGATTATCCTGCCTTGGCCTCCTGTAGTACTGGGATTACAGATGTGAGCCCAGCCTGATTCTGTGTTTTACTGATGAGTTCAGCAACCCCCAAGTTGATTTATGTGAATTGCATTTAACCTTTTCCTGGAGTTAGGCTAAAGATCTTGCCACCTGCTTCTCTCACTTGAGATTTGAGATTAGTGTTTAGAAGTTTATGAATAAGGCCTCATGCATAAAT
The DNA here is from genome assembly GCF_002776525.5 of Piliocolobus tephrosceles. Classification (NCBI taxonomy): domain Eukaryota; kingdom Metazoa; phylum Chordata; class Mammalia; order Primates; family Cercopithecidae; genus Piliocolobus; species Piliocolobus tephrosceles. Next base: position 18,267,648 of record NC_045446.1, read on the forward strand.
AATTTTGAAATTGCTTTCCTGAAAAAAGTGGCACTTTAGATTCACTATGATTTTTAAGAGTAAACTCTTACTGGGTGAATGGAATTGGTCACTAGGCTGTCCTGTCAGAATAGGCCTTAAGAAACCCGGCAGATGAGCGGTGTGGGGCAGGCCGTACCACAGGGGATATAGTGCCTTCAGGGAAGGGAGTGTTTATGGGTCATCTGGAGCTCTGTACAGGCCTTATTCTGAAATCTGAGGGGCTCAGAGAGAGCCGAGAGGAAATTTTTCTGCTGATTTAACCCCCCTTGGGTTTTCTAAATCGGTATCTAATGCATTTGCAAAAGCATTGCAACTGCTAATCGCTCCCATGGCCTCATCTGGCCAGCCAGCAACAGGCTACAAATCGATCTTTGTACAAGGTGTTTGTTTATAATTTATGGAGCTGATAGGAAGGCAGAGCCATCTGCTCCTCCAGGCATCAGTATTTCTAACCCCTCCCATTCCCTGCTAGGGCATTTTCACTTGGAAATCATTTCTAATTGGGAGGAGATTACATTGCAGAGTCTGGAACATGGCTTCCTGCTGTCTCCTGCATTGTTTTTTCTCCCTCTGGAGCTGCCCCCTGAAGTTCTTGAGCAGTTTTGATTTGAAAATCCTTTCTTTCCTAATCTTTATTTCCATCCTTCACAGCCCAGCTAACTACCCCATCATTTTTTCCAATATGTGTTTTGCCTTTAAGTGAAAGCCAGTTGTTGGAGATACATCTCCAGGACTAAGGATTATTTGACGAGGCAACATTTCTCAAGTGTAGTCCAAGTCCGGCAACATCAGAGACACCTGGGAATTTGTTAGAAATGCAAATTCTCAGGCCCCATCCCAGCATTCTGTGTTTTAATACGCCCTCCTGGTGATTTTGATGCATGTTAAAGTTTGTGTACTGCTGGGGTCACACAGGGTATGGAGCACCACAAAGACTTCTAGTGGTGTGTAAGCTGCTGGTGTCTTTGGCTATATTTCACTTCTCCCTTTTCACTCTACCTTATATTATTGTTGAATCCAAAGAGGATGAGTTAGTTGTCGTTTGTCATTAGTACATTACTTTCCTGTGGCCTAAGTAAACAAGTAATTGAGATCCAAGAAATCTCTTCCTGTATGAATTAACTTATCAAAATCTCAGCCTTACAAGAGGAAACGTCACAAGTGAATGGAAGCAGTGACACTTACTGTAACTGAACATTTCCTTTTCCACATGTGAAATTAATAGACAACAAGCAGCAAATGTGAGAATGAAATTGTAAACAGAGCCCAGTGCGATGGAGCTACCAAATCACTCTATGCCTACCACATCCCGTTAGGGTAGAAGTGAAACCCCGGATCATGAGCTGCAAAATTTCTGAAACTGAATATGCTACCAGAGAAGCTGTTAAAATTTTCAGCATTCTCTTTTCGTTTGTCCTTTGCATATCTCTGTGAGCTCATTGCAGTAGCCAGGAAGAGTTGTGAAGCTGGGTGGAGTCAGGGGAGAGGGCAGAATTTGGGAGATAGCTATTGATTTGGAATCATCATCATATAATACAAACGCAAGCACAGTGGCCTGGATTTGAGGCTGACAAAATGCTTTTTGTCCATGTGCCCAGTTTTTAAGGGGTTTTAAGGGGTTTTAGAGCCAAGCTTTCCAGAAGAAGGAAAACCTTACTTGTACTCTCCTCTGCACCCCTTGTCTCCATAAGCAGTTAAATGCTTTTTTATGTATTGGTGATGAGTTTTGAGGGTTACTATAGCCTTCTAGATGTTTGACCAAATGAATGAATGACACATGAGTTAGATCTATGTAACAGCAAGACAGGAAAGTCTACTTTGATAACATACCCAACAGACATTTTCGAGACATTAAATGTGGATAAAATGGTAACTGTTCAAAGCTGTTTTAAAGCCGATAGAGTCCCATTTCCTTTCCTATTTAAGTTCTTTTGGTTCTGTATCCCCAGCTGGATTCATCTGTTGACCCAGAAAAGGAGAGGGATATTGCCATGTTTTTCTTGTTTGTTTGTTTGGTTTGGTTTGGTTTGGTTTTTTTTTTTTTTTTTTTTTTTTTTTAAGCAAAGGGCTTGGGACCCTGAGTAATAAGTAGCAGACGTCCCAGTGCTAACTAGATAAATCTAGCCTTACAGGCTAGACCAGATGGTGAGTTGGGAGTTGAGCAGTAAAAAGGCCTAATGGTGATAGCAGTGAGTATTTGGATGTCATTATTTTATTAGTTAGCAAACAGAACCATCCTTGTGGTCCCTCTTCAGTTTTATGCGTAATGGTGCTGTAGGTGTTAGCCCCTGAGTTGGCACAATAGTCTTATCAATGTGTTCTGATGCCTTTTTTGATATACACTGTCATCTCATTAGCAATACACAGGGAAAGGAGAACAAATAGAGTTTTACAAGTCACTCTAAGTGTCAGATCGCATAAGCCTGGGGGCCTCTGAAAGAGCAATTCCTTGTTTTGTTTTCCTTGAGGTAATTTCCTAGGGAAACTTGCCCTTGACTTTTTTTTTTTTTTTTTTGGATTACTGCAGTAGATCACCTGGACTCTGGCGAGGGCAGCTGAGCTTGGCTTTTAAAAAATTACAACAATGCCTCTGACAGTGGACATCTCCTTCAAATAAGAGAAACAGTAAAAAGTTTCTTTACTTGAGGTATATCTAAATGGGACAAAGCCCTGATGAGCTTGGTCTGTTTGAATGTGTTATGCTGTTCTGCCTGGGCCCATGATGTGGGCACTCTTGTTCTATGCTCACATCAAGGGTAAGCCACTTCCTCCTGGCAGGGAATCGCACAGTGGGACTCAGGGATTCAAATGAAAACTGAAACAAGGCCTATAGGCACAGTGCCAGTTAACATCTCATTGGTCCTGTCATGTGGAGTGGATGCTCCTTACCAACAGACATTCCTCCACCCTCAGATCTTACCACCTTACCAGGCTGAGCCTGCTGCCTGCCTGACCCTGCAGTTTGTTCTCAGGAACTACTGAGTGCAGACTAGGGCTGCCGTGGACATTGGCATAGAGCACAGTGGGAAATGAGCCCTGGCCATCCAGCCACAGCTGGGCATTATTGTTTTTCCTCTCTTGGTAGAGTTAGAGATTAGTATTAGCAAGGAGCTGTTCCAGAAAACTGGTCTCTAGATGTTCCAGTTCTCTTTCTCTTAAATGAGAAAGCAAAATACAAATTTGTGAAATGGCTTTCTTCTCCAAGGTCACGTAACAGGTGTTGAATAGGATTCCTGCCTCAAGAAAGCTCTACCTGTATCACCTTTTTCTTGGAACCAATGGGTTTGCATTTTCATTTACCTTAGTTTTGATCTCTGGGACAATAACAGCTGTTAAATGGCTCTCTAGGAATAATTTTTAATAACTTTTTCCTTATCTAATCTCTCAAGTGATATTTCCTAAATGTGAACTAAGACTCAGCAGGTGGTTGTGGTGGTGGTGACTATCCTGTAGTTTCCTGCTAAGGTGGGAGAAGAGACATACTTTTCTTGCCTCCTGTGTTTTGTTCATTTGACATTTTAGTTTGAATGAGAAGGTATTCTTTAGCATTTCTAGACAAGGTGCAGGCCCTTAGGAAGTCCCTAAAGTTTCTTGGCCCCAGAATTTTTACAATATCAACTCCAAAGTTTCTTATCCTCTTTTCTTTCTTTGTCTGATGCAGCCTCCGTGAATGTACTGGTGCAGAACTGCAAGATCTACAATGATGCCAGCTGTGATATTTCTGCAGATGGCCAGCTCCTGGCAGCTTTCATCCCCAGCAGCCAGAGGGGCTTTCCCGATGAAGGCATCCTGGCAGTATACTCCCTGGCCCCCCATAACCTGGGTGAAATGCTCTACACTAAGCGATTTGGTAAGGGATAGGAAGCCCAACCTAATGACAGAGGGACACTGGTGCCTTGGCATGGTCATTGCTAGGTGAGGCACGGCTTGGGTGGGAGTAACGGTCACATACTGCCCCTACCTTCACTGGGGCACAGGCCAGAGAAAGATTGCTTTGCAGGAGTGCTGGCTGGTAACATTGCAGAAGCATCTCAGGATTATAGCATGCCCCTGTTACGATGGCCCGGAATAAGGGAGGAGGTGGTCGCGGCACACAAATGCACTGCAAGACAGTTTGGCATTGTGTATTTAAAACCTCTCAAAATGTGTCAGCTCTTTGGCAATCCAGCTTTTAACGAAATAATCAGAAAACTATACAAAGATTTACATACAAGGGTGTTCACAGCAGTGTTACCATACAGAAAAATGTCAAATTGTTGCCTTGAGACTGTTTTTTTGTTGTTGTTTTTTGCGGGGGGAGGGGGTGGTGGGTGTTTTGTTTTGCTGGTGTCACCTTGAGTCAAATTTAAGTGTTTTTTTGTTTTTTGTTTTTTAAGAGTTGACTAAATAAATGATAGTGCAGTGATGGAATTGCTCCACTGGCCCTTAAAATGCTCTTACAGAACAGTGTTCATATGTATTAAATGAAAAAAGTGGGTTTCAAAATAGTAATATCAGGATGTTAACAATTTAAAAAAATGTTGATAATAATGGTTAGCATTTATTAAGTACTTTCTTTTTGTTTGTTTGTTTGTTTTTTGAGACAGAGTTTTTGCTCTTGTTGCCCAGGCTGGAGTGCAGTGGCGCGATCTCAGCTCACCACAACCTCCATCTCCTGGGTTCAAGCGATTCTCCTGCCTCAGCCTCCCGAGTAGCTGGAATTACAGGCATGTGCAACCATGCCTGGCTAACTTTGTATTTTTAGTAGAGATGGGGTTTCTCCATGTTGGTCAGGCTGGTCTCGAACTCCCTACCTCAGGTGATCCCCCTGCCTCGGCCTCCCAGAGTGCCGAGATTACAGGCGTGAGCCACTGTGTCCAGCCTTATTAGGTGCTTTCTATATGTCAAACACTATACTCAGTATGTATATGCCTTCTCATCATACTCCTCACTACAGTTCTATGAGATAACACCAGGATGAGCAAGTGAATATGAAGATTGGAGGAAAAGAGAAGAGTAAGAGTGAACGTTGTTTCCTTGGAATGGCCAGAAGTCTAGGAAATATCTCTCTGTTCTATTGGCCCTCAGGTCCCAATGCCATTTCGGTGAGCCTGTCCCCAATGGGCAGATATGTAATGGTGGGCTTGGCCTCACGAAGGATCCTGCTGCACCCCTCCACAGAGCACATGGTGGCCCAGGTCTTCAGGCTGCAACAGGCCCATGGTGGAGAGACCTCCATGAGGGTGAGTGCCATTGCTTGTGCTTTCACTGTATGGCATCTCCCCTAGGCTTGGAAGGGTAATGAGGGACAGTGGTGTAACCTCCCAGCCAGGACCAGAGCTATCATGCAGTCATAAGGAGTAAGGAAGGGCTCCAGTCAAGCCCATCCATGATCTGCAGGCTTCATTTGTGGAACCCCTGGACTATCAAAGGCCCTTCCTCACACCCTAGAACATGTGCTGCATTCCCCAGAGGCCTGCAAGTAGCTTCAGATAAACTGAATACTTCCTTACTTCTACATGAAACTTTTAATCTGGAGATGCATAAAGGACCCAGTGAAATGCTTATTTTTAAAGCTGTGTGTGTGTGTGTGTGTGTGTGTGTGTGTGAGGAAACAAGCTGTAAAAAGTAATAGTATGCCATGAAATTTTTTTTTCTGTGAGTTATAATTATGATGGAAGATGAAGACATTAGGCAGCTGCTTTATTCTTAATCATCCCATTCATTTCACCAGTGGAGAAAAGGTCCTGTCTAGGACCCTGTCTTGTCTGAGACGTGTCTCTCTTATATTGCCATAAAAGCCTTCTGGGCATCCTGTGTTTGATGGCCTTTTGGCCTCAGCCAGACTAATGTGCCTGAGTGAGCGTCCCACATCACATAGGTGCTCATTTAGCCAGGGTTTTGTCAAGGGGATTCAAGCATTTGAACAGTTCTCTAATTAGATAGTATTTAAGCTTTGTCTGAAGCTAAGAACCTGTGAATTTCCCAGTACTTTGTGCAGTCTGTACCATTTATAGTTGGATGTACTTGTTGGTCCATTTTTTGTCTTTAGCTGTGTAGTGTGTATGTTTAATCCACCCAATTTGGTTCAGTGTAAGCTCCTTAGAGGGATATCCCTCAGGGGCCTTCATTTAGTGCTGTGCATGTAGATGGTTGTTGAATGTCTGGAATGGGAAGCATTTGTTTTAAAGAAAAAACTAGAGAGAGCACCCATTATATACAAAGTGATAGAAAGTGGGTGGCCTGGTGTGGTCCTTTCTTCTCCAGCCTCTTCTCCCTCCTGTCTCCTACAGATATCCTCTGTCCAACTACACTGAACCACTTTCCAAGCTTCTTGAATTTGGCAAAGTGCCTTCTTGCCAGGGTACCTTTACTTGGAATGCCCTCCTATCCCCTATCTCCAGCTACCTGGAAGCTTTTCACCTTCTGTGGCATCTTTCTTAGTCGAATTGATCACTCGTTCCTTGTGCTATCATTGTACCCCTTACACACTGTCATGGCAGTACTTGTCACACTAAACTGCAGTTATTTGTTTCCATGTCACTCTCTTCTCCTGGACTGTGAGCTCCTTGAGAATAGAGACTGTGTCTGTTTTATCTTTATGAAGTCCAAGAACTTCATGGGGAACCTGACACTTAGTAGAAAGTGAATGAATGAAAGAGAATCTCAAAAAAAAAGAAGAAAAAAGTATCCTCTTTACAATTTCTAGGTGGTAACTAGCAGAACCCATGATGGATGACATAAAATCATGTCCCCACCAAGCTTCTGAAAGGAAAACAATTCATTCTCTGCTCTTGATATCACAATGACAAGAAAGTTCTGATCTTGAATTCGATATGGCTGGAAATATTTGACATTGGGTGAATAGGAGATGTCACTGTGGGATATTCATCAAGCCTATTTTCTTATCTAGATATTTGAGGATGGAAGTTGAGTTTTTATTTAAATATTCTTCTGACCGGGCACAGTGGCTCACACCTGTAATCCCAGCACTTTGGGAGGCCGAGGTGGGTGAATCACCTGAGGTCGGGAGTTTGAGACCAGCCTGACCAACATGGAGAAACTCCATCTCTACTAAAAATATAAAATTAGCCAAGTGTGGTGGCACATGCCTGTAATCTCAGCTACTCAGGAGGCTGAGGCAGAAGAATTGCTTAAGCCCAGGAGGCGGAGGTTGCGGTGAGCCGACATGGTGCCATTGTACTCCAGCCTGGGCAACAAGAGTGAAACTCCATCTCAAAAATATAAATAAATGAATAAAAATAAATAAATATTCTTCTTTTGCTTCTCTTAAACAGACTTGGCTGGTAAAAGCACCTGGTCTCTGCTTTTCACCACCTGGAATCCCAGTCCCAACAGCTGCCCTTCTAACCCTTGCAGCCTAATTGTGGAATAATTCTTTGTAATCATTAAGAGACAGGATCTGATTTGGGTAGCTCTGACAGACCTCTCTAGCCTGTTTCATAAGCCAGGGCTCTTGCCCAACTCCCGCACACAGCCTGCCAGTCCTCCGTCCTAGCACAGTTCCACTTTTCCATTGTAGCCAGAAACATCTGGCTGAAGACAAAGAGTTACAAAGCAGAAGCCAAGGTGGTGGGATCTGTTGTCATATAGGGGACTGGCACCTCAGGGAATGTGGCTAGAGAACTCTGCTGAGGAGATGTGGTCATCCAGTCAGTCCCTGGCTGTCCTGCCAAGGGGCTCAAGGCAGCTAGCCAGCAGCTGCATGCGTGGTGACTAGAGCTACTGCCAGGCTGCCCAGTGAGCCTTTTTTGTTTCTCAGTAGGTACCATCTGCCACCAAGCACTAAGAAAGGGAGCTGAGGTACTTAGAAAGTTCCCATTTGGGAAGTGTTCCTGTCACCCAAGAGACAGGATCAAGGCATCTCAACAAGGTTTAGGTCAATCTGGTGTCCACCCAGTCTGACTTTAAAGCCCCATGCTATGGAAAGATTTCTGGTTTTCCAGGTCTTGGTTGCCCCTTACATCCAGAGGCACCAGATCACTCAGCAAATGTCCCTGAATTCAGTGATTAGTGGAAGGGAAGACACCAGCTTTTTTGGATAGCTGTGCTGTATCACCATTTAAGCGAGAAGTGAATTTTTGTCTGAGAACAGGGAGCAAGGGTTTAATGGGACAGTAGAGCGTCTCCTTCTTTGCACAGGTAAGTATAGGTGGTGTCTCCATCTCTGACGTCAAGCTCTGGCCATAAAGGAATGCTTTAGTGGGTAATGGGCCTGTCCTAGAGCTTTGCTACTCAGAATTCCCCTTCTCTCTGGTGTTACTTTTTGGAATTCACTGTGGTAATGTTCAGAGAGGCAAATGTGTTGGGCCAACAGACATTCCCAGGAGAACATCCTCCAGAGCATTGATTTATTTTAAGATGGCACTAAGTGACATCTCTCCCCAAGAGATGGTCTCTGACACAATCCCATATGAAAACTCTTCTGAAAATGAATTGCTAATTGCTATTAGCCTTGATGCACTTACTCTAAGCAGTTCTTCAGACCTCTGGATCAGTGCTTCCCAAACTGTGGTTCTTGGACAACTTACATTAGAACTAGATGGGTCCTTATTAAAATACAGATCCGTGTCAGACCTAAATTCAGAATAAGAATGGGAGCCAGAGGGACCCAGGATTAGTATTTTTAAAGCAAGCTTTCCTTCCTTCATTTTAGGTGTCTGCCCTCAGCCTCCTCAGCAAGGCAGAGTCAATCTCAGTTCTACTTGCCATTGTGGTTTTGTGCATGGTGTTTTGATTCTTTGCTAATTATGTTGCAGGCACAGTGGTGTTTGTCTTCTATTTCCTACCAAACTCAGCTTTTTGGCTGTGTGTGCCTCACCTCCCATCTTTTCTCGGCTGTTGCTGCTTTCCAGGTTTCTCCCTTGAATAGCTGTATGTGCTGGAGTCTTTTCTTTATGTTGAATCATTTTAATTTTTGTCCTTATTTCTAGGATCTAGGGTCCTTTTGATCTTTCCTTTCTCTTTTTACCGTGTTAGTCCTCCCAATTTTAGTGATGGATAAGTCAGGAAAGTAAGACTGGGCACATATTTTCTCTCTCCCTTCCCACTGTCCATTTGCGATTCCTCCAGACTGGATATGCTACTCTCTATGACTCAGAGTCTTATTTTCTGTCTGATTCCCTTCTACTTGAGCCAGAGAGAGCTTTTTGTTAATTTTTGTTTTGTTTTTAGGTTAAGCTTTTAGAGACTGCTGAGCTGAAGTTTTGCTGAATTCTCAAAACACTTAAACTGCCTGTGTTCCTTCTTGGCTTTCATTTTCTAATTGGAACCAGGCACAATATTGTATAGAGAACTGCAATTAATTTTCTAAAATAGTGGCAACTTGCACAGTATAATAACTTTGGTTGTAACCAAGTGAAAGCATAATAACAAAAATACAAAATTACTAATGAAACCGGAAAGAGTCATATACCACATTGTTCCTCTAGTCTGTATCTCAGTAAATGCTGTGTTACTTAGGAATAGGGGCAGAAGTCTGCAACTGGGCAGGGAGGTTCAGGGACATGAGGGCGAAGCTAGGTCATCTTGAGCTAGAAAGCAACAATAAGGATTAGTGCTTTCAGCACTGGAATTAACATGGACCACCCCCACCCCCCAATAAGTGGGGATTGTAGGCACGTAAGTGGTTTAGTAAGAAGTGAAAAAAGATCCTCATTGCCTAATTAATTGCTGCAGATCCTAGAGGCACTAGGAACTTGAATCTCACCAGGAGTAGTTTGCTTTTCTCCTGGGTCATTTTATTGGCAGAAGGGATGACTAAGGACACCTTCATTTGACTTGGGTTAAGGAGGAAGCTCTGGGATAGAATGCAGTTTAGCTCCCCTCTCTCCATGGAACAGTATTGTGGTCTTTAAGGGAAAGCCTCCAATACCTAAGGGTCAATTTTATTGAAAGCTTTTTCTTTGTGGCTGTGTGGTAAAACCATAGCCAAGGGTTGAGTGAGTGTTACCTAGACAAATCAATAGTTCGTAGGACACATTGAAAAGAAAGTATCCATCTCTCTGCCTCTCCTCCGCTTCCCCTCTCCATTCCCCTTCTTCTTTCTTCCTTTCTTGACCTAAGAGTTTTGCTGGTCAATAGTGGACTATCCCTTTATACCCCTTCTCCCTCTAGAGTGCTAGCAATATGCCTCCCCTTCACCCTAAACAGGTCCCAGGCAGCAGGGAAGGAAAGCAGATTTGTTACTTTTTTTTTTTTTTTTTTTGAGACGGAGTCTCCCTCTATTGCCCAGGCAGGAGTGCAGTGGCACAACCTTGGCTCACTGCAACCTCTGCCACCTGGGTTCAAGTGATTTTCCTGCCTCAGCCTCCCAGTTAGCTGGGTCTACAGGCACCTGCCACCACTCCCGGCTAATTTGGGTATTTTTAGTAGAGACAGGGTTTCACCATGTTGGCCAGGCTGGTCTCAAACTCCTGACCTCAGGTGATCCGCCCCCCTCTGCCTCCCAAAGTGCTAGGATTACAGGCGTGAGCCACCATGCCTGGCCTTTTACCATTTTTTTATAGACCTACAGCCCATCCAAATCTGATTGCATCGCAGTTCTGTGTGTACCCCCAGGGGACCACATCAGCATCTCGGGAACTTATTAGAAATGCAGATTCTCAGCCCCACTTGAGATCTGCTGAGTCAGAAACTCTGGGGGCGAGGCCCAGCCATGTGTGTTTTAACAAGCCTTCCAGATGACTCTGTGTGCTAAGAAGGAACCACGGGCTGTAGGGCGATTCCATCTAGACCTCACCTGTCAACGTATCTTGATCCTTTCCCCTTTTGTTCTTGCTCTATCTCTTACTATCTCTGAAAATAAACATTAGGTTGCTTGCTTTCTTTTATACCATTGGGTAGCCATCCTTACAGAGACTAATGATGGCTGCTGCTGCTGCTGATGATGATTATCATTATTATTGTAAGTTCATTAAAATGAACCATAGAAAAAACTTGGGATCCAGACTTCTCCAATTAGTGGTAACTATAGTTGGGGCTTAGATCCTGGGTCAGGATGAGTGCCCAGTGCTGTCAGCACTGAGCAGAATTTATATAACTTCACAAATATAGGCTCTTTTGACTTGTCCCAGCTTTATTCTTCAATCTACAAACTTTATTATGACTCTCTCCTTCCCTGCCCTTGAATTGAACTTATAATATAGACCTAATCATCTGTACTTACCTATATTCTACAAGTTTGATTTCCAAAAGTGGCCTAGAATTCTAGTTCAATCCAGAGTATTCTCTAGAAATCTAAGGAAACTGAGCCTTTTCTTAATCTTGTCTGGACTTGGGGGTGGCAAATACCAAAAATAATGATATTTTATTTTTGTATGCTGGAAGGGTACTATTTCTTCAAGGGGAGATTGGGATAAAAGAGAGATGTCTTTGTTGTCAAAAATGATTTACTCCTTCCTAAGATTTTGTCCTCATTAATTTTCTTAAAGCTGCCTGTCAGTTGATTAAAAGCCTCTTCCGCTGCAATTATCTTAAAGTTGACTTCTGAGATGCGGCACAAAGCATCTATCCTCAAAAAGTTATTTTCTTCAGAACATTGTAGGAAAGGGGGGAGGGGTATAGGAGAAGTAAGAAGTGTCTCTGGTGCGATTTGTCAGAGAAGGGAGGGGGGCAAGATAAAAAATTAAAAATAACACTAGAACTGCAGTCAAAGCCATTCATTTAGGAAATTTTTCCATGACAGATTCACCAACTCTGACAGTGTCTTTCCTCCGTGGCCTCTTAGTAGGAGTGCAGTCTATGCTGCATTTTATTCTATTCACTCAAAAAAACTGTATTGAGCCCCTATCATTGGTCTAGGAATGCAGCAGTGAACAGGATGGACATAGTCCCTTCCTCTGTAGTGTGTCCATGTGCGATGCCTGGCGTCTTCTGGTCTTTTCACTGCCATCTCCCCAGCCCTCACTGTGCTTAGCTGCGGGAGGCATGCAACATTTGCTTCCTAAGTGTGTGTTACTTTGAAATCTCATGTGCCCTGGGTTTCTCTGCATGTTCTCACATGTGCACCCTGCTCACCATCACTATCACTGTGACAGCCCATTACTCAGTACGCCCTAATTGAATCAAAGTACTAATGAGATAATCCTGAAAATAAGGAGCATCGTACTCATTTCCACGATGTTTTCTTTTTTTGTTTTTGAGGCGGAGTTTTGCTCTTGTTGCACAGGCTGGAATGCAATGGCACGATCTCGGCTCATTTCAACCTCTGCCTCCCGGGTTCAAGTGATTTTCCTGCCTCAGCCTCCCGAGTAGCTGGGATTACAGGTGCATGCCACCATCCCGGCTAATTTTTGTATTTTTAGTATAGAGCCAGGGATTCACCATGTTGGTCAGGCTGGTCTCGAACTCCTGACGTCGTGATCTGCCTGCCTCGGCCTCCCAAAGTGCTAGGATTACAGACTTGAGTCACTGTACCTGGCCTCGTTTCCACAATTCTAACCAATATCAGTGAATTTCTCCAGGTTCTTGTCTCAGCACAGAGACATGATGAGAGGTTCCCAGTAGATCGTTTAAAAAGTGAAAGGCAAAACATCCTTTTTTTCAAGAATTGGTAGGAAAATCAATTAATACATTTGTAAAAGCTGAAAGTATTTAATATAATCCCTGTCCTGAACAGAGAAATACTACTTCTTCCACACACAAACACACACACACACACACACACACACACACACACACACACACACACACAAATGGATCAAGCAAAATATATGGAAGCATTCTTTTATCCAAGGTGAATCTCTAGAACTCATTAGACCATTTCCTTTGAGATGTAGAAAGCCACAGAAGTTCAAGAACTTGTGTTGTGCCCTGTGCCCATAGATGTGGAAACCAGAGTAATTGCTTTCTATTTATTTATTTTTTGAGATAGAGTTTCTCTCTGTTGCCCAGGCTGGAGTGCAGTGGCGTGATCGCAGCTCACTGCAACCTCTGCTGCCCAGGTTCAAGCAATTCTCCTGCCTCAGCCTCCCAAGTAGCTGGGACTACAGGCACCTGCCACTGCGCCTGGCTAATTTTTGTATTTTTAGTAGAGATGGGGTTTCACCATCTTGGTCAAGCTGGTCTTGAACACCTGACCTTGTGATTCACCCACCTCGGCCTCCCAACGTGTTGGGATTACAGGCATAAGCCACCACGCCTGGCCTATTTGTTTAAAATTTTTTTTTAAGAGATAGGATCTCACCCACGCTGGAATGCAGTGGCACGATCATACCTCACTGTAAATCTTAATAACTGGGCTTAAGCAATCCTCCCACCTCAGCCTCCCAAGAAGCTGGGATTAGAGGTATTGCCACCATGCCTGACTATTTGTTTGGAGACATGCAGATCCTGCTTTGTTGGCTAGGTTGGTCGAACTCGTGGCGTCAGGTGATCTTCCCATGTCGGCCACCCAGAGTCCTGGCCACTACAGGCAGGAGCCATCACGCCCAGCAAGTATAATTTCTGGGAATTCCAGAAGCTGTGAATGCCTCAGTATTTCTTTAAGCACGGAAGTAGATTCCTCAGCTGAAGTAATGTCTGTGCTCTGATCCTAATGGCCAGGCGTGGCCTTTGGAAAGCAGCGGGCCAGTTGAAAAATAAAAAGCCTGTCTTCTGACTGTCCTTGGGGTCTCCTTGAGGAACAAATGAATAAGACAAAGTTTATAGGACTCAGCAAATCATAGGAGGTTGCCTAGAAATGCCTTGAAGGCAGCACATTGTAACACATAGTAACAAAGGGCAACAAATTTGAACAAGTTTAAAAAAAAAAACACTGTTTGCTGTTTGCCCTTTTTTTCTGCTGGGAGAAAGCTTTGATTTGGATACGTGCAATCTAGGCAGATTTGTTCCTGCTTCAAAGGGAGAGAGTTAGGTGACTTGGTATTTTGATTTTTAAAAAAATTTCCAAACAAAGCTATGATTTGGGTTTTTAAATAATCACTTTAGGCCAGGCACGGTGGCTCAAGCCTGTAATCCCAGCACTTTGGGAGGCCGAGACGGGCGGATCACGAGGTCAGGAGATCGAGACCATCCTGGGTAACACAGTGAAACCCCGTCTCTACTGAAAAATACAAAACACTAGCCGGGCGAGGTGGCGGGCACCTGTAGTCCCAGCTACTCAGGAGGCTGAGGCAGGAGAATGGCGTGAACCCGGGAGGCGGAGCTTGCAGTGAGCCGAGATCCGGCCACTGCACTCCAGCCTGGGCGACAGAGTGAGACTCCGTCTCAAAATAATAATAATAATAATAATAATCACTTTAAAAATTGGGTGCACTGGCCAGGCGCGGTAACTCATGCCTGTAATCCCGGTACTTTGGGAGGCTGAGGCGGGTGGATCACCTGAGATCGGGAGTTCAAGACCAGTCTGACCAACATGGAGATACCCCGTCTCTACTAAAAATACAAAACTAACTGGGGTTGGTGGTGCATGCCTGTAATCCCAGCTACTCGGGAGGCTGGGGCAGGAGAATCGCTTGAACCCAGGAGGCAGGGGTTGCAGTGAGCCAATTTCGTGCCACTGCACTCCAGCTTGGGCAACAAGAGCAAAACTCCATCTCAAAAAAAAAAAAAAAAACATGGGTGCACTGCCTGTGAGTTAGCCTTGCTCTGTCAGAACAGTAAAAATTTAAAAATAACAAAAATTGGCAGGGCATGGTGGTTCACGCCTGTAATCCCAGCACTTTGGGAGGCCGAGGTGGGCAGATCACAAGGTCAGAAGATCGAGACCATCCTGACCAAGATGGTGAAACCTCATCTCTACTAAAAATACAAAAATTAGCCAGGCGCGGTGGCAGGTGCCTGTAATCCCAGCTACTCAGGAGGCTGAGGCAGGAGAATGGCATAAACCTGGGAGGCAGAGCTTGCAGTGAACCGAGATCGCGCCACTGCACTCCAGCCTGGGCAACAGAGTGTGACTCCATCTCAAAAAAATAATAAAAATAATAATAATAATAATTATAAAAATTACATCACCGTTCTGTGAATTCTGAATTCCAACATAGAATATAAAGGTTTGGAGAGAGTAAAAGAAATTAAAGTTTTTAAAAAGCAATCAGACTTTCCTAGAGGTGAAGAAACTCAGTAATTCATTAATCTAAGCAGATCAACAGCTGAAAAAGAAGAAAAAGATGGCCAAGGTATCGCTCCCACTGCCACTCTAGGATATGTGCATTTCTCAGTCCGTGACGAGATGTGTAGCCATCCATTTCCAATGGAAAGGTCAGCTGTCTCTTAGCATCTGCTTTCTATTGATTTTTCCCTCTTCTCAGTTGATTCTCTTCTAGTAACCCTCACTAAAACCTTAAAGCCTCCTTAATTCCCATCATTATCCAGAAGGCATTTTTCCTCTTCACAGTTCCTTTCTTCCTCAAAGCCCCCTTGCTTTGCACCTTGCACCTTTTCCCACAGCTCTTCTAGCCTCAGTTTCCAATTGTCCCCTTCCTCCAGCCAGCTTCCATGGTCTTAAAGAAGATCTGCTAACTGCACTTGACCTCTGGCCACCACTGCGAGGTTTTAGCTTTACAGATGATGAGATTCCCAAATGTAAACAAAATAACCACAAAGTTTTTCTTTTAACTTCTTATCTGGACTGATCTGAACAGTGCCGTTTGCTGCTTGAACTACTGGTCTGAGTTTTATTGGCATGCAGTAGGGGAAGAAAAAAATGACCATCTTGTTGAGGACTGCAATACCTTTTTCCTCTTCGTTTTAAAAGGATGGAGAAGAAGGTTTCCCAATGACCTCCTGGCTCCCTCTCATTCTTTTCCTGTCTATCTTTGAACAAGGAACAAGACACTTTTAGTTTTGATCTGAACTGTTTTCTTTTGCTCTCACTTCCTATTAGAGTTTGAGGAGTAGAGAGGCAAGCGGTACAAGAGATTGTCTTGGACACCAGAAGTGGAGCGATCGTTATCTTCTACTCCCTTAGAACCACAAATATCTTGGCAACCAGACTCATTCCCTATTGACATGCTGAGACTGCACTAACTCTAAGAAATTTCTTTCTAGCATATTGATTCTATTTCCCTTCATAGATGTTAGACAGAAATGAGAACAGTCTACCTTGGGAAGAGGGGTTGCTGTCAGCATTCGTCATATACCAGGGAAGAGCTGTAGTGGAGATAGGTGAAACCAGGACTTGTCAATCATGAATCAGCAGCTGGGTTTTGTATTCAGCCCCAGAGAGGGTCCCCTCTTCCTGATAATCCCTCCAGTGTAGTAGAATTTGGTGGTGTAGCTGCACAGCATGTCTCTTGTGTCAGAGAGGAGTGGGGGACAGGGTGGGTGTTCAGCAGGCCACCCAAGGTTGGTTCTGAACATCCCATGGGGAGCTTCAGGGCACCCGACTAGTATTAAGGAAACCTTTACTAGAGATGTTTTTAGGGTGTCTGTACATGAAGACCAGAGCCATCTCTTATACTGTCTTTGTCAGTACTGATGACCTTTGGGTTTACAGAGCCAGTCCCCATGGAAGTCTAAAAGGGAACTCACAACTCACCCAGTCTCTGGGTTAGAAAGACTGATGACCAAAACCATAAACGGTTTGGGATTAGCAGAGCTAGGTAACCATCTGTCAGTACTGAGAAACTTGTCCAGATAGTCTCTCATCTGTGGGGCTAATTATGAGAGATATTTCCCCTCAGCAAGGTGGACTGAAAGCTGTTCAGCTTTGGCCAGGGAAAGGGGTGGACGCTACATCTCTGGGTGCTTTTCAGAATGGGCCAGATTCTCATTGTTCAAGGGTCCATTAGTTTCGGGCATGTGTGAAATGAGGATGATTGGACCAGATGATCTCTCAGCCTATGGATCAGTGATTAACGTCCCATCCTGCACCCTCCGTGCCCTCCTCCCCTCTGTACGTCTTGCCCTCATCTCCCTTCTTCCCACACCACACTAGAGTGTGCTAAGCAAGCAAGTGCTTATCAGAATCCAGGAGGCTGGTGATCTTTATGTGGCATTTTCTGGCTTCCTGCCACAAAGCAGGATTTAGCCTAATACCCAAACATGGGAGGAGATGTGCACTGGAGAACTGCCCTTTCGGCACTGTTTAAGGACTTGAGCATGAGGGAGTGCCATAACTGGAGGACAGATTGATGCCCCCATGATTCCTGCAGCTGCAGAAGTTGGGAAGTAGCTAGCAACAACCTGGGAGTCTCAGCATTTCATTACTTCTCTCCAATCCCTCTGTGACCTTGTCTCACCTAAGCTGGGTTCATCTGTCATATTGGCGTCGCAAACGTTTTGTCTCCAAAGGAAGTTCCTATACTAAGAAGCAAATAGATAATATTTGCCTGTTAATCCCTCTGCAGCAGTAAATGATAAAAGGTAAATTTGTGACATATGAGAGGCTTGTTTGTTACTTTCTGGTCTGGAACGTTTCTAGGAAAGAGTTCTTTTATTCTTCTGTTTCAGACCCCCATTTAAAAAACCCAGCACAGGCCGGGCGCGGTGGCTCAAGCCTGTAATCCCAGCACTTTGGGAGGCCGAGATGGGCGGATCACGAGGTCAGGAGATCGAGACCATCCTGGCTAACACGGTGAAACCCCATCTCTACTAAAAATACAAAAACTAGCCGGGCGAGGTGGTGGGCGCCTGTAGTCCCAGCTACTTGGGAGGCTGAGGCAGGAGAATGGCGTAAACCCGGAAGGCGGAGCTTGCAGTGAGCTGAGATCCAGCCACTGCACCCCAGTCCGGGCGACAGAGCGAGACCCCCCCTCCAAAGAAAAAAAAAAAAAAAAAAAAAAAACCCAGCACAGCAACTTAAGCATCTGATGACTAAAGTCTTATTATTCTCCTCCTTGTAAGGCTACTTTCTCTGGCCCTTTCTCCCCATTCCCTACAATTATAAATTATTGTAGTTTTAGGGGAGACTTTGTTGTGAGGCCCATGTAGAACTACCACAGGCTCAAAATAAAGGTGCTCTCCTCATGCACCCATTGAAGTTAACCCTCATCCCTCCTTAACTCTGCATGTGCTCTGCTCACACCATCTGACCTTTGGAGAAGGAAAACTAAACAGATTAAGTGATCCCAGCCACAATTGTCTAATCACACCCACATTGTCCTTTTAGTGTTAAAAGTTAAATGGCAAGTTCTATTTAACCACAAAGTCTATAGGTTGGACAGAAACTATTGGTTATCTTCTGAGGTGAAAATCTCCATGAGAAAGAATAAAGGCACCACACGTCATTGGTTGATTTAAAGGCAAAACATTGATTAGGTGCAAAGGAGAAAGAGTGGTATTACCATCTCCGTGCCCATTCAACCAGTGAGACTGAGTGGAGAATAGCAGCCATGAATTTGTTTGAGACTCCTGCCAGCCAGGAGGAGATGATCCAAAGGCCAAGCAGCCACACTCCAGATGACTACAAGAGAAATTCATTAACATCATTGGGTTCTTTTTTAATAGTCTCCTCAGTTAGAGCAAAGATTTAAGGAGCCCTAATGAATTCCTTACATTTGGAGTTGAATCCTACAGGAAGGGTGTAGGAGGTTCCTAATGCAGCTGCCACAGGGCAGTCAGTGCTGTGCCTCAAACCTGAACCAATTCCATGTCTGTAAAAGGCCCATTTGACCTCAGGACCATAGCTAGGCCATTCTGGAAGAGAATCATCAGCTACCTGGGCACATTTCTCAGTACCACAACACCTGGAAAATTACTAATAACAAGATTCTATGTGTGTGTGTGTCAGTATATTGAGGACACGTGCTGCTGTCTTCTCCCTTCTGGAGGCTGTCCTGTCCAAGGCCTTTCAGATAGGCACCCAAGGCACATGAGCATGTGTTCTCAGATCCAGGGCTGCTTATCACTTGGTTTGCATAGATGGAGTGGACCCTTAGTTCAGACTCAGTCATCCCTCCCTGCCTTCCTCCCTTTCCGCCTTCATCCCTCATCAGGATAGTCAGAAAAATGATCATTATTGTACCACTCTAAGTTCACTTTATGAATATTACTGTCTAAACCACATGCTCATTTGTTTTCTCTTTTTTCCCCTTCTGTCAACCCTAGGGGCAGGTAAAGGCAGATGAAATGAAGTTCATATTTGATAGATTAAAAACTGGGGAAGCAAGAAGGGAAATAAATTCCAGTTTTAGAGTTTCAGCTTCCTGTTGTTTTCATAGGCCCTGATGACCGTTTGTGAAGACTCAGATGCAGGTTCCTGGTTACAATAATAGCAGTTACTATTTTGGAGCTTGCACCATGGCAGGCATTTTATACATCATCTCTTCTAATCTCCCAAATTATTTGAATGTGTATGTTTGTTCTAAGTTGAGATCTAGAGATTTTGTTTTGCAGTGGCATCAGGACTCAAACCCAAGTCTTATTAACTCTAGGGCCCATATCTTTTATTCTTCTACTGACCTGCCCCTATCTCTGATTACGTTGCTTCTAAAACATGTCAGAGAGTGGCCAGAGAGACTGTGAGGCCATATTTTACCTTCAGCCCAAACCCTACGTACTCAGAAAATATGCCGCTCAGAAAATATTAGCTTGGAAAAAGAGAAACAATCAATTTAACGGTGATTTATATAAGCTAGAAACAAGTTGTGTGCCTGAATGTTCATGATTCCCCTCTGCTGCGCTCCCTCCATCTTAATGCACCTTTTAGGTTTCCTTAACAATAACAGTTTTAACATTGCTTTTAATTAGATGAATTAAGAATGTTCTCTGATGTTATCACTCCCTCCCGCCCCCCATCACCTCCAATTCTCCATTGCTGTGAGAGCACTGTGATTTCCATGGTAACAGGACTACCAGCCAAGGCTGATGCTACTGGTTGGCCTGGTCAGAGGAAAGTTATGGGCAGTCCATCCTGGTATGGTGGGCTCTATGGGGCTTTCTAGAGAGTTAATTTAAAAGCAACAAAGTTAGCTAGAAGGCTCGAAGGAGAGCGCATTATTAGAGCCATAGAGTCCCCTAGTATTTCTTAAAAGAGACCTAGCTCTCCCCACAAATGAGAGAATGCCATCTCTCCTGCTGCCCCAAGTTCTCAGGCATGAGTTAAGAGTCATCCTGTTCGAAAACCAAACACCTCATGTTCTCACTCATAGGTAGGAATTGAACAATTAGATCACTTGGACACAAGAAGGGAAACATCACACACCAGGGCCTGTCATGGGGTAGGGGGACGGGGAAGCGATAGCATTAGGGGATATACCTAATGTAAATGACGAGTTAATAGGTGCAGCACACCAACATGGCACATGTATACATACGTAACAAACCTGCACATTGTGCACATATACCCTAGAACTTAAAGTATAATAATAAAAAATATATATATATATGGAAAAAAAAAAAGAGTCATCCTGTTCCCAGCCTCACTACCTCCTTTCCTCCCTGTAATTTGTTTCTCCCTGGATTTTGTTATTCTTGGTAACAAATTGTTTCTCCTCCCATTCTCTTTTTTCCCTCTTTTCCTCTACCTAGAGAGTTTTCAACGTCCTTTACCCGATGCCTGCCGACCAGCGGAGACATGTCAGTATCAACTCTGCCCGTTGGCTGCCTGAGCCAGGGCTTGGCCTGGCTTATGGTACTAACAAAGGAGACCTGGTGATCTGCCGACCAGAGTAAGTGGCTTAAAGTGTGGGAGTTGAGGGATCATTGGGGCCGAGGACTGGGGTAATCAGTATTCACCAACTGGGTCTTTTTAGATGGGAAATGTCAATCCATCTAGAGCCTGCCTCATTCTTAGCGCCACTCCTTAAAGGGCCCTCTTCCCACAGGGGCTGGTAGGATTAGCTCCCCATTTCACATTTCATCCAGAGACTGATTTAGGGATCGTGTTTTCTTGAATCTAAAGGGAGTAGTTTTTTGTCTTTGTTTTCCCTTGTTCTCTGGTTTCCTAGTGATACTAAAGTTTCTCTGCAGTCAAAAGCATAGATATCAAAGATTCTTTTTTAAACCCTGTTAGAAAAATTCAACAGTTGGTCTTGGATTTGAGTAAATGCCATAGACTTTAACTTAAAAAGTATTGGAAATAGGTATTGTTGAAACCCTAAATGGTTAAGCCACTGATCTCTAATAGCTGGATTCTGTCTTGCGTGTTTTCCTTTCTGCTTGGAGCTCTAGCTTATACTAGTGAAAGCAGACTGAAAAGCTCAATTTGGGGCTGGGCACGGTGGCTCACGCCTGTAATCCCAGCACTTTGATAGGCTGAGGCGGGCACATCACCAGCTCAGGAGATTGAGACCATCCTGGTCAACATAGTGAAACCCCGTCTCTACTAAAATACAAAGTTAGCCGGGCGTGGTGGCATGTGCCTGTAAGTCCCAGCTACTCGGGAGGCTAAGGCAGGGGAATCGCTTGAACCTGGGAGGCAGAGGTTGCAGTGAGCCAAGATCATGCCATTGCACTCCAACCTAGCGACAGAGTGAGACTCTGTCTCAAAAAAAGAAAGAAAGAAAGAAAAAGAAAAGAAAAGCTCAATTTATAGTCAAAGCAATTATTATCTGGTCTTGAAGTAGGGAGTAGGAGGGGATTTGTGTCTGAAGTCCTGATGACACCCGTTCCCCTTCCTCTGGCTTTATGGAGGTCAGGGTTTCTCCAGGCATTCATTCACTAGAGACACTGGGAGTCAGCTGGGTCTGTCATCAGTTTCCAGCCCCAACCAGGTAGAGAGTGTGAAGCTCTGCTTCACTGCAGATCAGGCTGATTGCTGCGTGGGACGCTGCAAGGTTCCAGTGGACTAAATGCCACTTCTGCCTCCAGGCTGTCCTCATGTTGACCTCCACCTGGTGCACAGTCTTTTCCCAGAGTGTTCTGCAGATCACAGAGTGTGGTGTGACAGTTCCAGCAGGGTCTCTGGTTATCAGAAGTGGGAAGTGTCCGTGTTGCGTTTTGATGGGACCCTTGATAGTTTCTCCTAAAGGATGTACTTGGGTCAGCTCCTGTGGCCTGGTAGGGAACTGCTGATTGGGTCCTTATCGGCTGAGTTAGCTCAGTGGCCCAGGAGAAAGGAAACCTGGTTCTTAGGGCAGCTCTTGCATTCCATTTTGAATTTTGTGAGCCCCTCCCAAAGACAGACTACTGTCTAAGCCTCGCCTGGTCAGGCTGCGCTTGGAGCTGCAAGAATGTTTTGTGTTGCAAGCCACTTGCTCCAGAGAACGTCTTTCACCAGCTCCAAAGCGTCCAGAGAGCACTTTAATTATCTCCTTGGGTCTCTCAGCTTCTGCCCTTTCTCTGGCCTGTCCATAGTCCCAGGATCTGTCCTGAAATATTCCTTTTCCCCAAAGCACATGACACTGATTGTCTTACCTCTTTTCTTAACAGTTCATAAGAGGAATCTAATAAGCATCTTTTCCAAAACTGGCACAGAATTCTGGACTATGATTCTACTCTTACTTACACCTCAGTTACAAGTCTTTCTTTCCCTGTTTCTCCGAGACCTCTTTCCTCAGGAGTGTTATTTTGTCTACGGCTTCCACCACTAACTTTTGTCCCAGCCAAATTTCTAGTCCTCT
Organism: Piliocolobus tephrosceles; assembly: GCF_002776525.5. Taxonomy (NCBI): domain Eukaryota; kingdom Metazoa; phylum Chordata; class Mammalia; order Primates; family Cercopithecidae; genus Piliocolobus; species Piliocolobus tephrosceles. Next base: position 18,290,114 of record NC_045446.1, read on the forward strand.
CCCTTGCAAAAATAATCTACACCCAGTTTGTTGTGGCCTCACAGAGGTTTTTATGTCTGAAACCCCAGCCTACCTACTTTGTGTCAGTCACAGTCACCTCAGCCAAACATGAAGCTGACTTTGGCTTCTGTTTTCTCTTTTCTCCCCATGTGTTGTCTCCAGCATCCCAGAGTCTCAGCTGACCTAAGCCATCTTGGGCTGCCTGGGGAACTCTTTTACCCACCAGGAACTCAAGCCTCTTCCCTGAGTAACATGGCATTAGCATTGGACACATTGAACAGTATCCCGTCACAGACCAAGTTGTGTTGGACTAAGAGAAAACTAGTTTAGCCCATTTTTTTGGGGTACTGTTTGTCCTGACTTCTTGGGTCAGGTTTAGGGCCCAAAGCCTTAGGGCCCAAAATGTAAGGGTACCGTATAAACTGGATATGGACATGACTGAAGTTTTTCCAGGCTTAGGCAAGGAAGACTGTGTGTGAGCAGTAGACACCCAGGGAAGTTAAAACTCCTCTGAGGCCTCCTAACAGATTGATGACAGAACTAGAATTCTTCACTTTCCTATCCAGAGCCCTTTTCACTCAAAAACCCCTTTAAAATTCTGACACAAGCAATGTACTGTCTTCCACAGAAAAATATGCCACAAGAACGCACACATACTTTTGTAACTCTTTAAGACCTCAGGTGAAGAATGCAGCTTTAGATCGTGCTGAGACGTTTCAGCAGGTCAGCATGGATGCAGGGGAACGAGGGGATCAGCGAGCACGTTCATGTCTTTTGAGCAGTCTATGGATGAGTCGTCTCCCGTCTCAAATGAGGAGAACAAATAGGGAAGTAGGAGCTCAGGGTTCTTGTGTTTCTCATAGGCAGCTGCCTATCCCTGGGTGATACAGCTCCCTGGCACACCCATTCCCAAGGGCACAGGATCCAGCCAGCCATCTGGGCCAAGATTGCAGCCCTCCCTCCGAAACAGGTGGCTCTCTGCCTTTGTCCCAGGCACAGGCAGCTGCACCCCATTTTGTGCTCTCAATACTGCTCTTGATTTCTCCTCCATTGTCTTCGCCTCAGCACTCTCTCCAAACACAAAGACAGAGGAACAAGTTCCTTGGGCATCTCTTGGTGGTACTAAAACCCCACTTGGCAGTAGACTAAGGCCTTCAAAAATCCTCATCTCTCCAAAAGAAGGAATTCTTAGGACAGGCAAGAAGACAAACAACTGGCCAGTCAGCCCCTCTACAAAGCCATCCCAGGGGCTGATAACGCAGTCACCCCGCCCTTCCTAGCAGTGAGGCGCTCCCTCCTCCTCTGCTCCCCTACCTGTACTTTGTCCAAGCTGCTGCTGTGCCTCTGGCTGCCTGCCAGCCAGCCAGCACCCCCACTGATAACCATGGGGGGTGTGAAGTGCCAGGTTGATATGAGGGGGTGCTTGCTTACTTCCGGCCTCATAAACCAGCCCTACAAATGGGGCAGGGGGAGGTGCTGGCAGAAAGTCCCCTGCTTCTCAGAGTCAGCTTAAAGGACAGAATCAGGGAACTCAGGGCAGAAGAGAGGTGGGCTGAGACTATGGGCATCTGGCCTGTTGGCCAACTATGGGGCTCCTGACAAGGCCCCAGCTCTGTCCCTTCTGTAATCATGGTAATTAGAGTCAAGTATCATCACCCAGGGAGGGGAAAGCATGCCTCCGAATCAAAAGGGAGCCAAAATTGCCGTGGAAACCACATCTTTCAGGCAAGGGTCTAAGAGCCAGGTGCTAGCTCTTTCCCGTGCTGCAGAGACACCAGGCATCTTTGGTCTGATCCTCTGCAGCCATGTCACTGATAGATGAAAGAAGAATGTTATTGAAGGGAATGGTCCCTAGAAGGTGGGAAGTTCAGAGCCAGAAGTTCTGTGGAGAGAGCATCGTGACCACTGAGAGAGCTCAGGTCTGTTCAGGGAGCCCTGGAAGGTCTCAGCATGAGGAAGTGGTTGAGCCAGGCCCAGAAGCACAGCTTCCAGATGCTGTGGAGGAAGCCAGGTGTGAGGTGGAAGCGCGCTGGAAAGGCTGGCCCTGATTGGACTTCCCAGCCTTCCTCCTCCCTTGGTGTGTTTGTCTAGCTCCCAGGAAGAACCCAGAGCAAACAGTGACTCATTCACCCTCACTGAGACCCAAGAAGACAACAGGACATGTTGGGATCATTCTTTAGCTCACAGACAGTCAGTGACAGTGGGTATTGAAAGTTAAGAGTTTCAGGCTGGGCATGGTGGCTCACGCCTGTAATCCCAGAATTTTGGGAGGCCGAGGTGGGAGGATCACCTGAGGTCAGGAGTTCGAGACCAGCCTGGCCAACATGGTGAGACCCCCGTCTCTACTAAAAATACAAAAATTAGCCAGGCATGGTGGCGGATGCCTGTAATCCCAGCTACTCAGGAGGCTGAGGCAGGAGAATCGCTCGAACCCGGGAGGCAGAGGTTTTGGTGAGCCGAGATCACACCATTGCACTCCAGCCTGGGCAACAAGAGTAAAACTCCATCTCAGAAAAAAAAAAAAGCAAGCTAAGAGTTTCAGTAGCCAGAGAGGGCGTCTCCAACTCTATCCTTGGTACAGTGCCTAGAATTGAAACCAAATCCATGAGCTCATTGTAGTCCAGCTCTCTGACCACAGAAAGTAAAGCATATCCTGGCTTAGAATTAGACCTGTGTGTGGGGAGCAGAAAGGATTGGGATGGGGAGGCATAGTGGAGCAACACATCTGAGATAGGAAGTATGGCCCCTGTTCTGTTGGCAGTGGACCTCTTCAATCAATAGCCAAGGTCACAGCCCTGAGCCGAGGATGCTCTGTGCTGCTGCCTGGATGGAAAGCATTCGAGGGGACCTTTTGGCCACCAGCATTATGCTGATAGTCTCAGCTCAGACAGCAGGCCTTCTTGTGGCCTCTTTTCTGAGATAGGAAGGAACGTTCTGGGTCAGGAAGTACGTGGTTTGTTGTAGGTCTGATGTGAACAGTTTGTTGTCACTAACCAGCCCTAGCTAGCAAGAATTCCAGAAGATGGATTTGGTGGAGACCCATGTGGTATTGCAACCTGTCAGTACATCTTGACAAGTTTGTAAATCAGTCTTCCTGGCAGCCAGCTTCACATAGTATCTAATACATACAGGATTTGCTCACCAAAAACAGTGATGAGTTTGTTTTTGGAGGCCTCTTCCGTTACTTCTGACCATTTACCTCTTCCATAATGTAAGGTAACCTTTTCTCACCTTTGCGCCCTAATGCCCATCTGGTTCTCAGACAATCCCCAAACCCCACAAAAATGGCTGTGTAGAAGAGGAAGGATAAACAGTTGGCCCTTGGTATCTGCAGATTCCACATTTATGGATTCAACAAACCATAAATCAAAAATATTTTTGGAGAAAATAAAACAGTGAAAATTAACAGTACAATTAGGCTGGGAACGGTGGCTCACACCTATGATCCCAGTACTTTGGGAGGCTGAGGTAGGCAGATTTCTTAGCCCAGAAATTTGAGACCAGCCTGGGCAACATGGTGAAACCCTGTCTCAACAAAACAAAAAACAAAAAAAAAATCAGCCAGTCGTGGTGAGGCACGCCTGTAATACCAGCTACTCAGGAGGCTGAGGTAGGAGAATCACTTGAGCCCAGGGAAGTTAGGGCTATAGTGAGCCATGATCACACCACTGCACTTAAGACTGGGCAACAGAGTGAGAACCTGTCTCAAAAACGAAAGGAATACAAATAGACAATACAGTATAATAACTGTCTGCATAATTTACATTGTATTAGTGCAAGTAATCTAGAGATGATTTTAAGTATACAAAAGGATATGGATAGGTTGTATAGTAGGGACTTGAGCGTGCATAGATTTTGGTATCCACAGGGGGTCTTGGAACCAATTCCCTAAAGACACCAATGGACAACTGTACTGCTTTTTAAAGAGGTGGCCTTTGGAATTACACCAACTCCACAGCCTGACAGGCCCCTGGAGCTTGGGAGAGGTTTACTACAGGGCAGTGAAAGGAAGAGTACTTTTGTTTGGCTGTGGCTCTTTCCCTTCAAAGAAGCAAGTAGTATTCTCACAGGTAAAGCCTAATCATAGTTACCCACTAAAGACAGATTTGGGCCAGGCGTGGTGGCTCACGCCTGTAATCCCAGCACTTTGGGAGGCCGAGGTGGGAAGATCATTTGAGCCCAGGAGTTCAAGATAAGCCTGGGCAACATAATGAGACCCCATCTGAAAATTTTTTTTTTTAATTTTTAAAATTTTAAAAAGACCGATTTGGGCTGGGCACAGTTGCGCATGCCTGTAATCCTAGCACTTTGGGAGGCCAAGGTGGGCAGATCACTTGAGGTCAGGAGTTTGACACCAGCCTGGCCAACATGGTGAAACCCCGTCTCTACTAAAAATATAAAAATTAGCTGGGCATAGTAGCACACACCTGTAATCTCAGCTGCTCGGGAGGCTGAGGCAGGAGAATTGGTTGAATCCAGGAGGCAGAGGTTGCAGTGAACTGAGATCATGCCACTGCACTCTAGCCTGGGCATCAGAGTGAGACTCCATCTCAGAAAAAACGGCAGATTTGGAGGCTCAGTGTCTGGTTTTGTTACCTTTTACCTGAGGCAGTACAGCCTCCTGGGTCCTCCTGGAATACAGTCCCTCATCATCCAGGCCCTACCGGGTCTCTGTCCTAGCCAACACCCATGTTTAGGAAGGAAGCGCCTCCCAGCATCCTATAATCCACTCACCTGGGGATGTTTGCTCTTTATGGAGGTAAGTTCTATTGTTAAAGGAGGGTGATCTAGGCCTCTAGGTTAAATAGCTCAGGCTACCCCAGGGGCAAGAGCCTGCACTGTCTTTGTTCCTGAGGCCTCTGCTTTTCTTTTTCTTTTTCTTTTTTTTTTTTTTTTTTGAGACAGAGTCTCACATTGTCGCCCAGGCTGGAGTACAGTGGCGCAATCTCAGCTCACTGCAAGCTTTGTCTCCCGGTTCAAGCGATTCTCCTCCCTCAGCCTCCCGAATAGCTGATACTATAGGTGTGTGCCACCATGCCCAGCTAATTTTTATATTTTTAGTAGAGATGGGGTTTCACAGAGTTGGCCAGGATGGTCTTGATCTCTTGACCTCGTGATTTGTCCGCCTCGGCCTCCCAAAGTGCTGGGATTACAGGCGTGAGCCACCGGCACCCGGCCAAGGTCTTTCTTCTAAAGACTAGGCATGCCCATTGGGCAGAGCTGTCCATGGCACTATATCTCTCCGGTGGGCCTCACATTTCCCATCTTAGTTCCTTTCTCTGTGTCTGAAGAATACTCAGGACCACTGCCTGTATCTGTTGTTGCTATTTTTTAGCTGTCTCTTAGCTCCAAGGAGGAGCCAGTTAGGCTAGTCAGGGGAAAGGAGAAGCTAAACCCACCATTCCAGCCATTTAGGCTATTAGAGATTTGTCTGAATTGCCCCAGCACTGAGCATCCTGATGAAACCACAGCTCTGGTCTTGGTCTCAGCTCAGCCCCAGGAGAGAGAAAGGATGGGCAGCCACAGTCCACAAAGCCAGGAGTTTTAGGAGCTCTTATCCTTCCCTCTGTAATGCCTTTCACCTTCTTCTACACCTTTCCCAACTGATTTTTAGGGCCTTAAACTCTGGTGTTGAGTACTACTGGGACCAGCTGAACGAGACCGTCTTCACTGTCCATTCCAACAGCAGGAGCAGCGAGCGGCCTGGGTACGTTTGGGAAGTAGGCAGGGAGCAGCTGGCTGGAGGCCTGTCCCTTCCTCCTGCTTTTGATGAGCTCTTAAGCAGTGCCTTCAGCGTCCTCTAGGGCTCTGGGTCCCTCCTCAACCAGAGCAGCGCCTCCTTGATCTTTTGTGTACAGTTTCATTTAAGAAAAGTGTTGTATGGCTAAGAAAGAAAACAAAAGCTCTGCTCTCAGAGTCTTGCTGTAGAACCACCCCCTCACCCTCTCCCATCCTGGCCACGGTGCCTGGGTACACTTGGGTGAGGAGAGAAGATAGGGCCTGAAGAAGGATGCCGCCCCATGGAAGTCTGCTCCATGGCCCAGGCTCTTCCAGATGACTAGGACCTCAGGGACCAAGCTGCCCAGGGCTGTAGCCCAGGGACAAATCCTCTTGAGGCACCCATTAGAAATCTGGTACTGATCCTTTCATCACTTAATTCACTAATGAAGACTGGAACAAAGTGCTGGGTTGTTGATAAACCCAAAGCAATTGCTACTTCCCCTAGGAATTGCTGAGCATAGCTGGAGGAATAGTCCCAGAAGCAGCTAGAAATATGAGTGTCTGGTGATAGTCTCAAAAGCCCTGGGCTGCCTCTGCTGCCAGCTCCAACTGTTCCAAGGCAGTGCCTGGGACATGTCCAGGGAAGGGGGATGCTAGCATTGGCCAGAACCTTCCTTGTAGGACAGCCTGTGCTCCCTACCTGCAAGGGTCTGTTTTCATTTTTTTTTTTTTTTTTTTGAGACGGAGTCTTGCTCTGTCGCCCAGGCTGGAGTGCAGTGGCCGGATCTCAGCTCGCTGCAAGCTCCGCCTCCTGGGTTCACGCCATTCTCCTGCCTCAGCCTCCGGAGTAGCTGGGACTACAGGCGCCCGCCACCTCGCCTGGCTAGTTTTTTGTATTTTTTAGTAGAGACGGGGTTTCACCGTGGTAGCCAGGATGGTCTCGATATCCTGACCTCGTGATCCGCCCGTCTCGGCCTCCCAAAGTGCTGGGATTATAGGCTTGAGCCACCGCGCCCGGCCCAAGGGTCTGTTTTCAGAAGGCCCTGGAAGGAGGATCCCAGAGCAGCCTGTCTAGGAGTTCCAGTCCTGGATGGGCGCGGTGGCTCATGCCTGTAATCAATCCCAGCACTTTGGGAGGCTGAGGCAGGCAGATCATGAGGTCAGGAGATCGAGACCATCCTGGCCAACATGGTGAAATCCCTCTCTACTAAAAATACAAAAAATTAGCCGAGCATGGTTTTGTGTACCTATAATCCTAGCTACTTGGGAGGCTGAGGCAGGAGAGTTGCCTGAACCCGGCAGGCGGAGGTTGCAGTGAGCTGAGATTGTGCCACTGTACTCTAACCTGGGTGACACGGTGAGACTGTCTCACCAAAAAAAAAAAAAAAAAAAAGAATTACAGTTCTTTCCCTCCAAAGTGGAGCTCTCAGTTCTCTTGGAAATTCAAGAATTCAAAGTGGAATCTTATGAGCATACAGTTGGAAGGAAGGTAAAGCTAAAGGACCTTCTTCCAGTGCTCACTCTTTATCCCGTGATCTCAACTGCTGGCCTCCTGAATTTCATTAGTGTCTTTTCATATCAGCCATCTCTACAGCTCCTCCCCACTCCCCGACAGGGGCCTGTTGTTGAAGGGCATGACTGAGCCAGGGTTGCAGGATTGGATGTTTCTGTGGCCTTTCATTGTCCCAGGGTATAGACTGAGCTTGGGAGAGAATGAACACAGACAAGTTAACCACCATCAAGAGGCAGTTGCAGGAGCACAGGGCTTCTCTTAGCCAGCAGGGCCTGGCCCACACTGCCCTGAGGATTGGCCCAGAGCCAGCAGAGTGCTGTGTGGGGCGCTGTCCCAAGCCCCACCTGACTTCCGTCTATTTTTCTCTCCCTAGAACCAGCAGAGCCACATGGAGGACAGACAGAGACATGGGGCTGATGAATGCCATTGGGCTGCAGCCCCGGAACCCAACCACCTCAGTGACATCTCAGGGCACCCAGACTCTGGCCCTTCAGCTGCAGAATGCCGAAACACAGACTGAGAGGGAGGTGCCGGAGCCAGGGACAGCCGCCTCAGGTCCTGGTGAAGGTAGGAGCCATGTGGTGCTGGAGTGGGTGGGAGAGGGACTCTAAGACCGTGTGAGTGCCACTTCCCACTCAGGATGCATACCCCCTCCCATGTCTGGGTGATGCTCACCTGGTGGCATTAAGAGCCTCCTCAACAGTGACATGGTTTCCCTGAGCTGGGTCACTCTTGCAGCTCGCCTCAGCTCCCACCAAGTACGCTGACCTCCCTCTCCTCTAAAGTGTGAGGACCCAGGCTCTTTTTCCCAAAGAGAGAGCACAGAAAGCCTGGATTGAAAGGGTTAAAGGGAGACTCGCTCCTGCAAGCTGCCATTCCAGAGAAGTGCACCCCAGGCCTTAGCTTCTGGGGCCAAACCACAGCCTAGCTTGTCGTCCCCCTACCAGTGTGGCAGATTTGGGACTGCCCCATGGGAGGACCTCTCGCACTCCTGTCACACCTGGGGCTCACTGCCATTTTGGCTGCAGCCTGGCATAACATCAGCCCCTTCCTCTCACCTGTTTCAGGTGTGGCTCTGCCACACTCGGCCCTGACTCTCTGTGCCAGCCTCACACTTTTAAAAACCAATTAGCACTTCCCAGCAGCAGAGCTCGAGCCACTTAGGAGTCCGTCAGCAGCTGTGTTAAACAGGCTGTTCTCACTCAGTTGCTATCCTCACCACCTACCCCCAGCCCCCTTGCTGGTCGTAGCTCCAAACAAAGCAGCCTCCAAACAGACACATTTTCTAAGTCTGTGTTGAGCCATTTGCCCAGAAGAGACCATGGGAGGAAAAGCCATGGTGCATGTCAGGCAAAGAATAAACATACCTGTCACCCCAGGGAACAGCTTTCTACACCGCAGTGCCCCTCAGGGTCTTGCATGGTCACTCTCGATGCCATGAACCAGGGTCTTGCATGGTCGCTCTCTATGCCATGAACTGAGAATTTTCAAAGTGAAGTCCCTCTTTGGTCTGTAGCACAGCCCACCTCCTGCATCTGTGCTAGGTGGAAGCCCCTCACTGGGGCCATGACCTTTAGGTGGTGCTGGGTGAAGCAGCCAACCTTGACTGAGCCTCTAGGAGGAGGTGGTGGAAGGCTCCTTCTGCCATCTTCAGGCCCTTTTTTGCAGGTTTCTATGGACTCTGAGCTGCTCCGGAGTCCATTAGGCCTATTCCAGGAAGCCTGAGGGCCAGGCAAAAGGGAACCAGCACAGGCTTCTCCAATGGAGCCAGCAGGCCAGCCCTCTCTCTCAGTAGGAGGCAGACCTCTCAGAGCTCCCGGTAAACCCTGACAGCGGGAGGGGTTTGGAGAGAGGGGCCAAAAGAAGGCAGCCCCTTCTTTTTATTTTTATGTATTTATATTTTTCTAGAGACAGAGTCGAACTCTGTCACCTAAGCTAGAATGCAGTGGTGTGATCTCGGCTCACTCCAGCCTCTGCGATCTCAGCTCACTGCAGCCTCTGCTTCCCGAGTTCAAGTGATTCTCCTGCCTCAGCCTCCTGAGTAGCTGGGATTACAGGCATGTGCCACCATGCCCGGCTAATTTCTGTATTTTTAGTAGAGACAGAGTTTCACCATGTTGTCCGGGCTGGTCTCGAACTCCTGACCTTGTGATGTGCCCGCCTAGGCCTCCCAGAGTGCTGGGATTAAAGGTCTGAGCCACCGTGCCTGGCCTCTTTTCTTATTTTTTGAGAGTGCAGTGGTGCAATCTCAGCCTACTGCAACCTCTGCCTCCCAGGTTCAAGTGCTTTTCTCTGCCTCAGCCTCCCGAGTAGCTGGGATTACAGGCACCCACCACCACTCCCAACTAATTTTTTGTATTTTTTAGTGGAAACGGCGTTTCGCCATGTTGGCCAGGCTGGTCTTGAACTCCTGACCTCAAGTAATACGCCCACCTCAGCCTCCCAAAGTACTGGGATTACAGGCGTGAGCCACTGCACCTGGCCAGCCCCTTATGTATGTTTGTAGTATGTATATATGTATATACAAATAGCAGTCACTGGAAGAGAGTGTTGTTTTGTTTTGTTTTGGGGACGGGGTCTCACTATGTTGCCCATGCCCTTGAACTCCTGGGATCAAGAGTCCTCCCACCTTGGCCTCCCAAAGTGCTGGAGTTACAGGTGTGAGCCACCACACCCAGGCCTTTTTTTTTTTTTTTTTTTAATTTAAAACAGAGTCTCAGCAGGGTGTGGTGGCTCACACCTGTAATCCTAGCACTTTGGGAGGCTGAGGTGGGCAGATCACTTGAGATCAGGAGTTCAAGACCAGCTGGCCAACATGGTGAAACCCTGTCTCTACTAAAAATACAAAAATTAGCCAGGCATGGTGGTGGGCACCTGTAATCCCAGCTACTGAGGTGGCTGAGGCAGGAGAATCACTTGAACCTGGGAGGCAGAGGTTGCAGTGAGCCAAGATCACACCACTACACTCTAGCCTGGGCAACAAAGCAAAACTCTGTCTCAAAAATAATAATAAAAATAAATAAAGACAGAACCTCAGTTGGGCACAGTAGCTCACACCTGTAGTCCCAGCACTTTAAGAGGCCAAGGCAGGAGGATCCCTTGAGTCCTGGAGTTCAAGACCAGCCTGGGCAACACAGCAAAACTCTGTCTCTACTAAATATACAAAAAATTAGCCGAGCATGGTGGCACGCATCTGTAGTCCCAGCTACTCTGGAGGCTTGAGGCAGAAAGGTTGCTTGAGCCCGGAAGGTGGCGACTACAGTGAGCTGTGATGTGCCACTGTACTCCAGCCTGGAGACAGAGCAAGACCCTGTCTCAAATATGAATAAATAAATAAAGATAGAGTCTCACTCTGTTGCTCAGGCTGGAGTACAGTGGCGCCATCTTGGCTCACTGCAGTCCTGAACTCCTAGGCTCAAGCGATCTTCCTGCCTCAGCCTACTGAATAGCTGGGACTACAGGTGTGTGCCACCATGCCCGGCTATTTTTTTTTTTTTTTAATCATTATTTTTTTTAGAGACAGGGTCTCACCGTGTCGCCCTGGCTGGTCTTGAACTCCTAGCTTCAAGCAAGCCTCCCTTCTTGGCTTCCCAAAGTGCTGGAATTACAGGCATGAAGCACTGCACCCAGCTAGGCAGCCCCTTCTGATTTGATTTCACTGAGCTTTTACCATATATCAGCCACTTGGGCTGTGAAGACAAATAGGCCTCTCTGTCCTTCCATGGGGAGCTCACAGTCTAGAGAGGGAGATGGATGCCTAAACTGATAATTGTTTTAATGTGATGAGGAGCTCCGGAGCACAGAGGAGGAGGGGCTATGCCCAGCTTGTGGGGCTTAGGGGAGACTCCAGGCTCAGGAGGTGGCCCTGAGCCTAGTCTTCAAGGATGAGTAGGAGTCAGGTGAAGTTGGGTGGTGGGGAAACATTCCTGGAGATATGTCTCAGCACATGCAATGGCACCAAGTTCAAAGACATGTTACTGCATAAAGGACCACTAATTTGTGTTCATGGCATGTCTGGTGCATGTGGAGAACTGAGGCTGGATGAGTGGGGAGGGCAGGATACTGGGACTGAAGATGATGTGCTGGGGCTCTGGGCACAGGAGCTGCCACCTTCAGAAGTATGTCTGCTAGTGTTTCACCTCCCAGAGAATTCTCTGCTGTTTTCTTGGTTAGCATGCAGCCCATTTCTGGCTTTTAGTCAATTATAAGTTCCTTTCATTCTTTTTGGGGGATGGGGCAGAGGGTGGGGCAGAGGGAAGGAGCTCTTTTCCCTGGTTTTTGGAAGCAGGACCTGGTTCCTTGCCCCACTGTCCCCTCCTTCTGTAAAGTAGAGTGGGTGGTAGAGGATGGCCCCAGCTAAGCTGAGGCTCTGGTCAGCGGGAGCAGCAGGCAGAGTGAGACCGGGCAGCTGGCTGCTCCTGCCTGCCTGCATCCCTGCATGCTCTGCCTAGACTCTGCACCCTCAGCTGTTCCACACACCATACCCCTTTCAGAAACCAGTCAGGGCAGGGAGGTGTGGGTCAGAAGGTATGAACACTTGATGGATGGGTGTCAGTGTCCAGCCTTGTCCCTCCTAGGGCAAGGAACCTTGCTCTGAGGCACTCATACCACTATTCTGCTGTCAGACTCTTCAGGGGAGCCCAGGGATCAGGGCTGTCTTTGGGCCCAGATTTCGCCATGCAGAGGCAGCTGGCAGGTTTTGTATTGACAAAACCAGAGCTGCAAGAACATGAATAACCAAACCCTCTGGTCAGGGAGTTCAGCTGTTCTGGGCTGGGCTAGAAGGGAGATCCCACCTCACTCACACCTATACAGGCACCAAGATTTATTTTGTTTTTTTTTTTTTTCTTTATTTTTTGAGAAAAGATCTCGCTCTTCCATCCAGACTGGAATACAGTGACACAAACACGGCTCACTGCAGCCTCGACCTCCTGGGCTCAAGGGATCCTCCCCACCTCAGCCTCCTGGCACATGCCACCACACTTGGCTAATTTTGTTTTGTTTGTTTGTTGTAGAGACAGGGTTTCACCATGTTGCCCAGGCTGTTCTCGAACTCCTGGGCTCCAGCGATCCTCCCACCTCGGCCTCCCAAAGTGCCGGGATTATAGGTGTGTGCCGCCGCACTCAGCCACCCAGATTTATTAATGTGGGAAGCCTGCTCTGCTTGTAGTAATTGCTGTTCTGTGGCCTGCCCCTACCCACTCCCCTTGGCCTTTTTCTGTCAGCACCAAAGGGCTCCTAGGCTGCTTCTAATTTTCTTGTTCTACAAAAATTTCGTTGAAATCCATTCCGCTCTTTCCAGGCCTTCCAGGAGGAGCCCTCCACAGGGGTATTTGCACGCGTCAGCTTTTTGCATGTTCAACTTTAATAAGAGTGATTTCTCCCAGAATTTGACCCTACAGCAAGCTTTCCTACCCTGCTGGCCAAGAGGGTAGCTCGAAAAGGGAGGGAAGCATTTCCTGGGTTCACCATTGGCTTCCAGCACTGATACAGTGCCTCCCTAGCTTGCAGTGGGCATTCAGGGCAAGCATGGAATGAATGAGTTGAGCTGAGCTGAGGCAGGGCCCTGCCTCCGAGCATGGCTGTGCCCCACTATTTGGAGAGCACCATGGCTGTGCCTCTGACCCTTAGCAAGGGTCATCTGAGCCTCTGTTTTGTCTGGTGAAGATGGTAGGTAGACCAGCAGCAGTAGCCTGGGCCCTGGGCCAGGAAAAAGCAAATGTGAAGAGGGGGGGCTGGAAGACCAGTACTCCCAGAGGTCAGGAAGGGCAGCTCCTCCTATGACTCTCTGAGCCTCAGTTCGCTCTTCTCTTCTGGCAATGAAACCTCTAGAATTAAATATGGTTGCAGGGCATGGTGGGAACTTGTTGATTCTACCCTGGCCTCTGCAGAATTCTAGAGTGCACCTTAGGACTTGCCAGGGAAGAGACCTCATGTGAACTCTAAATCAATTTCCTATTTTCAAAGACAAAAACAGATGCTTTTGCTACAGAGAAGAAGACCGCAGAATTAACCCCCTGTCTGCCACGGTGCCTGGCTCCCTGACTGTGACTGCCATTTCCCTGTAGCCCTGGTGTTTTTTCTCTTGAAGAATGTACCAGCTGCCCTCAGTTGCTCTTAGCCTTGGCTTGGAGTTCCCAGGAGGGAAGCACAGCTCATAGTTCTGTAGGCTGAAGTTGTCCACATCCAGCCCTGGGGGAGCCATTTGTTTGTACATTTTTAAATCTTCCACTCATTCTTTTTTGAGCACTTACTTTGTGTCTGGTATTGTGTTAGGCATCATGAATTCAAGGGCACTGTGGAGGGAATTACATTGAGATGAATCCGTTGTGTCTCTTCCCTCAGAGAGCAAGTCCAGAAAGAACTAGACATATAAAGGCTTCTCCAGTGGCTCATATCTGTAATCCCAGCACTTTGGGAGGCTGAGGCAGGCGGATCACAAGGTCAGAAGTTTGAGACCAGCCTGGCCAACATGGTGAAACCCCATCTCTACTAAAAATACAAAAAAAATTAGCTAGGCGTGGTGGTGCATGCCTGTAATCCCAGCTACTTGGGAGGCTGAGGCAGGAGAACTGCTTGAACCTGGGAGGTGGAGGTTGTAGTGAGCCGAGATCTCGCCACTGCACTCCAGCCTGGGCAACAGAGCGAGGCTCTGTCTCAAAAAAACAAAATAAAATAAATGCTTCTCCTGCAGTGAGGCGGTTACAAGACCAGTTTTCCAAGCATCCTTAAGTCTGGAGCCCCTGTGAGGAGCCTGGGAGCCCTTTTATTCATCCATACACGTATTTGACAAATACACGCCCTGTGTAAACCCACGTGTTAGACTTGACTCAAAAGTGAATACAACTTGAGTCCAAGACCTTCAGGAACTTATAGGCCAGAAGAACGATGCCACAGCCACGGGGAGGTGTGAAGCACTGTGAGGCCCCAGAGAAGGAGCAGCCCCTTCCAGCTGGGGGACCGGAGAGAACTGGGTGGCAGAGGAGACGAGACAAGAGCATGGCACAGTGTGCACAGTGTATGCCCATCTGTGCAGCCAGGGAGCAGGGCTGCCGGGTACCTGCAGGAATGTGGGGTCAGGGCAGGAAGGTCTGCAGCGTGATAAGGGTCTGGCCAGAGAGCCCTCAAATGTCAAGCTAAAGAGTTTTGACTACTGTGAGGGCTTTTGCAGCTTCTGGGTTTTAAACAGGGTACAGACTTAATTAACAAGAGCTCAATTCATCAGAGCTGAATTAGGATGGTAATGGCAACAGTGTGGAGACTGGATAGAAAGGGAGGAGACTGGTAGCAAGAAGCCCAATTAGGACACAGTCACAGCCATAGAGAGGGGTGGCCAGGCCTGGAGCCACAGGCAAGCAAGCAGTGGGCTCAGACTTGAGTGCCAGCAGCAGGGCCTCCCCCAGAGCCTGGGAAAGCCCATCCGGGGCTCTCTGGGGGCTTGGCTGCAGCAGCACCCATAGGGCCCCAAGGCAGCCTGTTTTGCCCCTGGTAATCTACTTGAAAAGAGCTGAGCTGGACGTGGTGGCTCACGCCTGTAATCCCAGCACTTTGGGGTCCAGGTGGGGGATCACAAGGTCAGGAGTTTGATACCAGCCTGGCTGGCATGGTGAAACACTGTCTCTACTAAAAATACAAAAATTAGCCGGGTATGGTGGCACATGCCTGTAGTCCCAGCTACTCAGGAGGCAGGAGAATTGCTTGAACTTGGGAAGTGGAGGTTGCAGTGAGCTGAGATCATGCCACTGCATTCCAGTCTGGGCGACAGAGCGAGACTCTGTCTCAAAAAGAAAAGAAAAGAGCTGAGATTTCACCAGGCACAGCGCCTGGCACAGTGCACTCCAGTGCCAGCAGGCCTCAGGCCAGCCACGGCACGCCCCAGATCATGCTGTGAGGGCTTCAGTGCACAGAGTTCTTAGAAAGCAATGGGGCTACAATGGGCACGGGGAGGGCCCCGCCTTCCCAGGCAGCCCTTGACTCCCAGGGTAGAATCTCTGTGAGCACCAAGGCCGTAGGTTGACCTTTTTCTCTTTACCCTCTGCCCCACTGTTAGAAGGCTTTAAACCCTGAAGATAGAGTTGACCCAGAACTCTGAGAGCCCTTCAGGTTTTCTCTCCTTCTGCCCTGGGAGCTAGAGCCAGGCGTCCCAGGAGAAAGTGGGGAAGGGCAGCCACCTTGAGGGATGGAGGGCAGCGCTTTATCAGGGGATCTCCAGAAAAGCAACAGAGAACATAATGCTGAGGAAGATCGTCTAAGACTGGGGCCGGGCGCAGTGACTCACCCGTGTAATCCCAGTACTTTGGGAGGCCAAGGCAGGAGGATTGCTTGAGCCCAGGAGTTCAAGACCAGCCTGGGCAACATGGAAAACCCTGGCTCTATAAAAATTACAACAAATTAGCCAGGTGTGGTGGTGCATGCCTGTACTCCCAGCTACTCAGGAGGCTGAGGTGGGTGGATCGCTTGCACCCGACAGGCTTAAGCTGCAGTGAGCGGTGTTTGTACCGTTGCACTCCAGTTTAGGTGACATAGCGAGACCTGGTCTCAAAAAAACCCTGTAGAAAGAACTAGGAGCATGAGGCTGCCAAGTACTAACAAGAAGGGTGAGCGATCTCTTTGGGCCTTAGATGCCACCAAGCTGTGAAACCAGCTGGCCTGGAAATCCAACTCTAATGAGGCAGGCAGAGAGAAGGGAATGGATGGGGTTAGGGGAGCAAAGAAAGTCTCATAAAAATAGCTGGTGGCAAGTATCCCAAAAGGAAAGAAAACTCACCATCAAAACCCCCAAAACTGCAAAATCCGAAACAGTAGCTGATGGAGACAAATCAGCAGTTCAGTGGAGTCATCCCTTGCAGCCTGGGAGCCTTGATCATAGTTGCGCACGGTCTTAGCCTGGTTCTCACCCTACCAAGAGCTGAGCAGAAGGCTGGAAGGGAGGTCCCACAGGGACAGAGCTCCACTGCTGCAGACCCCGAGTTAATCACAACAGGCACTGTTGACCAAGTACCTGGGCTGTATGTTTGCTCCTTTTCTCTCTCTAGCACTGTGCAAGGTAGACGGTAGGGATTTTTTCAGGGTCACCCAGCAAGCAAATGACAGAGCTGAGATTTGAGTCGAAGTCTTTTCTGTTCCCACACAAGTGAATGCTCGGGCCTTTCTGGAGAGGGGGTGGTGGACAGATGCTGCTTTCCCTCCCCAGACCTGCATTTTGAAGCCTGGGGCCTGTGCTGGTCAGTTCACTCTCTCCACGGAAGTATGGCATCAGGCATTGAGCCCCAGAAGAACAGTAACTGGGGAATAGCTTGTGAAGACTAGGGGGTAGAGGGAAAGAAGAGAAGGAAACAGCCCTTACAGGGAACAGTTAAAACTCTCAGCTTCTGACCAGGCGCGGTGGCTCACGCCTGTAATCCCAACACTTTGGGAGGCCTAGGTGGGCAGATCACCTGAAATCAGGAGGTTGAGAGCAGCCTGGCCAACAAGGTGGAACCCTGTCTCTACTAAAAATACAGAAAATTAGCCAGATGTGGTGTGAGCCTGTAATCCCAGCTACTTAGGAGGCTGAAGCAGGAGAATTGCTTGAACCTGGGAGGCGGAGGTTGCAGTGAGCCAAGGTTGTGCCACTGCACTCCAGCCTGAGTGACAAGAGCAAAACTCCATCTCAAAAAACAAATAAAGGCTGGGTGCAGTGGCTCACTCCTGTAATCCCAACCCTTTGGGAGGCTGAGGCGGGCTGATTACCTGAGGTCAGGAGTTTGAGACTGGCTTGGCTAACATGGCGAAACCCCGTCTCTACTAAAAATACGAAAATTAGCTGGGCGTGGTGGCGGGCACCTGTAATCCCAGCTACTCGGAGGCCGAGGCAGAAGAATGGCTTGAACCTGGGAGGTGGAGGCTGCAGTGAGCTGAGATCGCATCATTGCACTCCAGCCTGGGCGACAAGAACAAAACTCCATTTCAAAAAAATAAATAAATATGGCCGGGCACAGTGGCTCACGCCTGTAATCCTAGCACTTTGGGAGGCCGAGGAAGGTGGATCACCTGAGGTCAGGAGTTCGAAATCAGCCTGGCCAACATGGAGAAATGCTGTCTACTAAAAATACAAAACTTAGCCAGGTATGGCAGTGCGTGCCTGTAATCCCAGCTACTCGGGAGGCTGAGGCAGAAGAATTGCTTGAACCCAGGAGGCGGAGGTTGCAGTGAGCCAAGATCACGCCACTGCACTCCAGCCTGGGTGACAGAGCAAGACTCTATCTCAAAAAAAAATAGGCCAGGCGCGGTGGCTCACACCTGTAATCCCAACACTTTGGGAGGCTGAGGCAGGAGGATCACGAGGTCAGGAGATCGAGACCATCCTGATTAACATGGTGAAACCCCGTCTCTACTAAAAATGTAAAAATTAGCCCGGCATGGTGGCAGGCACCTGTAGTTACTTGGGAAGGTGAGGCAGGAGAATGGCATGGACCCAGGAGGCGGAGCTTGCAGTGAGCAGAGATAGCACCACTGCACTCCAGCCTGGGCGACAGAGTGAGACTCCATCAATCAATCAATCAATACAAAGTAAAAACCATCAGCTTCCTCAGGGGCTTTGAGGAGGTAACACAACTTTGCTGAAGGAAGACAGCGTTGTAATGAAACAGAGCAGACTGTTTCCCTTTCGGCCACACCCATAAGGTACTTACTCTCTTTCCAGAGAAAGGGTGGCACACCCCAGCCCAGCCCTAGGTCTGCTGAGTTTCCACAGCAGGGAGCAGGCAGACAAAGCCAGCTGTCTGAACCTGCCTCCTTGTACGCTAAGATGCCACTGGTACTGAGAGAGCTCACTGAGGCCAACCTGCTGCATTCTGGGCCAGTGCTGCTTCTTAACTGGTCATTCTAGGCCTCAGTTTCCCCACCAGGAAAACAGAAGTATGGATTGTGATCATTTTGGGGGTTTTGTCTAGCTTTCAAGACTCGGATTAGTTTTCAGTGATGGAGGGAGTCTTTCTCTATCCTGCGTTTAGCCAAGAATCCCCCAGCTGCTACCAGTGGCTGCCCACCTGCCTCAGAAGCCCAGACCAGCAGCCAATTCGCTCTCTCTCCTGCTTTGTACCTGCCAGGTGAGGGCTCAGAGTATGGTGTCAGTGGAGAAGATGCGCTCAGCAGGATCCAGAGGCTGATGGCAGAGGGCGGCATGACGGCCGTGGTGCAGCGGGAGCAGAGCACCACCATGGCTTCCATGGGCGGCTTCGGCAACAACATCATCGTCAGCCACCGCATTCACCGCAGCTCTCAGACGGGCACTGAACCTGGTGCCGCCCGCACCTCCTCACCCCAGCCCTCCACCTCTCGGGGACTGCTCCCAGAGCCCGGGCAACTGGCAGAACGAGGCCTAAGCCCCCGGACAGCTTCCTGGGACCAGCCTGGTACCCCTGGGCAGGAGCCAACCCCACCACCCCTGCCCTCCTCCTCCCCTGTCCCTGTTCCTGTTTCCCTTCCCAGCGCTGAGGGACCAACCCTCCACTGCGACTTGACCAACAACAACCACCTTCCGGATGGTGGCAGCAGCAGGGGGCACTCTGCAGGCCCTAGGGGAGAACCACGGAACAGGTAGAGACAAACATTGCACTGGTGCCTCCCCTCGAACCGCCAAGCAGAAACCGGACCTCACAGCTGACTGGGAACTGGATGTGCGGAAGAGCTGCTGGCTGCGTCAGGGAACAGGAGGAGGAGGGTCGGGGTGGAGAGGTCAGTCAGTGGGCACGAGACAGTCGAATGGGCAAGGCCTGCCTCGGGGAACTAGAACCTTCGAGGATATAGAGCCCAGGAGAGCCACACTGTGGGCTTAATGTGAATGGAGGAGCAAGTGGGTATCTCTGCCAGACACCCCACTTTCTCCTAGTAACATGGGCTCAGGGGACTTAGCCCTGGCCAGGGAGTCTCCGGAGAGTGAACGGTCTTCCAGATCTGGGCCAATCATCCTGGACAGAGGCCCGCGAGGCAGCTTGGCCCTGTCCACCTGTTGGGTGGGCAGAGCCACCAGGAGCCCAGAAATAGGAGGAAGGGCCTGGCCCCCAGAAACCACCTCCAACTCTGAGCCTTCCAGAGCTTCAGCCTGTCTTCATCGTCTTACCCCACTGAAACCAACAGGGGTCGGGCCAGGCTCCCAGATTCCTGAGGACAGGGACTTCAGCATTTACTAATGGGGGACTACTGTGGGGTAAGGGGGCAGCCTGCTTGCCTGATACAGGATGGGGTCAAGGGACAGTGGGCAGGTCCTCACTCAGGAGTGGGGGGTGTAGGCTGGCCGGCCCCCAGGGCTTGTCCACCAGTCTCCTCTTCCCCCCAAGGCCCTCAGAGCAGCGCCTGTGGGTGTCAGTATTACCTGAGCCTAGGCCAAAGCTAGCCCAAGGCTGGGGAAGGGGAGGAGACTCCAGGTCAGAATGTGAGGTCTCAGTCTGTGATTTAAGGTGTTGCATGTGGACTCTTAACTGTACGTGTAGTTTCTAGTGGAGAAATCAAGGCTCTGATCATTTTGGTTTTAGTATGAAAATGTGATTTCCTTTCTGTTTGTAACTCATCATAGAAACATTGTGGTGGGAGGAGAGGGGATAGTCTACAGCTAACAAGGGAAACACCAAAGATCACGTCATTAAAATGATGACATGCCCCTCGCCAGGCTCCTCTCTCTCATTTCCACGGAGGATGGGGGAGGGGTGGGGATTGGGAAGTGAGGGGCATTGACTGGGCCAGGCCCACGTTCCCCCGGCACCGTTTCTGGTGCTCTCCTGGTGGGGTGCAGTGGACCCATCTGACCCCTTCACCAGAGCTGGTCAGGTAAGGGTTGCCGCCTCTACTTCATACCACTTCTCTGTACACCACAACTTCCTGCTTCCCTGAGGCCTGCTACGGACTGGGGCCACCTTCCAGTGGCCAGGTGAGTATGTAGGAAGGAATGACAGAAGGCTGTTCATCCTAATAGCTTCCCACCCAGGACTACAGGCCTGAAGTGATGTAACTGGCCAGAAAGCTGGATCCCCCCAAATCCCGGGAAATCATGCACAGCAGGTGTCCAGCCTGCCAGGCAGGCGGTGGGGCTTGGTCCTATCTGCAGGCAAGGTGCCAGTTGCTAGCTGTTAAGGTCTTCCTTAACTGTGTCTTCCCTACAGTGGCCGAAAGGCCTGCTCTATTCGTGGGTTTTGACTGTTTGAAAGCTTCCAGCTGGCCAGGCGTGGTGGCTTACACCTGTAATCCCAGCACTTTGGGAGGCCAAGACGGGTGGATCACTTGAGGTCAGGAGTTCAAGACCAGTCTGGCCAACATGGTGAAACCCCGTCTCTACTAAAAATACAAAAAAATTAGTCGGGCGTGGTGGCTCGCGCCTGTAATCCTAGCTACTGGGGAGGCTGAGGCACAAGAATCACTTGAACCTGGGAGGAAGAGGTTGTGGTGAGTCAAGATCATGCCACTGCACTCCAGCCTGGGCAACAGAGCAAGACTCCGTCTCAAGTGGGAAAAGGATATTTGCCCCAAGTCTTCAAGAGCTATAATGGAAAATCCAAGCAGTACCAGGGCTTTTTGCCAGCAGCACGTACTTTTGAGGTTTTTGTTTGTTTGTGTGTTTGTTGGTTTTGTGCGCCCAAAATCTGTCCCTGATGCCATGGGGCACGCAGAATTCCAGGTTCTGCTCCAACAGAGACAAAACCAAAAGATAAGTTGGCAAGCAAGAAATACAAAACCATGGCAAGATTTAGGAAGACTCATTTTCTAGAAAATTATGTATAACAGTGGACTCTGGACTGAAAGACACATCACTTAGCTGTGTGACCTTGGGCAAGCCATTTGCCTTTTCTGGGCTTCACTTTCCCTTGTTAGGATGTGGGCTTGTACTACACAACCTCAAAGTTGCTTCTAGTTCTGTACTCCGGAATCATTCAAGCCCAGAGAGCACACAAATGGTTAGGGCAGGCTTCCTTTCAGAGGTGGGATTTAGACACCTGTAGTCCCTAAGTACTTTGGAGGCTGAGGCAGGAGGACCACTTGAGCCCATGAGTCCAAGTCCAGCCTGGGCAACAAAGTGAGACTCTATCTCTTTTTTTTTTTTTTTTTTTTTTTTTGAGATGGAGTTTCACTCTTGTTACCCAGACTGGGGTGCAATGGCACAATCTTGGCTCACCGCAACCTCCACCTCCTGGGTTCAAGTGATTCTCCTGCCTCAGCCTCCCTAGTAGCTGGGATTACAGGCATGTGCCACCACACGTGGCTAATTTTGTATTTTTAGTAGAGACAGGGTTTCTTTGTTGGTCAGGCTGGTCTCAAACTACCGACCTCAGGTGATCTGCCTGCCTCGGCCTCCCAAAGTGTTGGATTATAGGCATGAGCCACCACGCCCCGCCGACCCTATCTCTTAAAAAAAAAAAAAAAAAAAGGGATTTGAGCTAAGCATTGAAGGATGGAAGGAAAAAGGAGCCCACTGCCCCACATCCTCTCCCCACCACCCGTAGGAGGAATAATTCCTTGGTCTGATAATGGGTCTTGTTGATTTGTTTAATGTAAACCACGTGCCAGGAGTCATTGTGCATTCTCTCTCTCAATCCTCACAAAAACTCTCTGAGGTCATTACTGCTGTTACCCCCAGAGCACACAACTGGCAGAGGGTTTGATCCAGGTAGTGTATGATTCCAGAGCACACACCTCAGCCACTGTCATTTCCACAGAAAGAAGACAAGGTGTAGGAGAAACAATGAAACCCTGACTAGTTATGTTGCTTTGGGGAAAAGGGTATGGCAAGTCCCCTAGGGATGAAGTGGTCCAAATTTGTTTTTTGGGGGTTTTTTTTGTTTGTTTGAGACAGTCTCATTCTGTCGCACAGGCTGGAGTGCAGTGGTACAATCTCGGCTCACTGCAACATCCGCCTCCCAGGTTCAAGCAATTCTCGTGCCTCAATCTCCTGAGTAGCTGGGATTACAGGTGTGTGCTACGACACACAGCTAATTTTGTTTGTATTTTTACTAGAGATGAGGTGTCACCATGTTGGCCAGGCTGGTCTCAAACTCCTGACCTTAAGTGATCTGCCTGCCTCGGCCTCCCAAAGTGCTGGGATTATGGGCGTGAGCCACCACCTGGCCAAGATGGTCCAAATTTGGACCTGCCAGGCCTTGACTCTGCTGTCTCTGGACGGTGCCAGTCACCCTCCCCAACCTCCCCTCCCCCCCATTGGAGGCCCTTGTCAACACCTCCCTGTCCCCACACCAGCCCTTTTCCTTAGAAAGCCCTTGCCCAATAACAGAGCCTCTCTGGTGGTGAAACCTTTGCAGGCCCCTCATACATCACAAGGTTGTGGCATCACCAGGGCAAAGATAGGGACAGCCCCTTTTGGAGGTGAGGAAATAGGTTCAGAGAAATTCTGTTACTTGTCTGCTGACCTAGTGGCATCAAAAGCAGAGCAGAGAAACCACCATGTCCCCTTGTTCCCAATTCAGCTCTCCAGGGTTCCACCGTGGGTTCTTGGGGTTGGGAGATTGAGGGAGGTCAAAAGCCCCTTCATAAGAGGGATTGTGGAGAAATTAAAGTGACTTTGTCTGCCAGCTTCTGGAAGAGCTGTCAGGTGTGTCTGGTGTCTGCAGCCTCCTGCCCTTGGCCTTGCTTGTTTTCTCATCTGACTGTTTTAAGGATCTGCCTTCCTCCTCCACAACCCTCACCTCCTAGGCGTACCACACTCTTCTGGGCCCTGTGAGGGATATGGCAGTGGAACAAGTGCAGGACTGCCGTCTTAGGGTCTTACGAACCAACTTTCCTTATTTGTGAAGTAGGGCAAGAACAGTAGTGCTTCTTTCACCCCCCAGTTATGAGGTCTTGGGAGACCCAATCATTCATGTAGCAACAGAAGATGGCTTCCTACTCTAGCCAACCAACCCCCAGCCCTGAAGTTCCCAATTCTGGCCAACCGCAGCCATCGTGCTCGCGAGCTCTGGGGACCCGACCTCCACTTCCGGGTTCAGCGCGGAGAACCCCACACCAAGAGCCCCGCAGCGCTGGCTTCTAGTGGAGTTCCCTCCCCTTCTCTGCCAAGAGGCTCCTGCCTCTCCACCGCCGCCTCGGCAATCGCCCTCACCACCTCTGGCCCTCGGGGGAGGGTCTTGAATTGTTTCCCCGAGAGAAGAAACCAGACGTCTTAAGGTTAATCAAATGTTTGCGATCAGCATTTGGGGTTACAGGCCTCGGTCCCGGGCGCAGTGGGGAGCGTCCGACCCCGGCGGCCCCCCGGAAGGGCGCTCTCCGAGGAAGAAGCGCTGGAGCCGGATCAGGCGGCAGAGGCCGCTGGGTCCGGGCGCGGGGAGCTCTCCGAGGTGCTGAAGCCGCCCCAACGTCGGCCCAGCCTGGGCGAGGCCCCGCGTCCTGAGGCTACCGCCCTTGCGGTTCCTAGCGACCTCTAAGATTGGCTGCCTGCTCTCCGGGGTCTTGTCCCGGGCTCCGGCCCCGGCGACCTTGAGCAACCGACTGTCCCTCACAGGCGGCGGTGAACTCACGGTCCAGGCTGCGGCTGGACTGGAGGCGCGTCCCATCCCGGGACTGGGAGAGCGGGGGCGCGCCCCTTTCCCGGCCCGGAACGCCAAGCAGGGAGCCGAGCGGGTGCGGGCGAGTGGTCCACGGTGGGCTATTCTATCCCCGGACGACCCCCTCCGGTCCACCCGCTCCTGCGCTTCCCCAGGCCCCGACGGCCCCCCTCCTCGCGGGCGGCCCGGCCGGCACGCAGCGGCGCGGATGGAGCTCCCGGACCTCGGCCCCGACGGATCCCTGGCGGCGCAGCCCGCCCCACCCACCCTCAGCCTCCCGCTGGGGTCAGACTCCCGCGCCTCGGGGCCAAACCGCGAGTGGGGCCACGCAGGGCGCTGAGGTCCCGGAGAGGCGCGAAAATAGCTCAGGGTCCCGGGAGTATGGTCAGGGCGGAGGCGGGAGAGCGGCCGGACCCGGCTGCCAGCTCCCTCCCCAGCCCGCGAGGGGGCGCCGCGTCCCCATGACAACGCGGACACCCCCACCCCCCGGAGGGCAGCGCCCCCTGCTCCCCTGCGCCGCTGGCCGTGGGCGGCGCCCTCTGTGCCCGGGCGGGGAGCTGCAGGCCGGCCCCGAGAGGGCGCGGACCGCCGGGGGTCTCCGACGCCCCGGGTGGTGACCCCCGCGCGTCGCCGCCGGGTGACCGGCCCGGGGCGGGCGGCGCGGCCCCGCCACGATTGGCTGCTTCCTCGTGACATCACGCGGCTCGGGGAAAAGTGCGAGCGTGAGCGCGAGTCGGAGCCACAGCGCCGGGAGCTGCGGGCGGAGCAGGGGCCGCCCCTCGACACCCCGTCCCCGCCCCCGGCCCTCGGCCGGGCCGCCTGCCCCGCCGGCCCGCGGGGCCGCGCGTCCGTCCCGCCGTCTGTCTGGCGTGAGGGGAGCTGGGCAGAGGCGGCGGGTAAGTGGCTCCGCGGCGGCGCGGGGGCGGGGGGCTCGCCGGGAAGAGCAGGAAGCAGGTCCCCGGGACGCTCTGAGGCTCCCCAGAGGTGGGTTCGACTGGAACAGGGCGCCAGACACCCCCCGGGGCGAGCGCGGTGCCGGGAGCGGCAGTGAGCCGGGGCTGGGAGACCCAGCTGGAAGCAAGGCCAGGGGCTCTCAGAGGCTTCTCCAGGTGCGCTCGGGTGCGCCCGTGGGAAGGGGTGGGCATCCAGGATGTCGGGGGCGGAGGAGTGCCCGCCCACAGCCCCCACGGAGCCAGGGACAGCCGTCGGGGGTGGGACCCGGTACTCCAGCCCTCCCACTGGCGGCTCTGCAGGGCGCCAGGCGCTGGAGCCCCAGAGAGCCCTTTTCCCGCCGTCTCCCCGCCCTCCCTCTCCCTCCACCCCTTTGCCCCCGCGCTGCCAGCCCACTCCGGCCCCTGAAGTCCTCCACCTACGACCTTGAGCCCCGACGGAAAACACCCCTGCCCTCCTAGACACCCCTCCCCCACTCCAGTACTACCCCCCGCTGCTGCCCAGCCTTCAAGCCGGGGTCCTCCAGCTCCAGGTCCCCTCCTCTGACCCCGCAACGGAAGTGTTGGGCACAATGTCGGTGCCAAATCTTCGCCTCTCCCTCCCTTGAACTCTGGAGTCTCCTCTCCCGCCCCAGGGACAGATCCAGGGACCACAGCCTTCCCAGAGCCATGGAGTGAATGCCCAAGAACCGAAGACCTACACCCCAAACCACCCCACGGGCGCCCGGAGCACCCCCTCCGGTCTCACCCGGGGAAGAGGGGTGTCGAGGACTCGGAAAAGCACAGTGCCCACGCCCAGAGGCTGCAGGAACTGCGTGCTAGGGGGTTGGAGGGAGGGCGGGGCACCCGAGAGCCAGGGCTCCTTCGACCACGGCGGAGACATGGAGGAGCCTCCAGAGGGTCCAGGAAAACCCGGCTCTCGAGGCCCGCCCGACCCTAGCGTGAGAAACTGGGTGCCCACTTTGGTCACGGGGGCTAGAAAGTGCCTCTGGGGTAGGGTGCAGGGTGAGGAGCGAAGACAAGAGTCTTGCACTCGCCTGACCCGAGCTTCGTCCGGGCCTCCGCCTTGTGGGTGCACTGCCGGTGCCCTCTCGCCGCGAGACTGGGCTGCTTTTGGCAATAACTCGTCTTAGGGGCACGCAGAGCTGAGCCTGCCTGGTGTCCCTAAAGGCTGGGTTGGGCGACTCTAGCAGAGGCCCCTCGACAGATGTCAGTCAGAGGCTGTGACTCTGCCACATCTTTAAGGACTTGGACACCTCTGGGCACCGGGCTAAGACGGCGTCCCAAAGTTAGGTGGCCCATCGCACGCAGCCCCTAGTAGTCTGGCCTCCTCATCCGCACGACCCTTCACCCACAGGCCAGGTGCAATCCCGACGCGGGCTCCTGGCCTGACCCTCTCTGCGCTCAGTCGGACAGCTAAGGTCTGGCTGAGTCTCCTGGCAGGGGCGTTTGGAATGTAACCGGTCACCCATTCTCTGCCCTGCATTTGCTTGTGCATGCAAGTCCACAGGTGTAGAGGCACCCAAACCGTGTGCATCCTCCCGGCCACAGCACCCTAGGCACGCACACGCATGCACATGCACGTGTCCACACGGCGCGGCATGCTCACGCGCTCTCACGGGCGCACTGGTATCCAGGCGTGGCCGTGCGCACACACACGCACATGCAGACAGCTACTAGCGTCTACTCGCGCTCCCCCGTAGGCACACACAAACAGAACTCGCACTCGCGCTCCCGCCCACACGTTCCTCGCAGGGTGCCGGGTGGAATCCGGGCTCCCTCAACTTTCCCACCCGAGAACCCCGCGCGGAGCCGAGGGCAGCTCTGGGGCGGTGTCCCACGGGGCCTGGCGAGGGGAACCCACGTCCCTTCCCCGGGAGGCTCTGCTTGAGGGCTCCTCTGGGTTCGCAGTCGTATTGGAGTTGGGGGCGGTGGCCAACGGCGGCCGCACGGTCTAGGTCCGGAGCGGGCACCAGGGACCGACATTGCCATCTAGCGGTGCGCACAGCCCCGGCGGCGGCGGCTCGCTCCCCAGATCCAGGCGCATCTGGATTCCAGGGAAAGGCGCCAGAGAGGGCTGCTGTCGGAATGTCTGCGGGTGACCCCGAGGTGTCCAAAAAGACGACAGCTGGGGCGGGGCGGAGTCGGGGAGACCCTGAGCCTCGCCCTGTCAGCACCTGGCAGCTCCCTCACGCGGGCCAAGAGCAGGACTTAACCACAGGCCATCCAGTGGTCCCGGCTCAGCCCGGCCACCAGGATCTGGGAGAAGACAAGACCATCGCTTGTCTTCTGGGAAAGCTAAGTCGAGAAGCCAGCAGGAATGTGAGGGGACCCTACCCAAGCCTCACCTGGACAGTCCCTCAGTTGTGTGGTTTTCGGGTAGAGGGGAGCGGAGGCAGGAGGTCAACTCTTAGCAGTAGCACCTTGGACTTAAGAAGGAGGTTTCCGGGTTCTTCTCCTGCCCACTCCCCTTCCTAATGTGGTGACTTTGGGCCAGTTGATTAACATTATCCTCGTCTATAAGAGGATATTTACATCTGTAAGATGAGGATACTAATAATACCTGCTTTTTCAGGCTGTTGTAAGGATTAAACCAGATAATCTATATTAAAAGCTCAGAGGGGTTCCTGACGCACAGTTAACACTCAATAAACAAGAGCTATTATGTTTTCACATTCTGCACTTCTAGCCCCGTTTGTTATCATCCTGCTGGCCTGTATCCTGCCCTGGGAGGCTAAAGTGAGCTTCCTTGGGGCTGGCTGAGTGATTGCTCCTGCCTGCCCTGTTCCCTCCTGCACGTGAGTGATTGCGGCAGGGCAGCCTCCCGGTGCTGGAGGGGACAGGGCAGAGAGTGACACCTGAGCTTCTATTTCAGAGGCTCTCAGAGCCAAATGGGGTTGTCAGGGACCCCGAGAGAGAGAGGGCAGTATCTGGTCTTTGCCCTTGACTCCTTGTGTGACCTTGGGGGTGACAATACCTGCTCTCAGCCTCTCCTCCTACTAACCAAGAATTTAGAACAGGAGAACTTGAACTATCAGGCTAGGAAGCTGGGTCTGTATCTGCGATGGTGGAATAGAAGGGCTGGGGTCAGACTTGGGGCGGTTACCCTGGCCCTTGGCCCCAGCCTGCAGTGCATTTTTGTGTTTATGTATAGAGATCAAGTTTAGGTGCTAATCACTATAGCTGGTGGGGGGGGGGGTGATCTCCCAGGACAGGATCCTCTCTATTCTGCAAATGAGAAAGAGGTTCAGGAAGGCGCAGTGGCTTGTCTACAGCCACAGAGTTGGAGCCCAGGCTGCGGGCTAGTCCTCCTTCCTCCACAGCCGGCTGCCGCGCCCTCTCTTCCTCTCACACACAGACGCACAGCACTGCGTATCCGACCATGCCTGCTGGGCTGGCGTGGCTGTGATGGGCCCGCGTGCGTCTGTGGAGCGGTGTGTGTGTTGGCGGGTGTGAAGGAGGCTGGGCTGAGCGGCTGCCCTGGCACTCGGAGCTGGCGTGGGCCTCCCTCACATGGAGGGAAGGAGGAAGAGGGGGAGGAGAGCTAAGAGGAGACTGGTGGGAGGGAGGGCAGGCTCAGGGAAGGGCCTGCGGTGGGGACTCCAGCTAGGGCGCCGCCGGTGTGGGGAGTGGACTGCGGAGGGAAGGGGCGGCCCTGGCAGCCCTTCTCTTCCCTCTGGGACAATCCTTTTACCTCATGGGTCCCCAGTTGGGCCTCAGGGGTCTCTGATAACCCCTAGTGACCCCTGCACTGCCTCCCTCCCAGCTGCATGCCCTGTGGATGGAGCTGAGGGCTCCTTGAAGGGGATGAGACAGTGGCAGGTACCTCCCGAGGCCCCTTCTGCAGGGACTCTCCTCCTCTCTGGGGTGCTCAGCTCCAGGCGCCATCTCTGGTCCCCTGCAAAGCCTTCTGGCTCCTGGAGCTCTTTGGCCTCCCTCAGCCAGAGCTCTTAGTTATGGAACTGCCTTCCTCTCACCATCTCAGCCCGCACTCATCCCCACCAGCGATATAATGCAAGAAACTGTGAAGCCTTCGTCAGGCTTTTAACAGCTCCGTGCCTCAGTTTCCCCATCTGTAAGTAGTAAAGAAAAAAATGGTATCTACCTCATAGGTTTGTTGTGAGGATGAAATGAGTTAACGCTATAAAAAGTGTTACCAGGCATGGTGGCCCCTGGAGTCCCAGCTACTCAGGAGGTGGGAGGATGACTTGAGCTCAAGGATTCTAGACCAGTCTGGACAACATACCAAGACCCTGTCTCTACAAATAAATAGATAAATAAATAAATAGACACTTTTTTTTTCAAGTGTCGGAAGTGCTTGGCACTTAGTAGACCATCAGTGTTAGGTGCTCATAGATACCCCTATTATTGCCTTTGTCCCAGTGCCTTCTACAGGGGTTGGAGACCAGGTGTTAAGAAATGACTGAGTGGGTAAGTGGATGAACAGAACACCTCTCTCCAGAGCCCACATGCTGGTGGGCCTCTGGGACCACTCTCCTCCTCCTCTTGCTTCCCTGAGCTCCCCCGACACCAGCCTCTGTCCAGGCCTTGCGCTGCTTCCGGGCCTTTGCTGTGGCCACTGCCCCTGGCAGGGCCACTCCCCGCAGCTCCTCCTGTGGCCGGCTCCCCATCACCCAGATGACCTGGTGGGTGAGGCCTTCCCTGATCACCCAGCAAGGAGTCATGCCTGTCCTGCCTTCTGACTCACTCTCCCGTCGCCCTGCCTTTTTTTCTTTTGTGGCTCACATGTTTCCATGTCTCCCCCCAGGAGGCAGGGGGCCATGTGTGTCTTATTCAATTCTGTAGCCACAGCACCCTGAGCAAGGCTTGGCACATAGTAGGTGCTCAATGAATGTTGAATGAATGGGCAAATGCGGGATGGCGGGACAGAGTTCTCTCAAGACATTCTGCCAGAGAGTGTCCCTCTGTCACCTTGATGCCTGTGTGCCTCCAGATGACTCCCCCCATCCCCATCTGCAGTTCATGCTTTTCTCTCCCCTTCCTCCCCAGACACGGTCTACCCACCCCTGAAACCAACATGGCCAACTTCACACCTGTCAATAGCAGCTCGGGCAATCAGTCCGTGCGCCTGGTCACGTCATCAACCCACAATCGCTACGAGACGGTGGAAATGGTCTTCATTGCCACAGTGACAGGCTCCCTGAGCCTGGTGACTGTCGTGGGCAACATCCTGGTGATGCTGTCCATCAAGGTCAACAGGCAGCTGCAGACAGTCAACAACTACTTCCTCTTCAGCCTGGCGTGTGCTGATCTCATCATAGGCGCCTTCTCCATGAACCTCTACACCGTGTACATCATCAAGGGCTACTGGCCCCTGGGTGCCGTGGTCTGCGACCTGTGGCTGGCCCTGGACTACGTGGTGAGCAATGCCTCCGTCATGAACCTTCTCATCATCAGCTTTGACCGCTACTTCTGCGTCACCAAGCCCCTCACCTACCCTGCCCGGCGTACCACCAAGATGGCAGGCCTCATGATTGCCGCTGCCTGGGTCCTGTCCTTCGTGCTCTGGGCGCCTGCCATCTTGTTCTGGCAGTTTGTGGTGGGCAAGAGGACAGTGCCCGACAACCAGTGCTTCATCCAGTTCCTGTCCAACCCGGCAGTGACCTTCGGCACAGCCATCGCTGCCTTCTACCTGCCTGTGGTCATCATGACGGTGCTGTACATCCACATCTCCCTGGCCAGTCGCAGCCGAGTCCACAAGCACCGGCCCGAAGGCCCAAAGGAGAAGAAAGCCAAGACGCTGGCCTTCCTCAAGAGCCCACTAATGAAGCAGAGCGTCAAGAAGCCGCCACCCGGGGAGGCGGCCCGGGAGGAGCTGCGCAACGGCAAGCTGGAGGAGGCCCCCCCGCCGG
Source organism: Piliocolobus tephrosceles (assembly GCF_002776525.5). NCBI lineage: Eukaryota > Metazoa > Chordata > Mammalia > Primates > Cercopithecidae > Piliocolobus > Piliocolobus tephrosceles. Next base: position 18,320,697 of record NC_045446.1, read on the forward strand.
CGCTGCCACCACCACCACGCCCCATGACTGACAAGGACACTTCCAATGAGTCCAGCTCAGGCAGTGCCACCCAGAACACCAAGGAACGCCCAGCCACAGAGCTGTCCACCACAGAGGCCACCACACCCGCCATGCCCGCCCCTCCCCTGCAGCCACGGGCCCTCAACCCAGCTTCCAAATGGTCCAAGATCCAGATCGTGACGAAGCAGACAGGTAACGAGTGTGTGACAGCCATTGAGATTGTGCCTGCCACGCCTGCTGGCATGCGCCCTGCGGCCAACGTGGCCCGCAAGTTCGCCAGCATCGCTCGCAATCAGGTGCGCAAGAAGCGGCAGATGGCAGCCCGGGAGCGCAAAGTGACACGAACGATCTTTGCCATTCTGCTAGCCTTCATCCTCACCTGGACGCCCTACAACGTCATGGTCCTGGTGAACACCTTCTGCCAGAGCTGCATCCCTGACACGGTGTGGTCCATTGGTTACTGGCTCTGCTACGTCAACAGCACCATCAACCCTGCCTGCTATGCTCTGTGCAACGCCACCTTTAAAAAGACCTTCCGGCACCTGCTGTTGTGCCAGTATCGGAACATTGGCACTGCCAGGTAGGCAGGCAGGAGTGCCCTAGGAGGTGCTGGTGTTGCGTGCGTCTGCTGAGGGACCACACGGCTCACCTGCTGTGGGGAAGAGTTGCAGGCACCATTCCGTGTTCACGTTTGCTGAGGAGGAAGCTCAGAAGAGGCTCTGGCTGCATTCAGAGACCAGCTCTCTGCTCAGGCTGAGGAGGCTCACCCCAGGGATGTCTGAATTGGGGCTGCCTGGCCCACCTCTGTGGCCCTGCTTCAGCGAGCTGCGGGGCACTGGCCTGGGTGGGCACCTACCCCACTGTGGCCATCAGCAGTGCTGAGAGAATGGACAGCTGGACGGGGGCCGAAGCCCAGGGCCCCTCAGGAGGAACAGAGGGACCAGTGCTTGGAAAAGGAGGCTTGGAAAGGGAGTAGAAGGGTTGGAGTCCCCCATTCTGCTGTAATCGGTGCTTTCTGCCCCCCTGCACCCTGCATGTAGGCTCAGCCCCCTCTCCCCAAATCCTACTCCAGGGGCAGAAATCTCTGGCTGCAGCTACTTAGCCAGGTTCTGGGTGGGTATGGTGGAGGCCAGGTCCCCCCAACCCCAGCAGCACTGCCCTTGTCACATTACAACGGGGCAGCTGGGAAGTCAGGGGTTCTCTCTCAGGAACTGAGGTCTGGCCTCCTCTGATCCCAGGCTGAGCTGAGAGTGGTCCACTTATTCAGAAGACAGCTCCCTGCGGCCCGGGCCTTCCCAGATCACACACCGAGTGTCACACATCGATGTGTCCCAGGTCACACATCGAGTCAGGGTGAGGCTGTGGTGGGCGGCATTCCCATCTGCCCTCTTCAAACCTCTCACCCTCTGGCTTCTGCAGGGTGGAGGCCTGGGTCACACAGGCAAGAGGAAAGGGGTCAACCTGGTGGCTCACTCGGGTTTCCGTGACAGTGGGAAGTGGGAGGTGGGCAGTGAGGTAGGCACGCAACCCCCGCATCTGCTCTCCCCCAGTGGGTAGAACCTTCCTGATGGGCTGTGGGTTGGATCAAAAGACCTTTGACTGGGCAAGGCTGAGATGAGTGCGGCGGTTCCAGTGAGTCAGCCAGGTTCCCTGCCCCAGCCCTGGTCCCTGGGGGAGACGAGGACCGAGAGGCTTAGGCGACTTGATGGCAGGCACCCTTTCGGGGGCCCTGGAAGAAATTTTCGTAATTGTTCTGCTTTTTCCATGAGCTCTGGAGAGCACCCACCACCAAGCCCCCAACCGCTGAAACCCACCAGTCCCTACAGCCTGGTCTTTCTCCCCACCTTCCCACTCCCAAACACATTTCCACAGCAAACTCCTTGGGAAGGGGCTTTTATATATTAAAAAAGAAAAGCTTTTATTGGGGGGAAAAAAAGTTTATTTGATGTGTTTCTTAGTAATGGAATTGTGGGGAAGAACAAAAGCGGGCTCTGAGACTCACATTGCTTTGGGGGAGGCTAAAGCTTCCCAGAATCCCTTGTCCCTCCCCACTTTGGGCACTTAGGGGTGGGGCTGGGGAGTGAGAGGGACAAGGCAGGGAATGATTGATTAAAGCTAACGAGCAGACAGAAGGCACTGGTGGGTCGTATCTCGGGCCTGGAAGAGGGAGGGCGTGGGCCAGGCCCCATGTAACACCAGGGGCTCCTTGGCATCCAGGCTTGGCCTCTAGTCCTTTCCCTTCCCTTTCTTGGCTGTAAAACAAGAAAGAAATATTAATACCATATCAACAGGCCGACCCATTGCAGACCGCCGGCTCCACAAACACCCAGGCATCAGGGAAAGAGGAGAAGATTCTGCCCCCTAGTGGTTTCCAATCAGCTGACCCGGAAGCAAGGGATGGGGCCGCCATTGTGATGTGGACATCGGACACCCCCAGCTTCCTATTTCCACTTGGGATCAGAAAACCTTCAAGTTTCCAGTTCCGGTCCTGGTCACAGCAGCCCTGGACAGCGTCAGCCTCCTCACCTGAGAAGGGGGCAGATTCACCCCTGCCCTGTTGGCCTCGCTGGGCTGAGTCAGGAGTGAGCTGAGAGGCCTAGGGTGGGCTGTGACCTCCTCCCAACACTAGAAAGGGCAGAGCTGACCAAATGCTGCCCGTGGCTGGAGAGCTGACAAAGGCAAGCCGTTCCAGGACACTTTCCCTGGCTCCTAAGCCAGATGCTCCAATGGAGTAGCTTGAGTTGGTCCCTATTTGGGCCAGGGAGGATTTATGTCCCCAGCATCACCTGCCACCCCTCTTGTAGTGCTCATCTCTAGACTTTTCCAGGCAGGGAAGCCAAGTGAGGCAATGTCAGGAAGCTATTGGCCAGGACTCAAAACTTAAGGTTTAACCTGGAATGGTCCCCTCGCAGGCGGCGGGGGGCGGGGGGGGGAGCAGACCCCTTGGGACAGCCCCACCCCCTTCTCCTCTCGCTGACCTTTGGCCTTGGCTTTGGTCTTGGGGGTGCAGGGCTTGGTGACGCGGATGGTCTCCTGGCACTGGGCATTGTAGCGCGCCTTCTTCAGGGTGCCTTGGCGGACTTTGGTGCCTGTGCCCCCATCACACGCACCCCAGTTCTCAAACTTGTACTTGCAGTCGGCTGGTGGGAGAGCGGCCCGAGTCAGCGCTGCGCGCCCCGCGGCCCTCCCTCCAAGGGTCTGCCCAGGCTTCGGCGAGCCTGTGCCCCCCTCTCCTGCCCTCCGCCTGCGCCCCGCCTCACCTCCAAACTCCTTCTTCCAGTTGCAGGGCACCCTGCACCGGATGCGCTGGGTCTGGGCCCCGCAGGTGCCCTCGCGGAAACCCACGCCGCAATCCTTGCTACTGGGGGTGCAGGGCCCCCAGGCCCACTCCGCACACTCGCTCCCCGGGGCGCCCTTCTTCACCTTGTCTACAACGCGTGGGGAACAGAATTCAGGACGGGGGCACGGGGAGACTCCATCAGGGGCCGCCTTCCTGGGGTTCCAGGCTGGGAACCCAGGCGGCCCAGCCCAGAGGTGGCGGGGCCTCGCCTGCCCGTCCCCAGCCCTCCTTCGATCATCCCCCATCACCTTTCTTTTTGGCCACTGCGGAGGTGAGCGCCAGCAGGGCGAGGAGAGTGAGGAGGAGGAAGCCTCGGTGCTGCATCCTGGGGGGAGAGCGCGAGTCTGAGTCCCTGGCCCGTCCCCTTCCCCACCGGGGGCCGCGTGCAGGGCCCTCCCACCCCCGCGTGCCCCACTTTCTAGGCCCCAAGTCGGGCTGCTAGGGTGGCGGCGGTGGGAAGACTTGGGGCGGCCCCTCGCCGCTTGCCCGGACGCACCGCCGAGAGGCGACTCCCCGGGGGACGCCTCGAGCCCAGGACGCAGCTCAGACCCCCACCCCCGCCTCCAGCCCCCAGGTCGGCCACGGCCGGGAGGACCGGGGGCCGCCGCGCGCTCACTCGCTCGCTGCCCGCGCTGCTTCGCTCCCTCCCGCGCCGGGCCCGTCCCGCTCCGGCCGCCGCGGCCCCTTTTGTCTCCAGAACCGGTCTGAGCCGGTCACATGGGCCCCCGCCCCCTCTCCCCACCCCCCAGGGAAGGACCCGCCCCGCCCCCTCCCCTCAAACCCGCACCGCCCCCGACCCCGGCGTCCCCGCCCCCGCTCCCGCCCGCGCCCCCTGAGCTTCTACTCTGGCGTCGGTGCGCCCGGCCCCGCGCCCTCGCCTCTCCCGGCCCCATCTTCCGAGCGGTGGTCTCCCGGCCCCGGGCCCCGTCCCGCCCGAGCACACCGGCCCCCGGGCCACTCCCTGAGCCGCCGCCCGCTGCCCCCATCCCGGGTCATCCCCTGCCGTACGCCAGGGCCCGGGCCGCTCTCAGGCCCCGGCTTCCCTTGCCTGCCGCGGAGCCCCCGCGCCTGTATAACGAGCCGGGCCCGCTCCCCTCCACGGCCGGCTCAGCCCTGGCGCCCTGCTGGCTACTGGGGAGGGGGCGCCACCTGGGGCCGTTTCCGCGGGTGGGCAGGGAGGCGCTCTGCTGTGCTGAGGGGAGTCTGGGACTCGGACCCCCAGAGAAAGTCACGGGTGCGGTCACCCAGTGCCTTTCCGGGAGCACAGGCATGAGGGACGGCGAGTGGGGGGTCCTGGGGGAGGAGCCCGCAGACCTGGATTTGGTGAAACTTGGCGCTGACAGGAGCCGTCTGAGAAGTTCCAGACCTGGCCACAGCGGCGGCTCCAACTGCCCACCCCCTCTGACCCTGGGCCTGCGGCATTGCCTCGCCGGGTTCCCCCAAACCGGGAGAGCCCCCGAGGCCTGGGGGAGGGGCTTGCTCAAGGCCACAGGGCAAATGGGCCACAGAGCCCGGGCTCGCCCCCGCCCCACCCCTTTCACTTTCATTGTTGTTCCCCGCGGGAAGCGGGAAGCCGGAGGGATCGACCCCGCCCCTGGCCCCGACGAGCGCGGCCGCCGGGCAGAGGTCAGGAACCGGGCAGGCCCTGAGACCCACCCCCAAACGGGAGCCGGGGACCCGGGAAGGTGCTGTGGAAAGCATCCAGTCCCCCACCCTGAGGACAACCCCGCAGCCCCCGCTTTTTGTTAGACCTCCTCCGCAAAAGAAGAAAAGCAGAAAAGAAAAAAAATCCACTTTACTGAGTCACACCCAGCTGTAAACATGTCACCGTAAGAGTCCCGCCCCCCACCCCCAGGCCGCACAGTCCGCGATGAAATGACGGGGGAGCGGGGAGGGTCGCCGGAGCGGGTGCCAAGCAGGGCAGGGCGGGCAAGTGCAGCAGGCGCTGAGTTTCCGGGAGGAAGCCCGGGGGAGGTGGGGTGGGACAAGAGCGGGGGCTGGGGGCCCGGCCGAAGACCAGGGGGCCCAGGAAGGCTCTTTCCGAAGGCCTCCCTCTCTCTCCAGCCCCTCCACTCCTCGGAGGGCATCTGCTGCGGCCAGGGAGTGCCCTGACCCAGAACCCCCGCCCCCACCAAAGGCATGTCCAACCCAGCCGTGTCCTGTTCCCCTGTGAGCCTCCGGGTCCGTCGGGGGCCTCTGGGGGACAGGTGAGGCCCCCAGCTCCTGAATCCAGCCCTAGGTTTGGGCGGCTCCTTAGGGCGCGGCACGGGGCTCTTTCCCTGGGGCCTGGGTCCCCCCGTGGCCGTCCCACTGGAATGTGGCAGTGAGGTGGGCAAGGAGGGCGCTCGTCCCCTGGCCGCATTGTCCCTCCTGCTGCGGGCAGCCCGCTACACAGCCGTCTCCTGGTCCTCCCGCTGGATCATCTGGTAGTGCTGCCGGTTCTCCAGGTAGGCGGCCAGCTCGGTGTCCTGAGCCTTCTCAGCCCGCTGCCGGGGAGTGTCTCCCTGGAGGAGGGGGAAGCTGCGATCAGCAGGGGCCAGAGGCAGGCCTACCCGCTAGCAGGCTGAGAGGCAGGGGCTCTACCTCCCTGTGGCATGGTCGGGAGGGAAGCCTCTCTGCCCACCAGCTCCTCCCCTGCTGGCTCAGGTTTCTCAGGGTCTGCTCCGTGTCTTCCCAGGGACAGCCCCTAGCCCCAGCTCCCCTCTAGGACCTTGGGAAAGGTTTGGTTGGTGCCCGCATGGGCTCCCTGCCCGCCGTCTGCTCACCTGCTGGTCTGTCTTCATGAGCGAGGCCCCGGCCTCCACGATGTAGTGGCAGATGGTGCGCTGGCCCAGGGCCGCTGCCTGGTGCAAACAGGTCTCCCCGCTGGGGAAGCAGGGGCTGGCTGTGTACCCCATCCTGGCCCCTGATCCACCCATCTGTCTCCCAAGGGCCATCAAGAAAGGGCACGAAGTTCAGGACTCTGGGGCAATAGGGGTGGCCCAGGGGATGACAGATGTGGCCAGGAAGTTTATGGGCTCTGACCTGACAAAATGGGAGGGGTGGGGAAAAGGGTGGTTTCTGGGGTGACCAGGGTCCTGCACTGCCCAGATACTCACTTTTCCTCCACGGCATCAAGGATCTCTGGGGGGGCTGGAGAAGGGGAGAGGGTGGTCAGAGAGGCCTGACAGCCCCTCTTCCCTCCCACCTTGGCCCCAGGCCCTGGGCTCCATCGCCCGGCTCACCATGGTCCAGCAGGTAGCGGACCACGTCCTTGCTGCCAGTGCTGACTGCATGGTGCAGGAGCGTGCGGCTCTGCTCATCTCGGTGCATGAGGTCGCCCCCAGCTCGGTGCAGCTCCTGGAGCTGAGGGCAGGAGGCATGGCAGGGCAGGGCCTCCTGGGGCCACCCCTCCTTCCCCCAGCTCACACGCTGGCCCACAGCCGGGTACACCAGCACAGGCCTGAAATGAGTGCGCTCATACATCTTACTCCCGAGTTGCCTCTGTGGGTCTCTCTGGAGCACCAGAGGGGCCTCTCACCCCACAGCCTGTGGGCTCCCTGGCAGCATTGGTGACCAAGCCCTGGAGCAGTGCTTCCTCTGTCCTGCTCCTTTCTAAGCACCAGGGACGGGTGGACTGAGCTAGGAAGCCCCTACTAGGAGCCATCTATTGTGGCCTAGACAGAGACATGGCGAGGTGGAATGAGAGAATCACTGGATATCCCACAGAGGGCCAGAGGATGACAGATGACAGCACCTGAGCAGGTCAGCTCTTGGCTCAACCCAGAGGCCTTGCTCCCCAGGACCTGAGGGAGCTGCTGGGGGAAGGAACTGGAGTCTGGAGCTAGTACCTTACAGAAGTCGTTCCTCTTGGCAGCCTCAATCAGCTCTTCACCTGCACGGAACACCTGCCCGTTACTCTGCAGTCGGGGGCCTGGGCTTGGCTTGGTGTTTCAGTGGACAGGACTGTGCCTGTCGGGCATGTGCGCCCAGGGCTGGGTTGGTGTGTGAAGCTCAAAGGCTGTTTGTGTAAGGCTGTGTCTGGGCCCTATCCCCACCGCACTGAGTCTCCTGCCCCCAACCAGGCAGAAAGGAGGGGCCCCAGAGGGAGAGGCCTCACCTTCAGGGGGTGCGGCATCCCCTTGCAGTGACCTGCAACAGAGCACGATGTGCTGTGACCAGCTACGGCACAGGCCAGCTGGTCACCCTCCCCAGCCCAACTGGGGGCGTCTTCATCCTTTCCACTGTTTATTGAGTGCCTGCTACACACCAAGCACTATTCCGGGTACTGGGGATACAGCAGGGAAACGAGGCAGAGGAAGCCCTTGCCCTCACGGAGCTTACATTCTAGTTCAGGGATGCAAACAAGTCAAATAAATAAGGAGTTCTGAGAGCAGGTGTGCTCTGAAGAATTCAGAACAGGTGGTGTGGCACCCCTGCAGAAGGGGTCCTAGGAGTAACCTCTCCAAGGAGGAAACCGCCAAGCTGAGATTCGAGTGGGATGGGGGTGGGGGAGCCCTGGAAAGATGGGGGAAGAGCTGGAGGCAGTGATGACAGAAGTCCAGTGGTGGCAAAAACCTGAGGCCTCAAAGAACCAAGAGAAGAGAGTGAGGCAGGACCGTGGAGGTGAATGCAGGGAGGGGGCTGGGAGCCCAGTGCAATGACCGGGGGCCTGGGGAGAACCTGAGTTCAAAGGGATGCTGAGAAAGAAGCTTCTAGGTAGGGGAATGGCCTGGTATGCTCTGCATTTTCAGTTGACCGTGGTGTGGAGATGGGAGTGGGAGGGCACGAATGGCTGCAGTGATATAAGAGCTGAGGGCCAGGGTGTGGCATGGCAGCCCTGGTGCCAGACAGGCTGGTGGCAGTGGGGACTGGGGGGACTGCTCAGGTGGTGGGGCAGGGGGCCGCCAGGACTGGCTGAAGGATGAGGTCCAGGAGAGGCAGAAGTCAGGGAGGGAGCCCAGGTGGACGTGAGGCTGCTTCCCTAGGGAACTGCAGGGCGGAAGGCGTCAGGTGGGCTTTGGCCAGGTTCAGGTTGACACCATTTAGTCAACTGGTGGAGGGGCTGGAAGCAGGGATTCCGGAGTCATCGGCTTACAGGTGGGACTGAAAGCCAGGGGCTGGCGGAACAGGACACCAGGACTCACCGGACAGTGGGTGAGCAGGGTGAGGTGGGGACAGGGGAAGTGGGGGTGGGGAGGTCAGGCCGGGCCGATGCCCCCAGCAGCTCAGGGTCCAGGATATAAATCTCATCCTGTGCGATCTCAGTCACATAGTTGAGGTGCTCCTGTGGGGGGAGGTCAGGGCAGGAGGTCAGGGCACCTGACGGTGGGGGCCGAGGGGCAGCAAGGCTGGCAGACCTGCAGAAGCCTCTGCTGTGAGCACAAACACCGAAAGGAGGTGGCCAGGGAAGGGGCCCTGCCTCTCCCTCTCCCACTCCTTCCCGTTCCTGATGCCTCCTCCGACTGCCCAGCCTTTACCATTGAGCTGGCACCTGGCCAGAGTGCCTTTGCTTCTATGTCTCCCTAGATGGCTCTGCGCTTCCAGGCCCTCCTGCCCACCCAGCAAGCCTTTGCTAGGTACCCGGCTGCCTTTCTGGCTGGCACCACACTGTACTCTCCAGTGTGGAGGGCGGGGCCGCAACCCCGTCTGTGCACACACAAGTGTGAAAGCCCTCAGAGGCATGAGGACAGAGCGGAGCCCATCAAGGGAGCTCACAGGGAAGGCATCCCAGGAGAGGCGACCCTGGGGCCCGGAACCAGCTGTGCCTGGAGCAGGCCTGCAATCGCTCACCTGGGCTCGGTCGATCCTGTAGAAGCGGCTGGCAGTGGTGGCTGTGGGAGAGAGGGCAGCTGAGGATCAGGGAGTGCCATGTCCAGGCCCAGGTCCTCTGCTGCCCCCACCTGGGTTCCCCTAGGGAGGGGACAGGAAACAGCCTGGCACTCTGGGAGTAGACTCACCGTCCAGGAAGCACCACTTGGGGGACAGTTTCTGGCATGTCGGGGACTTGGCTCCAGCACCATCGGGCTCCTGTTGAGAGAAGAAAAGGCCAGGCTGGGATAGAGTGCGGGCCAGGGAGGGAAGGGAACTTGGAGTAGGGGTAACCAGCACAGAGGAGGCTCTGCAGGGCGAGCTCGCTGCGGGAGGAAGAGGCATGTCTTCACTTCTTGCCACCCTCTTGGTGGGCACCTGGGGGAGCCCCCACCCCTTACCTGCTGCAGTCTTTCGATGTGGGCGCGGCAGAGCTCTAGGTCACTGTCTCCTGGGACCACCACAGTGCCCAGCGGCACGGCTGGAGGACGGAGCACCTGTCAGCAGCTGGCCGCATCCCACAGCCCTGCCCAAGGGGGCCCCGGCTGCCTCAGCCCCTCCTGGCCACCCTGCCAGACCACCCCACCGCACTCACAGGCCTCCTTGAGCTGCTCCTTGTCGTAGTGCAAGGCCTCGTAGTCGTGCATGCTGACGCGACTCACCTGGATGCGCAGCTGCTCAGGCACCGGCTGCTGGCTGTCGGGCAGGGCCGGCAAGCGGGGGCTCAGCAAGGGCCCTGCCTCGTTGCCACCCTCGGCCTGGCACCAAACCACGTGCCGAGAGAAGGTCCCGCCCCACTCCAACACCCCTAGGGCAGAGGGACAGTCAGCCCCTTTTACAGATGGGGAAACCAAGGCCCAGAGAGGGCAGGCTCTGGCCTCGGCGCCCAGGGCACGTGGCGGGGTGGCACGTACTCGCTGTGCAGGGGGGCGGCGCTCCGCCGCTTGGCTTTCTGCACCATGGTGGCCTGGTTGCGCAGGGCAATGCGGATGCGTGAGGCTGCAAGCTTGCAGGGCTCGCCGTCCACCTGCACCGGGATGGCCTTGGACGTGGTGAGCACCACCTCACGGCACTGTGTGAGCCGCTCGCCATGCCCGCCCACCTGCAGCGCAGCCTGTGGACACAGGAAGCTCGGGTCAGATGGCACCAGGGCTGGGGGTGTCGGGCCCCAGGCTCTGCTCCTTCCGAAGCAGAAGCTCTAGCCAGAGAACAAAGGTGAGAGTGACCCCTGGTCAGAGGGCAGAGGGGAGGGCAAGACCCCAGGTGAGGAGGGAGGGGAGGGGGCAGAGGCAATGAGGGTGACTCGTCAGTCAGAGTGGGGAGCGAAGGTATCCCGAGGCACAGCGAGGAGAGGGCGTGGGTGCCGCTCTCGAGCCAGAGGAACGAGACGAAGGAAGGTGAGGATGAACTAGGAGGCGAGTGTGGATGACCCCTTCCGCCTCTGGGCTGCGCTCCCAGGCACCATGGGCCCAGCGCCCACTCACCAAGGACGTCATGGTGAAGCCAATGACCTCGAGGTAGCCGTCGTCATGCCGCTGGGGCTCAAAGTCGTGGTGCTCCCCAGGGTGGCCCCAGGGCATGGTGCCTGCACAGTACCTGCATGGGCGGGCGATGACACGGGCCTCACAACACAGTCTCTACAGGAGAGGCCAGCAGGGCCCCATTCCCCCACCCCAGGAGGCCCCTCCTCACCTGGGGATGTTCAGGAAAACAACACACTGGGGTTTCAGGTCCTGGATCTTAGGAGTCAAGTCTGTTCCATCACACTAGAGGCGGGCGGGGGCGGGGAGGGTGTTGAGGTGCCTATGCCAGGTGGCCTCCCTCCCTTCCGACCCACCTACCCGCGGCAGCCTGGCCCCACTCACCACCACTCGGATGTGCTTGGCCAGGTCCTTGGAGCTGCCCATCAGGAAGTCGGAGAAGGCTGTCTGTGGGAGACAGAGCGTCACCATCTGCTGGCAGAGATCTTTCCTTACCAGCACCGGCAGGGCTCCTGGGGCCTGGTGGACACAGGTGGGCAGGGGCTCGGGTGGCAGAAGAGGTGGGCACAGGCGGGGCCGCAGACCCACTCACCCCAGCGTAGAACATCTTATTCCGAAAGCGGCTGTTGAATTTCTCTGGGTTGGCCTCTGGGTGGAGACAAGCAGGGGGGCCAGTGAGTCACCCCAGCCTGCCCAGGTGGGGTTGGGGGAGGGCTGGGATGGATGCCTTCACTGGCAGTAGCAGGGTCTGACCCTCCTGTGCCCACCCTGCCCTGGCCTCAGTGGGAGGCTGCCCACCTCGAGACTCGTGGAACTCCAGGGTGACATGGGCGTCAAAGCCCAGGCTGAAGTAGTTGTTGAAGACATCCAGGGGCAACTGGAAAAAGGTCAAGGGACCAAAATGAGGGCTGGGCCTCACAGATGTCCCCACTCCAGGGGCCTCGTGTGGCCGAGCCAGCTCAGCCCATCTGTTCACAGGCCTTCCCTGGTCAGCAGTGTCTGCCAGGGCTCAGCCCAGCTCACCCGCCGTCAGGCGCAGCCCTCCTCTGCCTGGCGGCTCCTGGGGGATTTCCCTGCATGCCGGGCAGCATCTCTTCCCTGTCAGCTCCCCGAACACTTCTTCCTCACATGCCATGTGGAACACGACAGTGGAGCTTGGTTTTGCTCACTGCTGAGAGTAATGCCTGGCAGGTAGCACGCGCTCCGTGCATGTTTGTGGAATAAAGCAGCATCTTCTGGCCAGGCACGGTGGCTCACGCCTGTAATCCCAGCACTGTGGGAGGCCGAGGCAGATGGATCACCTGAGGTCAGGAGTTCAAAAACAGCCTGACCAACATGGTGAGACCCCATCTCTACTAAAAATACAAAAATTAGCCAGGTGTGGTGGCAGGTGCCTGTAGTCCCAGCTACTCAGGAGGCTGACGCAGGAGAATAGCTTGAGCCTGGGAGGTGGAGGTTGCAGTGAGCCAAGACTGCATCGCTGCACTCCAGCCTGAGTGACATTGAGACTCTGTCTCAAAAAAATAAAAAAAGGAAAAAGAAAAAGAAAATTAGCCAGGTGTGTTGGCACATGCCTGTAAATCCCAGCTACTCAAGAGGCTGAGACAGGAGAATTGCTTGAACCTGGGAGGCAGAGGTTGCAGTGAGCTGAGATTGTACCACTGCACTCTAGCCTGGGCGACAGAGCAAGACTCAGCCTCAAAAAAAAAAAAAAAAAAAAAAACAGTATCTTGTGAGGCAAGCAAGTACTATTATTCCCATCGTACAAGGAAGAAGTGGAAACTGGAGAAATGAAGAGACGTGCCCAAGATCCCAGAACCAGCAAGTGGGAAAGTGGGACCCAGTCCCCAGTGGCCCGCCCTGCCCTGCCCCGCCCCACCCTGGCCAACTTACCCGGTCGGTGGCGCCTTCATCTCGGTCCTCAGGCCCTGCCTCGGGGTTGGGCTCGGCGTGGAGGTCCCAGCGGTCCAGCTGTACCACGTTCCCCTCCTCCACGTGGGAGAGGATCTTGGACACAGGCTCATCTGTGTAGCCCTGGGGGAGGAGGCAGGGACTGAGCCCTCTGTGGCTGGAGAGGCCCCAGCTGCACCCCCCTCCTATGGGTGCTTACCCCACCCCAGTTGAGGGTTCGGGCCAAGTCGTTGCCAGTACCCAGGGGCAGGATGGCAACAGGGGGCGGCGGCTTCAGGCGTAGCTGGTCCAGGGTGGAGAGGATCCAGCCCACCTTGGGGAGGGAGAGCAGAGGCAGGTCAGGCCCACAGGGATCCCGGCTTCAAGCCCAGCCCTGGTGCTCGGCTGGCCCATGCAGGGAGCTCACCGTGCCATCGCCCCCGCACGCCAGGATCCGCAGGTTGTGCACTTTGCGGTACATCTCCAGCCTGGGCTCATGGGAAGATGGCAGTGGGGTCAGGGGATGTGTGCTGTACCCCAGGAGTGAGGCAAGTTTCCCCCCACGTCCCCCACAAAACCTTGGCAAGTACTTACGCCTCCTTGGGCCCTCCCTGGCTCAGGTCGAAGACTTGTCGGGGATTGAGATACCAGAGGAAAGACTGGATGATCTTTGCACCCTGGATGGGATGAGAGCCGAGAGTCAGGCAGTGGTGGGATGAAGTGGGAGAAGCACAGGGAGAGGGGTGTGACTGTGGGAACCAGGGCCAATAAGGGGTGAGGGGTGGAGAAAGGACAGGATTTTCTCAGTATCTCTGGGAAAGAGGGATTCGGGCAGAAGCCAGAACGGGCTCTGGGAATAGCTGCTGGCAGACAGGCTGGACCCCAATCCCCGCCCGAGCCCTCAGCTGAGAGGCAAGGCCACGTTTACCTGGTTGCCCCCACTCTTGGGGTTCACAAACACCAGCAGGGGCTTCATGAGCGGGGAGGGGGTGGGTCTGATGATGAAGGGTCTCCAGCGGCCCTCCTGGGAGACAAGGCAAGAGCCTGTAAGCTCCTTCCTGTCCAGGACACCCTACCATCATCCTTAGCAGGCCCCCTGGGGACTCTGTCCCCCCTTCTGTACCCTCATGTACCACCTCTGGGCCAGATCTTACCAGGCCACAGAGCAGAAACTGGCATCTAATCCTGCCCTCCTCAGAGGCCCCAGAGCCCACACGGACCCCTGCCAGCTGGCAGCATTAGCCGGGGGTGGAAGGTCTGTACCCTGAGCAAGACCCCTCTCTCCGGCTCCCCTGCAGCCTCTACCCAGCCTGGGACTGACCTCAGGCCCTTTCTTGCTGGACTTCCTCTTGAAGGATGCCCTCTTCTTCTTCTTGCTTGCTTTCAGGGTATTCTGCAAGGGAAGCAGGGGCGTTGGTGACAAGGTGGGCAGGCTGGGGTGGCTGGCAGACCCCAAGTGCGTGGGGGGCATCAAGGATGCAGGAAGTACTCACCTGGGGCCTCCGCGCGCGGAGGATCCAGGTGGGCGGGATGACCACGGCCGCGTGGACCCCCAGAGAGCACGGCTCCTCAATCTGCTGCAGCATGAAGCAGGAGACCTTGCTGTGGTACTGAGGAGAGTGAGGGGTGGGGCTCAGCGGGACCGTGTTCGGACTCAGGGACCCAAACCCAGCAGTGCAGGGCGTGGCCCTGGGGGCAGGGGCACCACTCACTGCCTGCTTGCACCATGAGCAGCTGATGGCCACAATCTCCTTGCTGTGGAAGGTGAACTTCTGCTGGAATCCCTGAGGGTAGACAGGACAGATGGGCACCAGGGCAGGCCTGGAGCAGCAGACCCAGTCCCTCTCCTGCTGCCAACCTCTATCCACCCAGACACAGGGCCTCGCTATGTTCCCAGGCTGGTCTCAAACTCCCAGGCTTAAGCAATCTGCCTCAGCCTCCCAAGTAACTGGGAACAACAGGCATGTGTCACCATGCCCAGCTTTGAACGCATTTTTTTTGTTTTGAGATGGAGTTTCGCTCGTTGCCCAGGCTGGAGTGCAGTGGCATGATCTCAGCTCACTACGACCTCCACCTTCCAGGTTCAAGCGATTCCCTCGTCCCAGCCTCCTGGGTGGCTGGGATTACAGGCGCCCACCACTATGCCCGGCTAATTTTTTCTATTTTTAGTAGAGATGGGGTTTCACCACGTTGGCGAGGCTGGTCTTGAATCTCCATCACCTCAGGTGATCCTCCCGCCTCAGCCTCCCAAAGTGCTGGGATTACAGGCGTGAGCCACCATGCCCAGTCTGAATACGTTTTTTAAAATAAAAAATATATACATATAAAATAAGCCTGAAGAGCAGGACTGCTTAGCCAGGGCCCCCTGACTGCCTGCAGTTACCTGCACAGCACCGTGTGCATACTGCAGGCTGACTCCTGCCTCACTCCCATTTTCCCTCCTTCCTACCCCCGAGGCCTGACCAGGCCCCCATGTGCTCTTAAAGAAATGTACTGCTGCTTCCGAGTACCTATCACATTCATTCCCTGTTCATCCCACAGGCTGTTATGAAAGGCCTGTAGTGGGCCAGGCGCTGAGAATCAGTGAAGTGAGCCTCTCCATCTTTGAGAGCCTGCACTTACTGAGGGAGGCGGGCAAGAAGCAAACAGGTAAGTGAACCAAACAACTGTGGACTGTGTTAGGCGGTCACCTGGAAAGCCTGGCTTCAAGCCACACTGTCCTCAGGAGGGTGGGAAACCGCTGCCCAGCTTGGTGCTTGGCACACAAGTATCCACCGAGTCACCGAATGAGTAAAGTCTATACGATTCTCCAAATGGCCACTTGCAGCTTCAAAGCAGGCCAGGCGTGCCACGTCGGAAGAAAACTTTCCTCCCTGCTCTCCTGCTAAGCCCAGAGACCAAGAGCAGGCCAGGGTGCTTGGGGACTGAAGGCACTGCAGCCAGGCTGAGTCAGCCCTGGACTCTGCATGCCAGGGTGCGATCAGTGATGGGCAGGCCACATTGGCCACACAGCCTGGGCTCAGGCCCACAGGTGCAGGTGGTGATTTCCTCGGGCAGGGCCTCTCACCTTCCCACAGTGCCGACACTTGCCGTCCTGGCGTCGTCTGTGTACCCAGTGGTGCCGTACAAAGGTTGGCTGGGGGAGAAGTGGAGAAATTTCACCAGGTGAGGGGTGGGTGGGGGCACAGCCCTAAGGATGGCCCACGTGGCTCAATACATCAAAGGTGGGGGCTGCAGGAAGCTCTCTGCAGTCCTGCGCGTGAGTGGAGGAGGGGCTGAAGACTCTCTTCATGGCCCAGGGGAGGCTCAGAGTCAAAGGAGAGCCGGAGAAGGCTGGGAAGCACCAAGAGGCACAAGCTGTGCCACCCCCTCCGCAGGCAGCGCTAGTTAGGCCCCTGCATGGCGGAACTCAGACCTCAGAGAGCAGCAGCCTAGAGGGAGCCGAGCCCCCTGCTGGCACTCCGGAGGCACTGCAGAGATGCCCATGCCAGAATCTTAGGGTGGCCCTGTCCCTGAGCACCCTGGACACTTACCTCGCGCACGTTCCTGGAGCCTGATTCACGGAAGGACGGCTTACAGCGGAAATTTATCTGTGAAACACAGCAGTGACCACCAAAATGTCAGAACCTTCCTTCAGGGTCAGGTATATGGTCACTTCCTCCAGGACAACCCAGAGTCATCCTCAAAAGGCGGGGATACCCCCATATCATCCCGAGAGTCCTTGAAACACGAGACGCCTCCTGTGAGAAGCCCTCCTGCCTCTCTGCCTCCTCCTCACTAGCCAGAGGGATCTTTCCTTCTTCCACCCAGTACCCAGGATGAGGGGGAGGTTGGGAGCTTCGGGTTCATCTCCCCAACTAACATGGGACCATGTTTGCTCATCGTTCTCTTTTTTTTGAGACAGTCTCACTCTGCCGCCCAGGCTGGAGTGCAGTGGTGCAATCTCGGCTCACTGCAACCTACACCTCTCGAGTAGCTGGGATTACAGGTGTACGCCACCACACCTGGCTACTTTTTGTAATTTTTAGTAGAGATGGGGTTTCACCATGTTGGCCAGGCTGGTCTCAAACTCCTGACCTCAGGGTGATCCACCTACCTCGGCCTCCCAAAGTGCTGGGATTACGGGTGTGAGCCACCGCGCTCGGCCGCATCCTTTTCTTCCTTGCCCTGTGGCACTCACGACCTGGGCACATGCAGCCAGCCTGGTTCTCGCATGCAGACTTGAGCTGCCTGGCCCCTGGAGACCTTTAGCTAATCTGTGGAACCCTAGCTCGATTTCCACCTTAGATGATGAGCGTACAGTGCTTGGGGCTGCATTTCTATTTCCTTTCCCATAACTGTCCC
Organism: Piliocolobus tephrosceles; assembly: GCF_002776525.5. Classification (NCBI taxonomy): domain Eukaryota; kingdom Metazoa; phylum Chordata; class Mammalia; order Primates; family Cercopithecidae; genus Piliocolobus; species Piliocolobus tephrosceles. The sequence goes on from NC_045446.1 coordinate 18,337,563, forward strand.
TACTTCAGCCTTATTAGAGGTATAAGGAAGTCTCACTTTACAATTCAGGGGCTGGGGAAAGCAGCCCGTGTGAGCCTGCCTGAGCCACTCCTAGTCTTACAGTCTCTCTCGTATGCTGGCCTGGGTTTCTGCAGGCTGGGGAGCCCTGCCCCTCCACGCGAACCCTTCTGCCCCTGGCCTTGACCCGCCTGTCCAGTGCTGCCTCTACTTCCCTCTAGAAGCACAGTGCCCAGACATGCCCCCAGATGCAAATGCACAGTGGACAATGGCCCTTGGGGAAAGGTCTCCACAGAGGCGGGGTGTAGGGGATCCCCCCAGCCACAGCTGAGTTATGAAGCTTCAATGTCAATGAAGCAAATCAATGGCCTCTTCTAAGCGCTAGTTTGGACATGGGAAATGGTACAAGGGCCACCATTTGTCAATTCATTCCATTGAGTGACATTCAACGAACCCACTAGCTGCCAGGTTTGTTCCAGGCAGTGGGGATACAGCAGCTAATCAGTGAGAAGCCAGGATTCGAACACAGTCATTTGGCTCCAGGGTCCTTGACTTTTCACCCCCGAGGGGTGGGTCGCTCCTGGCAGGCCATATTTGTATAATGTGTGGGTGTGTGGGTGTGCTGAAAGGGCCTCAGCACCCAAAGGGCAGGGGCGGGCAAAGCTGAGCTACCCACCCACCTTCTCCAGCTGCTCGATGCAGGGCGTGTGCACCACAATCTTGCAGGCTGCGCACTTTCTTCGAGACACTGACTTCTGCTGCAGGACAGGAAAGAGAGGGCCCCTGAGGCACCAGGTAAGTCTATCTCGGAGGCTGCCTGCCTCAGCACAGCTGCCCTCTGTGTGCACTGGGAAGCCCCAGTCCTGGCGTCCAGACAAAGCCCCTGCACCCCTCACTATCCTGGGGCGACCCACAGCAGGGGTGCTAGGGAGCGGGCTTGATCCCACCTTCCTGGAAAAAGGCAGCGGCTATTGGCTCCACCAGCAGGGGGCAGCGTGCCCCAGCAAGCACTCACCAGCATCCTGGCTACACAGTACTGCTCCCCAACGTAGCAGAAGTCCCCCGACACGTTGGTCTCGAACCAGATGTGCTCCCCATATGTCGCTGACTCCTAGCCATGGGATGGGCTTACTCAGCGCATGCTGGCCACCCAGCCCTCCCTCCCATCAGCCCCTGCCCACCCGCCCTCTCCCAAGACAAACCCGCTCCAGCGCCCTGATCAGCCCTGCTCTGTTCCGTCTGCCCCACTGTCCCAACCCTTCCAGGCTTGGCTCTTCCAGCTGCCTGGAGTGCCTCCACCCTCCAACTGCACCTTGGCCAAGAGCCAGCGGGGCTGGGACCCATGGGTGTTCAGGCACTCACGCTCCAGTCCACTGTGCTCCGAATCTGCCTCTCTGATTCGCTGCACGGGGCCCCAGGGGTGGGCGGAGCGGGGGCCAGGTGCTGGAGGCCCGACTTGGTGATGGCTTTCCTACAGAGGAGAAGACAGCTGAGGAGGGGGCTGAGCACTTGCTGACCCTACTTCCTCCCACCTCCTGGGGCCTCTGCCCTCTCCATGACCTCGGCAACAGGGAGGGCGGAGGAGCCTCCCAGCAGCCCCAGAGACTAAGAGGCTCCCTGCAGGAGACATGGCCTTTTGGGGTACGCTGTCTTCAGAGCACTGCCCAGAGTGTTCCCAAGTGGGGAACCCTCACCCAGGCAGAACTTCAAGGCCCTAGCCCAGGCCAGACCCACAGGAGGTCACACCACTCGCCCTGCTGGCCACAGCTATACCTACGCGAGCAGGGCGCTCCAGGCCTGGGGTCCCGCCGCCTTGCGCCGTAGGGCTACCTGGCGCCTGCGGGACAGTGGGCGCACATGGGTGGGCAGCACGGTGCTGGCGGTGGTGCCTGAGGCTCTTCGGCCCCCAGGGCCAGGGTGCTGGCCTGAGGGCCGCCGCTGGCTGAGGCGCCGATAGTAGCCGTGCAGGCCCCAGAGAGCGTGGTCATACACGGCATCCGCAGGGAGCAGGTGGGAGGAGGCTCGGCGCAGGTAGCCGGGCAGGGGCGACAGCGGCCTGGCGCCCTGGGGTGGGGATGGCCCTGGTGTCTTGGTGCCTGGCTGGACGGCGCTCCACGCCCCGGCTGCCACATCCTCCTGGACACCCTTCTCCTCCTCCTCATTCATGCCCACAAGCCCGGTCAACAGCAGGGGTGCGCCAAGAAGTTGGGCCCCCACAGTGGTAGGCTGTGGAGTGGGCACCTTATCCACGATGAAGCGGGGGTTGCAGGAAGGGGGCACAGTGCTGGAGCGCCGGCGGCTGGAACCCCGGGCCCTCACCCCGCAGCTCAGGAGGCAGCCCTGGAGCTGGGCGCTGGAGCGGCGCCGCTGTGCCAGTGAGGAGGAGGCCTGCCCAGCAGGGGAACGACGCCGGGCCTTGCCCGTGGGCAGCCCCACACCGCTGGGCCGCCGCTTCCCCTCTCCAGGGCCTGGCACCTTCCACTGGAAATGTCTCCTAAAGAAAGTCTCCATGGCAGGCGGGTGGCTGTTGGGCACAGATACCGGGGACATCAGGAGCTGGACCAGGCCATGGTCTGTCCTGCGTCTGGGAGCCCATTCACAGCCTCTGCCCCATGAGGAGGGAAGCACCCCCGAGGGAGGCAGGGGTCACTGCAGCCTCTGACCTCCACGTGAGGGTCCCCAGGGTGCTCAGGGGAGCCCAAGTTTATAGCTGTTGGAGCAGACGCTCTCCCCCGTTGCACCCTAGGGAGTCCTGGAGTTGTAGGTAGGTGGGTGCTTCAGACTACCCCTTCTTCCCCCATCCAGGCACCAGAATCCACAGAGCCCTGGCCTAAAGGCCTCCACCTGCCCCACCGGAAGCTGATGGAAAAGAAAACAAAAAGAAAATGGGGAGTCGGTCTGTCTGGATGGACGGTGGGGCCCAGGGCAGGGCTTCCTACTCGCTGGGTCTTTGTTTTGCCACCAACATGGGGGAGCAGGTTAGGTGTCTCCCCCGGGATATGGCACAAACCAAGCTATAACAAAATGAGGCTCTCTGCAAAGGAACTCAGTCCTGACAGGACCCCCAGAGTCTCTTGGCCCCGAGCCTCGGGGTCAGGCTGAAGGTGACTCCTGGAGAGGGTCTAATGTGTAGCTCAGGGGAGACTAGGTCTCAGGGAACTGCAGAGTCGCTGTCCAGCTCACCCCGGGGAGGGGCTGCTCAGTCTTCCTTCACCCAGGGGGCCGTGACAATAGGCTTGGGCCAAACGCAAAGCCTTCTGGATTCTGGGTGTGTGCGTGCCTGTACATCTGAGGCACTGATGGTAAGAACTTTCTGGTGCTCAACTGCTCTGTCTCACCTTTCTGAAGGGACAAAGTATGGATACCCCAGGGTGAAGCTGGGTGATGCTGGGAAACCATTCTGATTCTGCTGCTGAGGGAGCCTGTGACTAGACATTCTTCTGCGGCCCTGATGCTGGATGCTCGGATACTCACAATTTCAAATGCTGCAGGGAGGCAGGAGCTGTGGGCATCATCCTAGCTCCCACCTGGACCTGGTCTCCCCAGATCCATCCTGAACTCATGCTCTGCTCCCTCTGCCAGCTCACCTCCACCCTGTCTACCCTTCTTCACAGCCAGCATCGAGCTCCTGTGCCCTCACCTCTCCTAACATTAGGGGAAGGGCAGCCTGCCTGGCATGGATCAGGGTGGCAATGCCTCCAGGTACCTGAGGCTACCTGTGCCCCACAGCAGGTGATCTCCTGGGCCCTGGTCCTTGTCCTGGTCCTGGGGAGAGACTGGTGGGGGATGCATCCTAGCCCTGGGCAATCACAGAGGTCAGAGTCACAGCCCTGGGACAGTGCTTTCTGGGGCTGACAGAAGCCCTGTGGTCCCCTGAAGGCTGGCATGAGGTAGGCATGGTGCACCGTGGATGCCCTGGATGCACTGTGGACAGGAGGGAGGATGAAGGCAGAGATGATGGGTTGGAGGAGTCAGGCCCAGGCCACACGTCTAGCACCTTCTCCTTCCATACACCACACCCTGATTTGCTACTGCCCTGCAGGTCTTGAGCAGCTTCAGGCCAGGTGCAGGGGTGTTGAGGGAAGAGACGGACACGGTGGAGGTGCCTAGGGAAGCAGAGTTCTGCACGGCTCAGCTCTTGCCTATTGGAGTCTGCAGCTGCCTCAGATGACAGGGAGGTCAGGGCAGTGCTCTTATGACCCCAAATGTGCCCCATTCAGAGCAGACCGCCTGGGCAGGAGGGAGCTGCAAGGGCAGGACGGCAGGCATGGGCGGAGAGCGCTGGGCCTCCCCCAAAATCACCAGTGTCACGGCTGCCACTTACTGAGCCCCTATGTGTCAGGCACTGTGCTAAGCCCCTGGCAAACACTGAGATCATTTCATCAACCGTAACCCCAATGAATAGGTACTGCATCACGCTGTTCCCGACGAGGAAGTTGACGCAGAGGTGGCCTGCCTAGGGTCCCCGGGCAGTCAGTGTGGAGCCCAAGTCTACCTAATGGCAAAGCCTGTGCCCCAGAAATGGGGTGGGTTGCAGGGTCCTTCCTCCTGAAACATGAGGCTGGGATGGGGTAGGAAAGGGAACCAGGTAGGGAATAGTAACGAACGCCTGCTATGTGACAGGCCCTGGGCTAAGTACTTTATCATCTCATGTGATCCTCACCACAGCCCCGTGAGGTAGGCAGGACCCACAGCTCCATTCTAGACACAGAGAAACTGAGGCTTCAAGAGGGCCAATAACATGCCACGGTCCCACGGCCAGTCAGCGGCAGAGTCGGGACCTGAACCCAGGTCTTCCCGACCTGGGACCTACTTTGTGTCAGGGAAGAGGAGCCTGAAGGCCCAACTGTCCCCTGTCGTCAAGGCACTGGCCTGCCAGCCCTCCCCAGGGTGTCAGCTTTCCCCGCCCGCCTGGTCAGGCCGCCCTGTGACAGCTGCCCAGCCTGGAGGAGATTAGTCACCCGGACACACCGCCTGATGCTAGTGTCACCCAGAAAACAAAAGGCCACAGTCAGTGGGGGAGGTGCCGCTGCAACCGTGGGCGGCGGTGAGGGCTGGGCCCAGCTTGCGGCCCCAAACCTGCACTGACAACAGGGACCAGGACCCCCTCGAGGGACAAGGGCAGCTGGCACGTGGTCCTGCGGTGCCCAGCTCCACACACTGCCAGGCAGCCCAGGTCCACATCTGTCCAGGAGTCTCCTCAGTGGCCGATGGTGCCGCCCCTCCCAGCAGAGTGGGGTGGGCAGGGCCGGCAGTGCTATGTGACTGTGTGCAAGTTGGCCCCTCACGGGCCTCAGTTGCCCTGTCTGTCTGGGGAGACTGTCAGAGTGGCTGAGCTATTTTGCCACAGGCTCTCCTGCTGGGCACCCATGCCTCCGTGCTCCCATGCCCCTCCCCGCAGGCCTGTGCTTCCTGTTCCTCTGGTCTCCATAGAAACCTCTGTCCCTGGTCAGCAAGAGCCTGACTCCTCACTTCCTATCTCTGCTGGGGTTTCTCCTGGGCCTTGTTGGAACCACCCTGGGCCTGAGCCTCTCCGATAGCACAGCTCTGCGTGACAGTGTCTTCTCACCTCGTGCTCTTGGTCACCTCCAACTCACCACACAGTACGTGCAAAGGTCACCCCGAGAGCTTCAACACCAAGAGCACAGCAAAATGGCTGCCCCTCGGTCTCCGGGTGGGGAGCCTGACACACCAACGGGGACAGGATGGGAAAGGACTCAGGGGACCCCATCAACCTCCGGCTCTGGGGCCTGACAAGGACAGGGCCTGGGAAAGGACAGAGGAAGTCAGGAGGCAAGACCAGTGGTGTGTGGCCGTGCGCCCTTGCTAGACAGTGCCTGAAGCTGTGGGCAGCCGAGCTGCAGTGGCTGCCATGGGGGCGGGCAGGCCGGAGAGCTTCACCGGCTACTGCTGCAGCAGACAGGACACCCACCCTCCAGAGACCAGGCCATCTCACGCCTTATGCTAGTTTCAAGGGCGCTGGCATCCTGAATCTGCCATTGCCACCCTAAGGCTGATCTACTAACCTTTCTCAGCCTCAATTTTCTCATCCGCAAAATGGAGCTCACACCATCTGGTTCAGAAGATTGGCATAAAGGAGGTCTGGATGCGATGACGGAGGGAGAGTGCCTGGCGATACCTGGCAGACAGCAGGGGCCTGGCAGGGCCTACACCCACCACAGACACCAGAGCATGTGACTGTGCCACCTCCTGGGGTTTGTCTGCCCACAGTGAGGCCGGGAACCCAGAAAGGGAAGCAGGAGTGTCCAGGGTGGCCACCACCCACCGCATGAGGAACAGAGCCGGCCGCAGGTGCCACCTGGGTATCTGCTCGTGTCGTGAGGAATGCACCCTCTGCACCCGGTACCAGGCCTGGCCTCCTGAGCTGCTCTCACAGGACACCCCATGGGACTGACCCAAAGTGCCCACTCCACACCCTGGGCAGGGCCTCGTCCGCCTTCTGCTCCGTGAAGGCTGGGCATGGTGCATGGCGACCCCACCTCCAGCAGCCCCAGAGCAAGGGCCTGCAGCTGCCTCCCCAGAACCCCCTTGGCTCTGCTCCCACAGTCCCTGGGTCAGAGGGAAGGAGGTGGGGAAGCTGGAAGGGAGGCCGGCCCCTCCCCAGTCAGCCTAGGGGCTGGGGAGGCAGGGTCCTCCCTTCCCAGGCTGTGACTCACCACAGGGATCCTGTCAAAAACAACAAACAAAATGTACCTCGGGGAGCAGGTGGGCCAGGCTGGACGGTAAGAAGGCGACCAGGCCAGTGAGTGTTTACTCGGCAGGGTCTGCCCTGGCTCAGCAAGAGCTTGGTGGGACCATTTTCCATCAGCTCAGGAACGTGGCAGGGCAGGCCCCTCACCTAGGGATGGTGGGGCCTGGGTCCACCCGGATCCAACCCTCCCCATACCCACCCAGCCAGATACAGAGGGAGGAAGCAGAAGGCAAGGAGGGGCTGGGGGCCCCTTTTGACCTGATCTGGAAGGCAGGGCGCAGGCGGGAGCGGGGCAAGCAGGAGGGAGCTGGGGTCCCCAATGCCGGGCTCTGGCTCCAGCTCCGGGCTGGCGGCCTCTGCTGAGCAAGTCCTAGTTTGGAGAGCGAGCGGCCGTGGCTGTTCCTCTGCCCCCTCCCCCTTGTCACCCTCCTCCTCGCAGCCTGAGACAGCCGTTATGAAAATAACCCGATTGGTAACCGAACGCACTTCCTCTCCCAGCGGCGGCTCCCGGCCCTGCAGCAGGCGGCGGGTGGGCGGGCGGGCACACTGCGCACGAGCATGCCTCCCAGCTCCTTTTCCCAAGGTCCCCAGAGTCAGGCTGGGTGACAGCCCAGTGGCCTGCCTTCCACCTGGCGCCCAGCCCAGCCCACGCCTCAGCTTGGGAACGAGGTCTAAGGAGAGAGAAGTGGGAGGGAGAAGTGGGAGCCAGGCCGTTTTAGGGAGGGGGCCCCCCACTAATGCCCCCTATTTAGCCACCTAATGCCTTCTGACGCCCACTGGACAGGTTTTCTGAGGTCTGGGGAAGCTAATCACGCCGGCTCCAGACAAAACAACCACAAAAATAAGTATCTGTGGCGTGTTTCACAACTTACAAAGTACTTTTTCACCAGCATTACAGACGGGAGGCTGTTTTTTTTCCCTGTGTGGACGGCGTTACTGTCCCACTGAATAGATGGGGCACTCGAGGCTTGTGGAAGCCTGTGACTGCCCATGACTCAGAATTGGTTGAGCTGGGACTCCAGCTTCCCGTCTTCTGGCTCTGCCAAGCTAAAGAATGCCCAGAAGAGACCAGTCCATGTTACATGTATCCTGACCAGAATGCCACCCTCCCAGCTCCCAGTCCTGCCATGGCGCCCTAGGGTCTGGGGAGTGGCAGCTGTCCAACTGCCTGATCCTAAGACCTCTTTAAACTTTTTTTTTTTTTCCTTTGAGATGGAGTCTTGCCCTTTCACCCAGGCTGCAGTGCAACGGCATCATCTCGGCTCACTGCAACCTCCGCCTCCCAGGTTCAGATGATTCTCCTGCCCCAGCTTCCCGAGTAGTTGGGGTTACAGGCACCTGCCACCACGCCCAGCTAATTTTTGTATTTTTAGTAGAGATGGGGTTTCACCATGTTGGCCAGACAGGTCTCGAATTCCTGACTTCATGATCTGCCCGCCTTGGCCTCCCAAAGTGCTGGAATTACAGGCATGAGCCACCGCACTTGGCCCTTTTTTTTTTTTTTTAAATGAGGGAAGGGACAAGGCGCTTCCACACCCTCCCTGGGCACACCATCCACCAGGAACCTCCATGTGCTCAGCTACTTGAAAGCTCCCAGACCCCTTTACACTCTCAAAATTGGTGAAGATCCCAAAAGAGTTTTGTTTTAGGGGGTGACAGCTATTAATATGTATCATATCAGATATTAAAACTGAGAAATGCTTAAGATATTTATTAGCTTAAAAACAATAAGCCCATTACATGTTAATATAAACAACACTTTTATAAATAATTTTCTAAAAAAAGTTAGCAAAAAGAGTGGCATCATTTTACATTTTTTGCAAATCTCTTTAATGTCTGGCCTAATAGAAGGCAGCTGGATTCTCGTGTCTATTCCTGCATTCAATCTGTTGTGACGTGTTGTTTTGGTTGAAGCATATGAAGAAAATTCTGCCTCACACAGACATGTAGTTACAAAAAGAAGGAATATCTTTAACAGCCTTTCCAGGTAATTATAGATTTTCTTTGCTACTACACCAAAATATGACAAATGATAGTTTCTCAAAGGTTAGTAGCAATGTGGAATCTAAAACTCAATCAGGCCAGGCACAGTGGTTCACACCTGTAATCCCAGCACTTTGGGAGGCCAAGGCAGGCAGATCGACTGAAGTCAGGAGTTTGAGACCAGTCTGGCCAACATGGCGAAATCCCGTCTCTAATACAAAAAAAAAAAAATTAGTTGGGCGTGGTGGCAGGTGCCTGTAATCCCAGCAACTTGGGAGGCTGAGGCAGGAGAATCGCTTGAACCTGGGAGGCGGAGGCTGCAGTGAGCCGAGATCACGCCATTGCACTCCAGCCTGGGCCACAGAGCGAGACTGTCTCTAAATAAATAAATAAATAAATAAATATAAAACCATGTCAATGAACTTTTCACTGGACTACCTTGCATTTTGGATTTTGTAACATCCAGCACTGGTCACACTGGCCACTGGCCACTGGTGCTTGATGTTACAAAATCTGATGTTACCGATTTACTGAGTTATGCAGATCTTCCAAATGGTGACACATTTTGTTTTATTTTATTTTTTATTTTTATTTTTTGAGATGGAGTCTGGCTCTTGTTGCCCAGGCTGGAGTGCAATGGCGCAGTCTCAGCTCACTGCAACCTCAGTCTCCCGGGCTCAATTGATTCTCCTGTCTCAGCCTCCCGAGTAGCTGGGATTACAGGCATGGGCCACCACACTTGGCTAATTTTTTTTTTTTTTTAACTTTTATTGAGGCGGAGTCTCGCTCTGTCGCCCGGACTGGAGTGCAGTGGCCGGATCTCAGCTCACTGCAAGCTCTGCCTCCTGGGTTTATGCCATTCTCCTGCCTCAGCCTCCGGAGTAGCTGGGACTACAGGCGCCCGCCACCTCGCCCGGCTAGTTTTTTTGTATTTTTAGTAGAGACGGGGTTTCACCGTGTTAGCCAGGATGGTCTCGATCTCCTGACCTCGTGATCCGCCCGTCTCGGCCTCCCAAAGTGCTGGGATTACAGGCTTGAGCCACCGCGCCCGGCCAATTTTTTTTTTTTTTTTTTAATTTTTAGTAGAAACGGGGTTTCACCATGTTATCCAGGCTGACCTCGAACTCCTGACCTCGTGATCCGCCCGCCTCGGCCTCCTAAAGTGCTGGGATTACAGGCGTGAACCACCGCGCCTGGCCTTATTTTATTTTATTATTATTTTTTTGAGACAGAGTCTTGCTCTGTCGCCCAGGCTGGAGTGCGATGTTGCGATCTCAGCTCACTGCAACCTCCTCCCAGGTTCAAGCGATTCTCCTGCCTCAGTCTCCTGGATTGCTGGGATTACAGGTGTGTGCCATCACATCCAGCTAATTTTTGTATTTTTAGTAGAGACGGGGTTTCACCACGTTGGCCAGGCTGCTCTCAAACTCCTGACCTCAGGTGCTGCCTGCCTCAGCCTTCCAAAGTGTTGGGATTACAGGTGTGAGCCTCCACCCCTGGCCCACATGTTATTATATAATACCAAAAATCACACCAACTTTACTACTGATCTCATCAGAAAAATTTTAAGTCCAAGGAAGCTGTCAGGCTCTAGGAAATGAATAAAAAGGTTTCCAAAATTCTCATTTTTGCTCAAAAGCTCAAATTCTATCATTGGCAACAAATATTAATTTGTTTATTTTTAAAAAATAAATATAGAGATGAGGTCTCACTGTGTTGCCCAAGCTGGTCTTGAACCCCTGGGCTCAAGTGATCCTCCCGCCTCGGCCTCCCAAAGTGATAGGATTACAGATATGAGCCATGGTGGCCCATGCCTGGCAACAAATAGTGATACCGTTTTGGAAGTGACAAACTCATGTCATTCACTTTTGAGAAAATGTCTACCAAATACCTATATCTGACTAGTTCGTTTATCAGGTGTCCAAGTACAAATGGTGTTCTTTTTTTTTTTTTTTTTTTTGGCGGAGTCTCGCTCTGTCGCCCAGGCTGGAGTGCAGTGGCACTATTTCGGCTCACTGCAAGTTCCGCCTCCTGGGTTCACTCCATTCTCCTGCCTCAGCCTCCCGAGTAGCTGGGACTACAGGCGCCCGCCACCACGCCCGGCTAATTTTTTGTATTTTTTTTAAGTAGAGACAGGGTTTCACCATGTTAGCCAGGATGGTCTCGATCTCCTGACCTCGTGATCCACCTGCCTCGGCCTCCCAAAGTGCTGGGATTACAGGTGTGAGCCACCGTGCCCCACCCCAAATGGTGTTCTTAAAAGCAGCACCTAGTACAGCTTACAACTCCACCGAGTAAGAGCTTTTCCTCATCACAGTTTGGTTTGCAGCAAAGGTGCCTTATGTATATTTCATATTCCTTCATGCAAAATATCAGAAGGTATAGGTACGCAAGGGTCTAGACTTTGTAACATTAATGATCTTCACTACTTTTATTTATTTATTTATTTATTTTTTTTTTTGAGATGGAGTCTGGCTCTGTGGCCCAGGCTGGGGTGCAGTGGCCAGATCTCAGCTCACTGCAAGCTCCGCCTCCCGGGTTTACGCCATTCTCCTGCCTCAGCCTCCCGAGTAGCTGGAACTACAGGCGCCCACCACCTCGCCCGGCTAGTTTTTTGTATTTTTTAGTAGAGACGGGGTTTCACCGTGTTAGCCAGGATGGTCTCGATCTCCTGACCTCGTGATCCGCCCTTCTCGGCCTCCCAAAGTGCTGGGATTACAGGCTTGAGCCACCGCGCCCGGCCGATCTTCACCTATTTAAAAAAAGATTTCAACTTTTATTTTAGATTCC
>NC_045446.1:18374044-18382953 GCF_002776525.5 Piliocolobus tephrosceles
TTTATTTTATTTTATTTTATTTTTTGAGACGGAGTCTTGCTCTGTCGCCCAGGCTGGAGTGCAGTGGCCGGATCTCAGCTCACTGCAAGCTCCGCCTCCCGGGTTCACGCCATTCTCCTGCCTCAGCCTCCCAAGTAGCTGGGACTACAGGCGCCCGCCACCTCGCCCGGCTAGTTTTTTGTATTTTTAGTAGAGACGGGGTTTCACCGTGTTAGCCAGGATGGTCTCGATCTCCTGACCTTGTGATCCGCCCATCTCAGCCTCCCAAAGTGCTGGGATTACAGGCCTGAGCCACCGCGCCCGGCCAATAACCTATTTTAAAAGACACCCCCAGGTGATCCAGTTTGGAAACCACTGAGCTTAACTTTGGAGTTGCAAATCCTGCATCTCTGAACTGATCCTTTTAGACCAAGCCCTGCATCCCTTGCCCCACCCTGGCTTTACCTAGCTGGAGCCCACTCTCCCGTGGTATCTTGAGCCCAACCCTGATCATTTAGGATAAGAGTTATTTTTCCTTCCCTCCAGATGGAGATGCAAGATGTCAGGCGCTACTGCCCTGCCCCCCGCTTTTTTTAGAGACAGGATCTCACTCTATCTCCCAGCCTCTAGTGCAGTGGCGCAATCGTGGCTCACTGCAGCCTCGAATTCTTGTGCTTAAGCAATCCTCCCACCTCAACACTCTGAGTAGCTAAGACTACAGACTCGTGCAACCACGCCCAGCTAATTTTAACAAAATCTGTAGAGGCCAGGATCAGTGGGTCACGCTTGTGATCCTAGCACATTGGGAGGCCAAAGTGGGCAACTGCTTCAGCCCAGGAGTTTGGGACCAGCCTGGCAACATGGCGAAACCCCTTTCCTACAAAAAATACCAAAAATTATCCCAGGCATGGTAGTGTATGCCTGTAGTCCCAACTATTCAGGAGGCTGAGGTGGGAGGATCACCTGAGTCAAGGCTGCAGTGAGCCATGATCATGACAGTGCAATCCAGCCTGGGTGACAAAGTGAGACCCTGTCTCCACAGGAAAAAAAAAAAAAAAATATTTGTTTCTTTTTTTTTGAGACAGAGTCTCACTATGTCACTCAGGCTGGTCCCAAATCCCTGGGCTCAAGCGATCCTCCTGCCTTGGCCTCTGAAAGTGCTGGGATTACAGGCATGAGTCACCGTGCCTGGACCTGTCCTGCCCTTTTATGACTTATTGGAAACCAGGACACATTTAAACCAGACAAGGGCCCACCCCATTCAAGTTCTTCTCTTGCCTACTTTCCTGCCTTCTTGCCCTTCTCCCCTGCCTTTCCAGGTGTCTGAGTTTCTGCTGGCGCACACCCGCCATCTCTCCATCCATCTAAAGAAGCTGCCAGGGTTGCTTCCAACCCATGCTGGCACTGGGAGGCGAAGGAAACCTATTTCTGAGAAACCCCCACACCCCTCGAAGTTTCTAGTGTCCTGCCAAAGCCCCCGTCCTCACTTACGTCAGAAGCAGCCAGGCCTTCAGCCCGCTTCCGCTTCCACTCCCCACCTTCAGAATTTTTTTGCCCCCGCATTTCTGTCTAAAAGCCTTTTCGCTCTGGGCGCTGGGAAGGGCTTTCAAGTGCTTTTCTTAGCAACTCCGCACAGCAGGGTGGGAGGGTTAGCTGCCAGCCAGAGCTGCACGGAACTGTGGCACGTGAAGGATGTAAAAAGAGCCACCATGGGCCTGAGTTCCTGCCAGCCCCCGGTCCCCCAGTCCCCCCGCCAGGCGGCCACAGGCCACCCAGGACAGCAGCCACGAGAGAGGGCTTAGCCGGAGAGCACAGTTTGTTCCCCTGGGGTCCCCTGGGCCTGGAAGAGCTGCTGGCTCTTTCCCAGCTTGTCTGTCTGTCCTTTACCCAGGGGCTCTCCTTGCCTCGATGCCTTGTCCAGCTCTGAGACCGAGAATGGGTTCCTAGACTAACCCCGGTGAGTGAGCAGATGCCCTAGCCCTCTCATCTGTCCAAGGGTGACAGTGGAGTCCACCCTGGTGTTGTTTTCTGCCGCCCTCACACAGGTAACCTGGAGGCAGGGGTCAGGGGGACCTCAGTGGGATTACCTGGCATCCTTGGTGATTACAGGCCCCAAGTTGTTTGGGCTGTGGCAGGGCCTCCATTCTGGGGCCACCCCGGGGGATCCCAGCCCTTGCCACTGTGTGCGTGTGTGTGTGCACATGTGCAACATTTTCTATCTCAGCCCTTTAATTATTCAATTATTCTTTGCTCCCTGCCCTCTAAGTCTCTACTCCACTCTGGCCTGCATTTGTGATTTTTTTGTTTTTTGTTTTTTGTTTTTGAGACAGAGTCTTGCTCTGTTGCTCAGGTTGGAGTGCAGTGGCACAATCTTGGCTCACTGCAACCTCTGCCTCCCTGGTTCAAGCAACTCTTCTGCCTCAGCCTCCTGAGTAGCTGGGATTACAGGCACACGCCACCACTCCCGGCTAATTTTTTTGTGTGTGTTTTTAGTAGAGGCAGGGTTTCTCCATGTTGGTCAGGCTGGTCTCGAACTGCTGACCTCAGGTGATCCGTCCTCCTTGGCCTCCCAAAGTGCTGGAATTACAGGCGTGAGCCACTGCGCCTGGCCTTTTTTTGTTTTTTTTTTAATGGAGTCACCCTCTATCAAAGGATGGAGTCACCCTCTATCTAGTCACCAGGCTAGAGTGCAGTGGTGCGATCTCGGCTGACTGCAACCTCTGCCTCCCAGGTTCAAGCGATTCTCCTTCTTCAGGCTCCCGAGTAGCTGGGATTACAAGTGCCTGCCACGACGCCTGGTTAATTTTTGTATATTTAGTAGAGAAGGGATTTCACCATGTTGGCCAGGCTGGTCTTGAACTCATGACCTCAAGTGATCCTCCTGCCTCGGCCTCCCAAAGTGCTGGGATTACAGGTATGAGCCACCGCGCCTAGCCTCCATTTGTGATTTGTCTCTGACCCATAACTAAGGCAAAGCTCGGGGTCATCCCTTATGTTAAAAGTAAAGAACTGACACCCAGAGAGAAATATTGTCCAGCTCAAGGACACACAAGTCTCTGGCAGAATCAAGAGTAGAAACCAGGTCTTCTGACTCCCAGGCTGACATTTATCCCAGAAGTCTTCATTCTTTGCTGCATCCCCTGTGAGGCCCTCTGCACTTCCTCCTGCCCCAGGGGGACATTCATATCTACAGCCAGAGGCATGGGATGGATGATGCACTCCCTGGGCGTGGAGTTCTGGAAGAACTTGGTAATAGAGCCCCACGTACCCACGATTTCTAGTACATCCTGGAAGGTGGAGGTAGGGCCCATGGGACCCTAGCCTGCTTCCCATTTGCTCTGAGCATCTCACTTCTTGGAAAGTCCCCTCCCCTACTGTCCCTTCCTCCCCCAAGTGATGGAGCCCTGATGGCCCCAGAGCCATTAAGAATACTGGGACCTTTCAAGCTCCCAGGGCTGGGCGAGTTTTATGAAACGTCTTCCCAGAAGCCACTGGGAGAACCAGGGCAGCCTCAGACGTATCCCAAACGCCCCATGGTTGTAAGCGGACAGGGAACTTGTCCTCTCCAACCAGGCAGATGGCTCTAAGGACCGCAGCTGCCCCAGTGGCCCTGCTAGACTCTCCAGGGGAGATCACTCTGGGCCAAGGGCTTGAGAGGGGCAGCAAGTCCAAGTTGAGGCTGTGGTTTGGGAGAGGAAGAGGAAGGTAAGGTGTGTACTGGGCTGTCCCAGCTCCACCCTCTGTGTAACTTTCCCACCCTTGCTCTGAGGGGCAGTCCTCCCTCATTAAAGTCCTACCCCAGTCATCAAAATGACCTCTGGGGCCCACTCCAGCTGGCTCCTCCAGGACCCTCTGGGCAGAGGCGGCAGACCAAGAGACTCTGACACTGGCAGAAGACAGGTGAATTAAGAAGATGTTGGGTGGGGGTGGGGAGGTTCCCTCTGCCCCTAGAGGTTGCCAACCAGGGCCTGCTGGGGCACGGGGGTTCAGGAGGGAATTCTGTTCCCCAACTCTGGGCAGCAGGGTCTCCGCGGTGGTGTCAGGGAGCCTCTCAGTCACTTCCACAAGCCCGTGCCTAGCACAGACTTAGCCCACGGGAAAGCTCAGGGTAGACCTGTTGAATGAAGAGGGGGTTCCTCTTTCCCCCAGAAGGGTCAGGGGGTATCTCCTGGTTCTCCCCAGCAGATAGAGGTTTGTTAAGAACAATGTCTTGGCTATTTCCTCTCCTCAGCGCCTGGTACACAGTTCCCTCAGCCACTGCATAGTGGATGAATAGGGCTTTCACGGCTCAGGCAGAGAAGGAGTCTCAGAAGCTGCCTCCTTCCCACTGTACACGAAAGACAGAGATCCCTCGGCAGTCATCTCTCAACTCCCAGCGCCAGGCAGGCGGCGGGCGCACAATAAACGCTTGTGCAATGACGCCTGCAAGAGGGGTGGTCCCAAGCGCCGCGCTCCCCTCTCTCTGCCCGCGTCCTCCTTACCTGTAAGACACCTGCTTTCGTAGGTGCAGCTGTCGGAACCGCTCCTCCACCGGGGGCCCAGCGGCCGTGGCCCGGGGACCCTCGGGCCAGGGCTGCGCGACCTGGGCCTCCTCCCCGCGCCGGCATCGCCGCCGCACCACCTCCTCCTCGGCTGCCCGGCCGCCGCCAGCCCAATCCCTGCGCTGCCCTCCGCCGCCCGGCCCCTCGGCCATCGTGCGGCCGCGTTCCGCCTGCGGCTCCCGCGGCCTTTCGGGGCACCCCGCTCAAGTTCGAGTCTTCGGTCCTCTCCGGCCGGGGGCGCGAGGCGGGGAGGGAGGGGAGCGCAGGGTTCCGCAGGTCCCTAGCGACGCCGACGCTTAGACGACAGGAGCCGCGAGATGCTGGGCGCTGCGCCTGGGAGAGGCCGGCCGGGGTCTTCCTGCGCCCCCCGGGGGCGGGGGTTCCCGGCCGAAGTCGGGGTGCTGCGCTCTGCGCACCGCGGGGTCCCCCGGACGGCTGGAGCCGAGCCGGAGCCTGGGCGGAGAGCGAGCTCCTGCAGCCGCCGCTGCTGCAGCGTACCCGAGTGTCACCTTAGAGACACTCGCCAGCCGGTGGGGTCCGGGGGGGAGGGCGCCGCCCCGCCCCGCCCGCCCGCTCAGGGCACGGAGGGAGCAAGCCCGGCCCAGCCCACTGCGGGCACGAACCTAGCTCAGGGCGCAAGACCCTGGGTATGGGGGCCTCCTGGGGCCACCTCTGCGCCCCCGTCCCCGTCCCAGTCCAGGCTGCTCGGCAGCTGCCAATCATCACCCCGCTGCCTGTCACTCAGCTGCTGCGATGTGTCCCCTCCACCCCCACGGCTGCCTGGTCCCTCGCTTTCGGCTTCTGCATTCGCCGCTGCAGCTGGCAGGTTTGGAGCGGGGGCGTGCAGAGGCGGTGACAGCAGCCAACATTAACCCCGTCGGCGCCACCGGAATTTAGACCCAGCTGAGTTTAGGGAAGGGGCACAGGAGAGGGAACATATCCAGGGATACCTTGAATTTGGGGATGGACCCGATGGTGGGTAACACTACCTTCAGGCCCAGAGCTCTTCTGGACCGTGCCTGGAGAGGGCCCCAGATGGGGGTGGTGTCTCCTCAAGGCAGGGAGGCCTGCTAGGACCTGAATTACTGAGGCTTCAGGGTCAGGGTCTCCCAGATTTAATCAACCTGCGGGTCAGGAGAGACTAATGATATAGGGGAGAAGCCAACTCCAAAAGGAAAGACTGGAGTTCTCCCTGGGGTCCATCTTGGACTCCCCGTCTTCTTTCCCTCCAAATCCTATGGTTCCTCCTTGCCTCACCTCCTCTTGTCCTTGCAGTATTGGTCAGGTGAACCCTCCATCTGGATTACAGTAAGGCCCTGGTGAACTTCTCTGATGGAACACCTCCTCTTCATGGCCCCAGACTCATCTTTCTGGCCATAACATCTACTCTTCTCCCGTGGTATTTCATAGCTTCCTCATGCCTATACTTTAGCCTGGCACTCAAGGCCTGCCTTGATCTTCCCCCATCCTGCAGCCCAGTCTTGTCGGTTTTCTCCCACTCATTTATGCTCCTTATTCTGGGAACTTGCATCAGGCCTGTATAGTATCATTTAGGTTGTCCCCTCTGTCTGAAATCTCCTGGTGATGTACTTCAAATTCTGAGGCTCTGCTTAAAAGCCTCCTCTTCCAGGAAGTCTCCTTGGATAGCTCCAGCTGAACGACATTCTTTCCTCTCAGACCCCATCGCCCTCTGCATCAGATGTCTAATCTAGTCTGTATCTTTCTTTTCACTGAAGCTGTGACTGTGAGTGTGGGCAGGTGGGAGGGATCAGACTCACAGAGGTAGAGAATGGGCTACAAAGGGAGACAGCTGTGTCATAGCTGCCCTGCCCTTTGCTCAGACTGTCCCCATTGCCTGGAGTATGTCCCCTCCCTGTCCTGCCTATGGAAGACCTGTTAAGTGTCCTTCAAGGCCCATGTCAAGTGCCACCTCCCCCATGAGCCCCTTCCCAATACTCCAGTACAGATACCATCTCCCTCCTTCAGCCCTGTGACGATTTCCTGGGCCTCCCCTTTACCCTTGAACAATAACTAACATCTCATTTGATCCTCGCCACAACCCTGGGCGTCAGATATCATCATTTCCTCCGTCGTATGGAGGACACGGAGATATCATTCAAGTGATTTATTTGCTCAAGATGGCTCAGGCAGTGAGTGGTGGGGCCAGGATTTAAATTCAGGGCTTCTGGCCCCAGAACTCATGTGCTTTTCCACTTCATCATGCTGCCAGCCACACAGTAGCAGCCTCCCGCAGTTTGCCCTCTTCCCTCTAATCTGGAAGCTTCCCAAAGGGCAGGGAATAGCTTGCTTCAGTTCCACCTCCCATCTCTGTCTCCGTCTAGTACTTCCCTGTTGGATGAGTGGAATTGCATTCAACTTCTTGGTCACAAGGGAGCTTCCTCCCTAGAGCCAAGTTCTAAAGAAGTCTTGCTGCTGGAGTGGGTAGGGTGGAGCACGTCTTCTACCCCCTACAAGGAGGGTAGCTGTCCTGGGGTTTGCCCTTCCAGGAGTCTTGGCTCCTATTTCCAAGCGGCCTGGGCCGGGGGAACCTCCTACACTGTGCATTATGGTAGTTCTTGCTGGGTTTGACATTCCCTCGCCAGCTGCCTAGCTGCTGGGTTTCCACGTTGGTTTTTTGTTGAGCTCTTTCCTGCCGCGTTCTCCCCACTCAAATCCTTTTTAAAGTGAGGCTTCTTTCCTCTGTCCTCACAGCTCCCCTCCCCATTAGGAGCAGCTGCTGACTGCATTATCGTTTAGTTGTGGTCTGTGCTCTTCGCAAGAAGAAGGAGAAAATGAGACTCCTTCCCCAGACCAGCCCGACCACCTTCTGCAGCCTCTCCCAGCTGCAGCTCGCTCCTCTGAACATTTCCATCTCCAGCCCATTGAATATCTCTGTGCTCAGAAAATAATTGCTAATGTCTTCTGAGAATTTACTGCATGACTGACCTGTGTGCTAAGAGCTTTTTGTACAAGCTTTCATTTACCCCTCCTAACATCTTTAAGAGGGTAAGCACCATCGAACAGATAAGGATACTGTGGCTTTGAGAGATGAAGTGATTTGCCAAGATCACACTTAGTGTAGCATGGATATCAGAGCCCACAAAGCATCTCCTGCTGCTTTGAAGCTGAGTTTCCAGCTTGCCTCCTTCACTCCCTGGAAAGACCCCAGGGGTACCTGTTACTGACATCAGATATGTGCCCAGTTTGGCCAAATGGCTCCTGAGGTTATCCAACCCCTCTGAGATTGGAACTTTGCCTGAGATTGGAATCTTGCCTCCGCCCATACCAGCTCCAGGCATCACCCACAGTTACTCTCCCTTTTTCCAGAGCTTTGGTTTAGGTATAACAAAGGATTTGTTGTGCAATTTGAACAGGATGACTGCCACTGCAAAAGCCATCATATGTGTGTGGCGAAGCAGGCTGCCAAGAGCTGACAATAGAGCATGCCGAATGCAGCTTCATTGCTGGGGACACACTGGGGATGGGCCCCCTTGGAACGATGACACATGGCACTGAGGAGGTGGCATGTTAACAGGTGGCTTATGCATGAGGACTAACCTTGCCTCGCTTCTCAACACAGGCTGGGAAGACGGCTTTGGATGAATGGGCAGAGGGTAGTGACCACAGATGACCACGTTTTGACCAGCTCACCAACCCTGGGGTGTCTGGCTTAGTTGCTTCAGGAAGCTCCAATGTTCTTAGATCTTGTGCTGTAGTATGAAGCTGGAAGAGGCAGGGAGGCCTAGAGGACATGGGAAGGGAGATTGGGGAGAGGGGTTGAGGGTAGCATGAACTCTGAAGCCAAAAAACCTGTGTTCAGATGCCAGCCTTGACATTTTCCAGCTGCATGAGCTTGGCCAAGTCAGTCACCTCTCTGAACCTCACTTTCTTTGTCTGTAAAAATACCCACCCCTGAAGATCACTTAAATTCCTAATTGAGATATTCAGATCCTCAGTCCAATGCCTGGTACAGGGTAACTAGTCAAAAATGGGAGATGCAGGCCTGGCGCAGTGGTGCACAGTGGCGCACCTGTAATCCCAGCACTTTGGGAGGCCGAGGTGGCCAATCACTTGAGGTTGGGAGTTTCAAACCAGCCTGGCCAACATGGTGAAATTCTGTCTCTACTAAAAATACAAAAAAAAAAATTATCTGGGTATGGTGGCGGGCACCTGTAACCCCGGGTACTTGGGAGGGCAAGGCAGGAGAATCACTTGAACCTGGAAAATGGAGATTGCAGTGAGCTGAGCCGAGATCGTGCCACTTCACTCCAGCCTGGGCGACAGAGTCCCCCACCACCCCCCACACAAAAAAAAAGAGAGATGGGAGATTTTCCCTCCCTCCCTTCCTTCCTTCCTTCCTTCCTTCCTTCCTTCCTTCCTTCCTTCCTT
>NC_045446.1:18382963-18390478 GCF_002776525.5 Piliocolobus tephrosceles
CTTCCTTCCTTCCTTCCTTCCTTCCTTCCTTCCTTCCTTCCTTCCTTTCTTCTTTCTCTTTTTTTTTTCTTTTTTGAGATGGAGTTTCACTCTTGTTGCCCAGGCTGAACTGCAGTGGTACGATCTTGGCTCACTGCAACCTCTGCCTCCCAGGTTCAAGCAGTTCTCCTGCCTCAGCCTCCCAAGTAGCTGGGATTACAGGCGCCTGCCACCATGCCCAGCTAATTTTTATATTTTTAGTAGAGATGGGGTTTCACCATGTTTGCCAGGCTGGTCTCAAACTCCTGACCTCAGGGGATCTACCTGCCTCGGCCTCCCAAAGTTCTGGGATTACAGGCGTGAGCTACTGCACCTGGCTGTCAGTTCTTTTTTTTTTCCTTTTCTTTTCCTTTTTTTAATTCCTTCCTTCCTTCCTTCCTTCCTTCCTTCCTTCCTTCCTTCCTTCCTTCCTTCCTTCCTTCCTTTCTTTCTTTCTTTCTTTCTTTCTTTCTTTCTTTCTTTCTTTCTTTCTTTCTTTCTTTCTTTCTTTCTTTCTTTTCTTTCTTTCCTTCTTTCTTTCGAGACGAAGTCTCCCTGGTTGGAGTGCAGTGGTGCGATCTTGGCTCACTGCAACCTCCATCTCCCGGGTTCCAGTGATTCTAGTGCCTCAGCCTCCCAAGTAGCTGGCATTACAGGCACGTGCCACCACTCCCGGCTAATTTTTGTATTTTGTTTTTGAGACAGAGTCTCGCTTTGTCACTAAGCTGGAGTACGGTGGTGCGATCTTGGCTCACTGCAACCTCTGCCTCCTGGGTTCAAGCGATTCTTCTGCCTCAGCCTCCTGAGTAGCTGGGACTACAGGTGCGCACCACCATACCCAGCTAATTTTTGTATTTTTAGTAGAAACGGGGTTTCACCATGTTGGCCAGGATGGTCTCAATCTCTTGACCTCGTGATCCACCCGCCTTAGCCTCCCAAAGTGCTGGGATTATAGGCGTGAGCCACCACGCCCAGCCAATTTTTGCATTTTTAACTGCATTCCAGCAGTTAAAACTGATGCCCAGGAGCAGGCAGTGAGGTCTCCATCACTGTCACTAGAGGTGGTCAAGCTGAAGCTTCGAGGGGAAGGGGCGTGGAGGCCAGTTCTGAGTTTTCATGATTCTGCCTGGCCTCGTCCCACTTTTCTCCTGGTGGGTGGCTGGCAGTGGTGTAGGCACCATCCCACTACTGTGCCCTTGCCTCTGTGTATGATGAAGTCTAAATGCCTTAGCAAGGCATTCGTGACCCTCTGGATCTGGCCCTGGCTCATCAGCCAGGCTCAATTCTTAGTGTCTCTGGCCTCTACCTTCTGGCTATTGTAAATTATTTGACTTTTCTTTCAATACGGACAGGGTCTTGCTATGTTGCCCAGGCTGGACTCCAACTCCTGGGCTCAAGTGATGCTCCCACCTTGGCCTCCCAAAGTCCTGGGATTATAGGCGCAAGCCACCTTGCCTGGCCTGTTTGACTTTTCTGAAATGTTTCCTGTTCTCTCTCACCTCGAAGTCTTTTGCCCAGGATGCTGCTTTCTCCTGGCATGCCCCTTTTCCTCTTTTCTGCCTTTTATTAGTATTTTTAGAATAGGGGGTCTTGCTCTGTCATGCAGGCTGAAGTGCAGTAGCACGATCATAGCTCACTGCAGCCTCGAACTCCTGGGTTCAAGCAATCCTCCTGCCCCAGCCTCCTGTGTAGCTAGGACAACAGACATGTGTCATTATTACCATGATTTAAAAAAAAAAATTGTGGCTGGGCGTGGTGGCTCACGCTTGTAATCCCAGCACTTTGAGAGGCCGAAGTGGGGGGTTCACAAAGTCAAGAGATCGAGACCATCCTGGCCAACACGGTGAAACCCCATTTCTACCAAAAATACAAAAATTAGCTGGGCATGGTGGCATGTGCCTGTAGTCCCAGCTACTCGGGAGGCTGAGGCAGGAGAATCGCTTGAACCTGGAAGGTGGAGGTTGCAGTGAGCCGAGATCGAGCCACTGCACTCCATCCTGGGCGATAGAGCAAGACTCCATCTCAAAAAATAATAATATCATTGGCCGGGCGCGGTGGCTCAAGCCTGTAATCCCAGCACTTTGGGAGGCCGAGACGGGCGGATCACGAGGTCAGGAGATCGAGACCATCCTGGCTAACACGGTGAAACCCCGTCTCTACTAAAAAAATACGAAAAACTAGCCGGGCGAGGTGGCGGGCGCCTGTAGTCCCAGCTCCTCGGGAGGCTGAGGCAGGAGAATGGCGTAAACCCGGGAGGCGGAGCTTGCAGTGAGCTGAGATCCGGCCACTGCACTCCAGCCTGGGCGACAGAGCGAGACTCCATCTCAAAAAAAAAAAAAAAAAAAAAAATAATAATAATAATATCAATTTGCATAGGGACCAGGGTCTCATGTTGTCCAGGCTGGCCTTGAACTCCTGGGCTCAAGCAATCCTCTCGCCTTGGCCTCCCAAAGCGCTGGGATTACAGGCATGAGCCACCATGTCTGGCCATTTCCTGCCAATGTCTAACAATCTTTCCTGTCCCCTCCTCCAGAAAGCCTTGCTGCTTAGGTCTGGGTGAGGTACTGTCCTCTGTGCCTTCCTAGCCCCCCTTGTGTGGCCCTCTGTAGCACATAGTATCAATAACTGCCTCTTTTCTTTTCTTCTTTTTTTTTCAGACAGAGACTTGCTCTGTCGCCCAGGCCGGAGTGCAGTGGCACAATCTTGGCTCACTGCAACCTCCACCTCCCAGGTTCAAGCAATTTTCCCTGCCTCAGGAGTAGCTGGGATTACAGGCATCCACCACCACGCCCGGCTAATTTTTGTATTTCAGTGGAGACGGGGTTTTGCCATGTTGGCCAGGCTAGAACTCATGACCTCAGGTGATCCACCCACCTCGGTCTCCCAGGGTGCTTGGGATTACAGGCGTGAGCCACCGCACCTGACCCCGACATTGCCTCTTAATGCACAGCTGGCGCTTCTCGGAGCTCACTAGTTCTAGGCCCTGTTCTGAGCACTGTAGATGACTTACCTCCTTGAGTCCCCAATACAGGCTTGTTTTACAAATGGAGAAATGGGGGATCAGAGAGATTCCAGTTACAGAGCATCTTACTTATGTCCTGTGTTGTGTAGTAAATCACTACCACCTGGCAGCTTCAGACAACACACATTGCCTATCTCTGTGTCCGTGGCTCAATGTCCGGGTATGGCTTAACAGGGTCCTTCCCTCTGGGTGTCACCACGCTGCAGCCAGGTATTGTCCAGGTTGCGTTTGCATCTGGAGCTTGGGGTCATCTTCCAAGCGTGTTCAGGTTGTTGGCAGAATTTGGGTCCTTGCTGCTATGGCACTAGGGCCCTCGGCTCCTAGAAACCGCCCCTCTCCTCACAGCATGGCTTTCTGCCCCATGGCCAGCAGGAGGTGCTCTCTCTATTCAGGAAGGCCCAGTCCCTTCCTTCGTGGCTTTCACCTGATTAAGCCAGGCTCACCCAGGATCATCTACCTTTTTATTATTATTTTTTTTTGAGACAGAGTTTTGCTCTGTCACCCAGGTTGGAGTGCAGTGGCGTGATCTCGGCTCACTGCAACCTCCACCTCCCAGGTTCAAGCAAGTCTCCTACCTCAGCCTCTCGAATAGCTGGGATTATAGGTGTGTACCACCATGCCCACCTAATTTTTTTATTTCGACAAAGAGACGGGGTTTCACCATGTTGGCCAGGCTGGTCTGGAACTCCTGACCTCAGGTGATCTGCCCACCTTGGCCTCCCAAAATTCTGGGATTACAAGCATGAACCACCGTATGCCCGGCCTCCTCTCCCTTTTTAATGAACTCACAATCATCTGATTTGGGACTTAATTACATCTGCAAAATCTCTTAACTTTTTCCGTAAAAGGTCATCTAATTATGAGCGTGATGTCCTCTCATCTTCACAGGTCCCCTCCATGTTCTAGGGGAAGGAGTCAACGGGGCGTGTACACCAGTGGATGGGAATCTTGGAGGCTATATTAGAATTCTACCTGCCACACACAGCTAGCAAGTGGCAGCTCCAATACTCAAATGCAGCTCTTCTGACTTAGAAGTCTGTGGCTTCAATCCAGCTGAGGCAAAGGCTACACGAACTAAGAAACTGGCAGGTCTTAGGAGGACCAAACTGAGTATAGTATGTGAAGTGTCTAGCACAGTGCCTGGCCCACAGTGGGGCTCCATTCTTGCAGTGGCCATCCCCAAAGGCCAGGATGGTGGCTTCGATACTCTGTCTTGATCCTTGGAGCAGCCTTGGGGTGAGTGAATTGCAGCAGATTCTTTGGATGTTTGGTTTGAATTCTGCACCTGGCTAGAAGAGCCAGCCCAATAGAAATGGCTTCTTGGCCAGGTGCAGTGGCTGATGCCTGTAATCCCAGCACTCTGGGAGGCTGAGGTGGACAGATTGCTTAAGCCCAGGATTTTGAAAACACAGTGAGTTATGATTGCACCACTGGACTCCAACTTGGGCAACAGAGTGAGACCTTGTCATTCATTCATGTACACATACGTACATACATGTGGGGTTCTCCTTAAATAGGCAGATAAAAAACATTTATCTCAGCTATCTTCCTAATCCTCAATTAAAAGCGCACACATATAAAAGCTATAAATAAAGCCCAGAGACAGAAGAGGAAATAACAAATCAGTCAACAGGCCGGGCGCAGTTGCTCATGCCTGTAATCCCGGGACTTTGGGAGGCCAAGGCGGGCGAATCACGAGTCAGGAGATCGAGACCATCCTGGCTAACATGGTGAAACCCTGTCTCTACTAAAAATACAAAAAATTAGCCGGGCGCGGTGGTGGGTGCCTGTAGTCCCAGCTACTCCAGCTACTCAGGAGACTGAGGCAGGAGAATGGGGTGAACCCGGGAGGTGGAGCTTGCAGTGAGCCGAGATAGTGCCACAGCACTCCAGCCTGGGTGACAGAGCGAGACTCCGTCTCACAAAAAAAAAAAAAAAAAAATCAGTCAACAAGATATTGGAAAATAAAAAGTGAACAGGCTGGGCATGGTGGCTCACCCCTGTAATCCCAGCACTTTGGGAGGCCATGGTGGGCAGACTGAACTCAGGAGTTTGAGACCAGCCTGGGCAACATAGTGAGACCCTACCTCTAAAAAAAAAAAACAAACCCTTCTCACACTCCTCCCACACGCCCTGCCAGAACATAAAATCAACTTACCTTTCTTACTCCCCTGCCCTTTGGTTCTACTTTCCCTCCCCTCCACTGAAGAAAGGCACAAAGTCAGGAGTTGATGCTGCATCTTTTTTTTTTTTTTTTAGTTTTGCTTTCTTAAAGCATGTGCTGAGCTGATGAAGAGAGCAGTTTGGCAATTAAAAAGGCCCAGCAACTTGGGCAGCAGCAGGGGGGTGCCAGGTGAGGGTCGGGGAGTCCCTCTTTCCTGGGCCAGGGAGCAGCAAAGCCCGCACTAACTTCATAAAATATAAAACAAGGGAGGGGTGAAGGGAAGAGGGAGATGTGTAAAATACAATATCTTAGGGGATTGGCAATAATAAAAAATAAGGTTCATTATTTACAAACAATTTCTGTTCTTGGTCTCTGTACAGTGGGGGTGGGGTGAGGGGTGTCAGTGAGTGGGGTGAGTTGATGTGTCTGTTTGGGTGCAGGTGTGGGGACAGGGAGGCAGTGGTCGTATTGGGCATATGAGAGAGGAGGCGGGGTACCCAGTGAGTGGTTTGTCTAAGAAGGACGGATGGATGGCGGTGGGAAGGAGAATGAGAACAGAGCGGTTGGCCCAAGGGAAGAGTCCGAATGTCAGGGGCAAGGAAAGGCTGGGAAGTAGAGCCTTTTCTCCTGGAATGGGAAGCTCCAGGAGGTAGGGGCTCGAGGCGGATCCGGGTTAGTGAGCAAGAACTCCTCTTCTGGGTGCCGGGGGTGCGTCCTGTGTCCTGGGTCTTGGCATGGCCTAAGAGAGTTTGATGGTGGTGTTGGGACCCAGATCCCTGAAGAGAGAAGAGAGACCAGGGATGACTCTGTCCAGCAGGAAGCCTTTTACCCTCTGCAAGCTGGATCTAGACCCAGCAGGGATGGGGCCTTGGGAGGGTGTAGCCAGTGTGGGGACCAAGGGTGGGCAGGAGGCAGGTGGACCCTGCCTCAGGAGGGAAAGGGGCCACCCACCCACCTGTCGTGGAACCACTCCTTGGAGTGGGAGAAGTCGGGGCTGGTGCCGTTTCCACCGTCTTTAGGCCAGGCCTCACTCAGGTACTTGGCAGTCTCGTGGGTGTTGTCCAGGTGGTCATGCTGCAGGTGGTCCTGGGGCCGCTGCTCTGCCGGCCCCCCGGGGTTGATTTCCCAGCCATCTGGGGGCTCCATGGGCAGCAGGGCGCTGCGGCCATCTTCCCATGAGCTTGCCCCGTCATCGTAGAATAGGAGGCTTCGGGAGGGCACTGGAGAGGGAGTGTAGGATGAGCGGCGTGCCCAAGACTCCCTCGATATCCTGGCTACATTTATGGCCTAGAGGTTAAGGACACAGGCCCTGGATCTGAGTCCCAGCTCTGACACTTCCCGGATGTGTGACCTCCGGTAAGTCACATGCTTTGCTTTAACCTTTCTGAGCCTCAGTGTGCTCATCTGTAAAATAGGGATACTAGGGCCAACCTCATGTAAATGAGAGGTTTAAATGAGGTAATAGAGGGGAAGTGATTGAAACTGTGTTCAGGAAATACTCAGAAAAGTCAGTTCTTCCTAAGCAGAGGGTACTGAGTTTGGGCATCTGGGAGCTGTGTTCTAACCTCCACCACTTACTTGCTCTACCTTTTTTTTTTTTTTTTTTTGAGACAGAGTCTTGCTCTGTCACCCAGGCTGGAGTGCAGGGGCAGGATCTCGACTCCCTGCAACCTCCGCCTCCCGAGCTCAAGTGACTCTCCTGCCTCAGCCTCCCGAGTAGGTGGGACTACAGGTGTGTGCCACCATATCTGGCTACTTTGTGTATTTTTAGTAGAGATGGGGTTTCACCATGTTGGCCAGGCTGGTCTTGAACTCCTGGCCTCAAGTGATCCTCCCACCTTGACCTCCCAAAGTGCTGGGATTATCGGAATGAGCTACCGCATCTGGCCAGTCCATCACTTACTTTCTGTGAGACCTTGAATAAGTCTCTTCCCTATTCTAGATCCTAGTTTGCCCTTCAGAGAAGGAAAACAAACATCTGTTGGGCACCCACCATTTGCTAGGCATTATCCAAGGCCCATAGACCTAAGTAGAGTGGTTAAAATCTGAGAGAAACTCTAGGGAATGAGGTTTCTTTCCTTTCCTTTTCTTTTTTTTTTTTTGAGACAGAGTCTTGCTCTGTTGCCCAGGCTGGAGTGAGTGCAGTGGCACGATCTCCGCTCACTATAAGCTCCGCCCCCTGGGTTCATGCCATTCTCCTGCCTCAGCCTCCCGAGTAGCTGGGACTACAGGCGCTTGCCACCACGCCTGGCTAATTTTTTTTGTATTTTTAGTAGAGACAGGGTTTCACAGTGTTAGCCAGGATGGTCTT
>NC_045446.1:18390578-18408366 GCF_002776525.5 Piliocolobus tephrosceles
AGTAGCTGGGACTACAGGCGCCCGCCACCTCGCCCGGCTAGTTTTTTGTATTTTTTAGTAGAGACGGGGTTTCACCGTGTTAGCCAGGGTGGTCTTGATCTCCCGACCTCGTGATCCACCCGCCTCGGCCTCCCAAAGTGCTAGGATTACAGGCATGAGCCACCGTACCTGGCCAGGAATGAAGTTTCTTTAGCCCCGCTCTCCAGAGGAGGCAACTGAAGTTCTAGGCACGCAGGGAAATTGTCCTCCCTGAAAGGAGGATGCGAACCCAGGTCTGCCTGGCCCTGGGATCTGCCGCCCCTCCGGCTCTGCAGCCATGACCTCATAGTATGTGTGAACAGCGGTCCCTGGAACTGTGCAATGCGCCAGCTCTGCAAACCAGCCTGCTCCAAAGCCATCTGCCTGCTGGGATGTGTCCTCCTCTCCGTCCAGCCCAGGTCCTGGGCCTAAAACCCACTGCCTTCTCTCCAAGGGGTTCATTCATTCCCCCCTCTCACTGTGGCTTTGTCCATCAACCCCAGCTCTCTTTCCACTCCTTTCCCTCCAGTGGCTTTTGTGGCCTTGGAAAAGCAGACACATGGCTCTCCAGACCTTGCATTGCTGCTGCCCACCCACCTTTAGTGACCACACTGTTCTCTCCTCAGCCTGCACGTGTCCGGGGAGGAGCTTTCACTCTCCCTGTCTCTACTTCCTCTTTCCCTGACCTCCCCCCACACCAGCTTCCTCCCCTCAAGGCCCTCAATGTCTAGCTCATCCTCCCTGCTATATCCCTCCTTCTTGAAACTCACTCCTTAATCTTCCCTCCTCTGACCTCCCATCTGTTTCCTCTTCCTCCTCCTCCTGTCCTGTCCTGTCAGACACGTGGTAATTGGTAAGTGACTGACTGGTAAGTGATGAGGGACAGCCAGGAAGTTCCTCTGTGGGTCCACCTGAAGGATTCTCTCCCTCTGAAATCCACACTCTTCTTTGCTGGGCCCTACCCTGGTTCTCCTTTTGCCAGCTACTGTGATGTAGCTATTCTCTCCTCCATGAGCTCAAAGAGACTGAGCGTGCTCATTTCATAAGCACAGACACTGTGCTGTTTCATGCACTGCCTCACAGCCATGGCTCAGTAAGCGCAAAATTGCCACTCCCATTTTCTAGATGAAGAAATGAAAGCTTAGGACAATTTCTTCATTTCTAGATGAAGAAATGAATTAAGACACATGCCTCAGGTTACACAGCAAGTGGCAGTGCCAGTTACGACGGACTTAACATCCACATGCTCCTAACCACTGTACTTTACTATCCGCCTTGGAAACGGTAGATATCTGAAGCCACATCACCACTACCCTTCCTCTGTCCACGGTAGACATTATCAATGGACCATGACACTCCTTCCTGTCGATTCTGAATGGTGCCTCAGAGTCCTTCTTTTTTTTGAGACGAGTCTCACTCTGTCATCCAGGCTAGAGTGCAGTGGCATGATCTTGGTTCACTGCAACTTCTGCCTCCCAGGTTCAAGCGATTCTCCTGTCTCACCCTTCTCAAGTAGCCGGTGCTACACGCACATGCCACCAGGTACAGATAATTTTTGTATTTTTAGTAGAGACGGGGTTTCACCATGTTGGCCAGGTTGGCCTCGAACTCCTGACCTCAGGTGATCCACCTGCCTCGGCCTCCCAAAGTGCTGGAATTACAGGTGTGAGCCACCGCGCCCGGCCCAGGGTCCTTCTTAACACAGTGTTTCAGGCAGCTACCACCACCTTATTGGAAATGGCCTTTGAACTGAAACTCACTTGCTGTCCCTATCATGAGGTACTGATGGTGCCTAGCAGACGCCGCATAAGCACTAGCACCATAATGCATGGGGCACAGGGCTGAAACATTCCTGTTATCCCCTAAACCCACCTCCTGCAAGCCACTCCTGAAGCTCTCTGGGAGCTAGGCTGGGCATTGGGAGCTCTGTATTTTAGTCCCAATTCTACCACAAACAAAAGACTCTCTTTGGGCCTCAGTTTCCCCGTCTGGAAAATGAGGCAGAATGAGATAATGCCGACCCCACACTTGGCTTCTGTCTTATGTCTGGCTTCTGCCTGGACACTGGGCCCAGGGAGCTGGCATGACAGGTGGGCACTCACTCTGGCTGGCCGTGTAGATGCTGTCTGCGGCCATGGGGTCTTCCTTCACAGTCTGGGAGCCGGAGGAGAACTCGGGAAGGCAGGGCACGAGGGAGCCCAGCACCAGAACAAAGCACAAGGCTGCCACCTGGTAGCAAAGAGACAGTGGCATCAGATCTGGGCAAGGAGGGGCCGCGGCCCTGACCACCCCACTCCTCCTCTCCCAAACCAATAGGCACAAAAGTCTCAGTGTTTTCCCAAAGAAGCAGCTCCTCCAGCTGACCACTTCCTCCCACACGTGGGGTCTCCCATCCTCTCTGGGGAAGGCAGGGGCTGCTCAGGCCATCCCAGCCGATTGTAGGGGGGTCGCCACAGGCAGTGCTAGAAGTAAGAGGGAAGTGGCCAATGTGGAGTCACCCTATGGGGTAGAGGAATCAGGAAAGGAAGGAATAGGTGCAGGTGGGGCTTGGGGCCGGGACGAGGGAGGGGGACACATCAGCATGTCACGTTCTCAGCAGGATTCTGGGGAGTCTGGCTAGCGGGAGGTGCTGAGAGCCAGGGAGCCCACACTACCCCAGCCCATAGCCTGGCTCTGCCACCTGACAGCTCGAGGGTCTTGGAGGGCCGGGGCCTGCTGAGCTAGGCAGCAAGAGGCTGCCCATTTCCAGAAGAAGAGGGAAGAGCGACTGGAAGAGGTCTGAAGCACACCCTTGGAGCCTTCTGTGTTTCCAGGGGTTTCCTCAGCCTTTTCACTGCCATCCGTTCCAGAAAGAACCATGTCCGTACTTCCCTGAGTCTCCCCAAGCCCTTCCCTGCACAAGGCCTGTGGAAGCCACCTCCTC
This sequence comes from Piliocolobus tephrosceles, assembly GCF_002776525.5. Lineage (NCBI taxonomy): Eukaryota > Metazoa > Chordata > Mammalia > Primates > Cercopithecidae > Piliocolobus > Piliocolobus tephrosceles. Next base: position 18,393,520 of record NC_045446.1, read on the forward strand.
AAGGAACCTGCCCAGTTGTCCCCTAGCTGGGGCCACTGGAGTCACCTACACACCTACACTGTGTTAACCAGTCGGGGACCGGTGTGAGGCAGAAGGCACCACGGGCTCGGAGAAGGAGGCTGGGGTCAGCTAGAGCCAGCCCACCAGGCGCCAGGATGGTGTACACCCTGGTGAGACTGCCCACGATGTTACCGATCCTCAAAGCTCTGCCCAACCCTGGAAAATGCCAGCCTTGGAAAGAACTCTCCTCCTGTGGGCCTGTGGTGGAGGGAGCCACACCTACCATGAGGCAGGTCCCAGTCTGGGTGGCGGCCATCTTGTAAGGTCTGGAGATCTTGTTGGTGACCAGAGTCTGGAGTTTCTGCAGCTGCTGGAGCAGGGTCCTGAGGAGGGCACAGCAGTCAGCTGGCAGGCTTTGACCCCGCAGGCATCTCTGCCTCCTGGAGCTCTCCTAGGGGGCTGGCTCCAGACGTGGCCTCCACGCCAGGTGCCCGTTTCAGCCAAGATAGGAAAGGTCACCTCCTGCGTGGCTCCTCTGCAGAGTGGCCTGGCACCTGGGGCCTGCCTCATGGTGACTGGCTGGGTCACCCTGTGGAAGCTCAGGCCTGCCCTGTGGTGCTCCTGGCCAAGGGGGTTGGAGGAGGGAAGGCCTGCCCCCAGCTGCGCGGAGGCCAGCCTTCTTTTGCTTAACCGACACCTGCCACGGGTTCATTGACCTTCCCTCCCTGGCACCCCAAGGACCCTGAGCTGATAAGAAAGAGCTGTTTGGCACAGTGCGTGGTATACAGTGAGTGTCTGGTAAATGTAGCTATTGTTTTTGTTAGGTTTTTTGTTTTGTTTTGTTTTGAGACAGAGTCTCGCTCTGTCGCCCAGGCTGGAGTGCAGTGGTGCAATTGTGACTCACTGCAACCTCTGCCTCCCGGGTTCAAGTGATTCTCCTGCCTTAGCCTTCTGACTAGCTGGGACTACAGGCGTGCACCACCACGCCCAGCTAATTTTTGTATTTTTAGTAGAGACAGGGTTTCACCAGGCTGGTCTGGAACTCCTGACCTCAGTGATCCATCTGCTTCGGCCTCCCAAAGTGTTGGGATTACAGGTATGGGCCACCGTGCCCAGCCATTTTTGTTTTATTGCTGAGTTTTTGTTTTATCATCAAGGCATTTCGTTTATTTATAGATTTCCACGTCAGTCTGCTTTACTAACTGTGGCCTCCCTGAGGGTGAGGACTAGGTCCCACTCAGTGTGGAATCTTCTGGGTGCACACCGAACGCGTTCAGCGCAGGCTTGGTGGGAAAATGTTTCATCTCTCTCCACCCAACCGGGCACATAGGGGTTGCAGTTCCCACAATGTACAGCAGGTGGCGAAATAGCTCCAAGGGCCTGGACCTACTTTGGGCCAGAAAGGAACCCCAGCCAGAGACAGAGGGGTGGGGTGGGGGGTCAGGTGGGATTCTCCAGGCCAATCAGGGAACAGAGGAGTGGCTGGATCCCGCTGGAGAAGCTGAGGGAGAAGGAAGGAAAGAAGGAAAAAGTCTTGTGTTGAGCACCTGCTGCATACCAAGGCTGTTGTCTAGGTTATTGTAATTAATCCCAGCAAATAATTATTAAAGACCTACCACAGGCTCATGGCTGGGTATTATCAGGAATTTGGAATGAAAATAATGGCGGGGTGTGGTGGCTCATGCCTGTAATTTCGGCACTTTGGGAGGCCGAGGCAGGAGGATTACATGAGGTCAAGAGTTCAAGACCAGCCTGGCCAACATAGCGAAACCCTGTCTCTACTAAAAATACAAAAATTAGCCAGGCATGGTGGTACATGTCTGTAATCCCAGCTATTTGGGAGGCTGAGGCATGAGAATTGCCTGAACTCAAGAGGTGGAGGTTGCAGTGAGCCGAGATTGTGCCACTGCACTCCAACCTGGGCAACAGAGCAAGCCTCTGTCTCAAAATAAATAAATAAATAAATAAAAATAAATAAACAAATAAATAAAAATAAAAAAATAAAAATAATGGAAGAAGACCAGGTGTGGTGGATCACGCCTATAATCTCAGCACTTTAGGAGCCAAAGCAGGAGGTATGCTTGAGCCTCGGAGCTGGAGACCAGCCTGGGCAACATAGCAAGACCCCGTCGCTACAAAATACTTAAAATTAGCCAGGGATAGTGGTGTGTGCCTGTGGCCCTAGCTACTTAGGAGGCTGAGGGGGTAGGAAGAATCAGGAGTTTGAGGCTGCAGTGAGCTATGATCATCCCACTATGCTCCAGCGTGGGCAACAGAGTGATACCCTATCTCAAGAAAATAAATCAATAAAAATAATGAAAGAAGAATAAAAGCTAACATGAATTGCACATTCCTAAATGCCAAGCATCAGGCTGGGTCCTTTTTTTTTTGAGATGAAGTCTCACTCTGACACCCAGGCTGGAGTGCAGTGGTGTGATCTCAGCTCACTGTAACCTCTGCCTCCTGGGTTCCAGAGATTCTCCTCCCTCAACCTCCTGAGTAGCTGGGATTACAGGTATGCACCACCACACCTGGCTAATTTTTGTATTTTTAGTAGAGATGGGGTTTCACCATGTTGGCCAGGCTGGTCTTGAACTCCTGGCCTCAAGTGATCTGCCCGCCTTGGCCTCCCAAAGTGCTGGGATTACAGGCGTGAGCCACTGTGCCTGACCCTATGAGATAATGTTTCTATCATCCCCATTTAGACGAAGAAACAGAGGCCCAGAGATATCTAACGATTTCTCCAGAGTCACAAAAATGGCAGAGCAGTATAAGAACCCAGAGCTGTGACTTTATGTGGCTGCTACCTGCCAGGCACTGCGCTGCTGTCTCTACACTCCTGTTTCTCAAACTTCATAGAGCATGTGAATCACCCAAGACCTTGTGAATGTGCAGTTTTTAGCTTAGTAAGTCTGGAGAGAGTTCTGATATTCTGCATTTTTGTGTTTTTTTGAGATGGTGTCTGGCCCAGGCTAGAGTGCAGTGGCAGAATGTCAGCTCACTGCAACCGCCGCCTCCTGAATTCAAGTGATTCTTCTCCCTCAGCCTCCTGAGTAGCTGGGATTACAGGCGCCTGCCACCACGCCCAGCTAATTTTCTATTTTTAGTAGAGATGGGGTTTCACCACGTTTGTCAGTCTGGTCTCAAACTCCTAACCTCAAATGATCCGCCCCCTTATCCTCCCAAAGTGTTGAGATTACAGGCGTGAGCCTCTGTGCCCGGCCTGCAGTTCTAACAAGCTCCCAGGTGATGCTGATGTTGCCTGTCCGGGGCAACTGGCTTTGAGTAACAGGGATTTACACCAGTGGTTCTCAAACTTGAGGGTACAACCTAATTACCTGGAGGGCTTATTAAAACACAGGACGCTGGGCCCTACCCCTGGAGCTTCTGATTCAGCAGACCTGGCATGGGGCCAGAGAATAAGCATGTCTCATAATTCCCAGGGGTGGTTGTTGGTCTGAGGACCACAGTTTGAAAACACCTGCTCACTTAAGCAACTCCCCCGCCCTGCCAGGTGTCTAGCAGGTGAGGAAAAATGGGAACGCTGGCAGTGGCAGAATGTAAGTGGCCCAAGGCTACAGGGTGTGTTTCTGGGGTCCCTGTTATCCTAAACTTAGTTCTCTCTCCTCTCCCCTGTCTCCCAGAGCTATGCAAAGCCAGGCACAGGTTGCAGAGGGGCAGGGGGCCAGGTTAGATGCAGGAGGCACCACCCACCTGTTGGCATTCTCCAGCGTCTCTACCTTCTTCCACAGTTCATTGTTCTCAGATGTAAATGTCTCCACCCTGTAGGGGCCAAGCAGGCACAGGCTTAGGGGCAGCCCCCTCGGCCCTGCCCACCACCGTCACACTCCCTGTGCCCCCTGCCTCTGCTGTCCCATGAGGGAAGGCCTGGGGAGGGCAGGTCAGGGGAGGGAATGGCACATGGATACCCCACCCCTTCCAAGCCCCTTACTTCTTTTCTAGACACTCCACATACTCCTTCTTCTTACGACGGCTCTCCTGGGCCGAGATCTAGACAGGGAGGCCCGAAAACAAGGGTTAGCACTGCCACATATCCACTTCCTGGGCCCCCCAATTTCAGAGCTGGTATGCCAGGGGAGCCCACCCACCAAGGAAGCCCTCTGAAGCCCCAGGGTGGCAGGCGTTACCTTGTTCTTGATTTTCCTCCGGACTCTCTTTAAGGCCTTCTCCTCGGCTTTGGTGAGGGGGAGTTTTGTGGGGATAGGGTAGCCCTCAGCAATCAGGGTCCGCTTCTCCTCCTCTGTCAGGAGCAGTGGCCCTGATGTCCCCTGTAATTTCTGTAGGAAGTACGACGTGGTAGTTAGGAGCCAGGCAGCCCTGGGTTCAAATTCAAGCTCTGCCATGTGCTATCTATATGACCTGGGCAAGGCACACAATGCTCTGCGCCTCAGTTTTCTCATCTAAAAAGGGGGTGGATCTGGGTGAAATTCAGTAACACGTGTCAGGTGCCAGGGCGGTGCTGAGAGCTCAGGTGATAGGCTCTTAGTGCATTGTTCGGGAGGGCTTCCTGGATCTCATCCCTGAGACCACACCCTCAAAGCTTACCTGTCCAGGATGCCCCAAATAGCATCTCCATCAGACCCCTCCCTACAATCTTGGCTTGGGAGACCCCACACCCATCCCAGGGCTCAGGGCCTAGCTCCATATTTCCTGGGGATTGTGGACCATCTGGGCACTGCCCCTCACACAGCACTCCTTGGAGGCAGCCTGGGTCATCCCCTGGAGTTCAGGAATGTCAAGTTCTAGTCCTGGCTCTGCAACAGTCTCCTGTTCACCATGAGGCAGGGCGAAAGGATTTGAATTCCCAGCTGGTTGCGGTGGCTCACGCCTGTAATCCCAGCACTTTGGGAGGCCGAGGCGGGCAGATCACGAGGTCAAGAGATCGAGACCAGCTTGGCCAACGTGGTGAAACCCTGTCTCTACTAAAAGTACAAAAATTAGCTGGGCATGGTGGCGTGCACCTGTAGTACCAGCTACTCAGGAGGCTGAGGCAGGAGAATCACTTGAACCCAGGAGGTGGAGGTTGCACTCCAGCCTGGTGACACAGCGAGACTCCATCTAAAAAAAAAAAAAAAAAAAAAAAAAAAATTAGCCGGACGCAGTAGCAAGTGCCTGTAATACCAGCTACTTGGGAGGCTGAGACAGGAGAATTGCTTGAACCTGGGAGGCAGATGTTGCAGTGAGCCAAGACTGAGTCACTGCCCTCCAGCCTGTGTGACAGAGCGAGACTCAAAAAATCAAACTCGCATACTCCCAGGTAGGCATCCCTCTGAATTCTGATGAGGGTGGGGATCAGTCTCAGGGCTCCCCAAACCCTCCCCACTGGCCGTGCGCTCAGGTGGATCTATTCAATTCCTCACTTCCGGGATCAGCCCATCCCCAGCTCCTTACGTGAGGGGCAGTGAGGAGTGGGGAGGTGGAGATGGCCGTGGAGGAGCGCGCCATGGGCCTGACAGGGCTGGAGGGGGGCAGAGAGCGGGGACTCTGGGAGCCGTCGCTGTCACTGCCGTGGCTGCTGGGAGGCGTCGGAGGCATCTGAACCAGGTCCTCTGGGAAGAGCAGGGGAAACCGGGTTAGCAACGTTGCACACCAGCTCCACTTGGACATCATGAGTTCAGCCGAGCATGGGCTTGCACCAGCACTGACATTGTGGGACACAGACTGCCAGGCCCTTGGCCTCAGCTGTGACATCAGAAACCCCTCTGCAGTGTCAGAAAGACAGTTGACATCCAGGTAGCCAATTCCTGGGTGCTGCCTCATCTGACACCACAGAGGCCCAGCTCCTTTACGGCTCGCCTTTGGCGTAGACATCCTAGGAGCTGAATTATTGGGAGGTCCTCCCCGATCCCTGACTTCACAGGGTTCAGGGCCTTAACCTCAGCAACTCCAGAAGGTCACTAAGCTCCAGCTCAGCAACCCTAGAAGGTGACTGGGGCCTTTCTCTCATAGGGTCAGGCTGGGCAAGCAGGAGCGATGGCAGCAGTAGATTGGGCAAGAAGAGGACTGGATGAAGGCCGGGTGCAGTGGCTCACGTCTGTAATCCCAGCACTCCGGAAGGCTGAGGCAAGTGGATCACCTGAGGTCAGGAGTTCGAGACCAGCCTGACCCATATGGCGAAACCCTGTCTCTACTAAAAAATACAAAAATTAGCCAGGCGTGGTTGTGGGCACCTGTAATCCCAGGTACTCAGGAGGCTGAGACAGGAGAATTGTTTGAACCTGGGATGGGGAGGTTGCAGTGAGCCGAGATCGTGCCATTGCACTCCAGCCTGGGTGACAGAGTGAGACTCCATCTCAAAAAAAAAAAAAAAAAAGAAGAGGACTGGACGAAGAGCGGGCATGAATGGAGGGAGAGTGGGTAGGGCAGGGTGGAGAGGATATTCTGGAGGCGGGGTTGTCAAGAGACAGGGGTGGGCTGAACCAAGGAAGTAGGGATGCTATCTGCCCACGACTGGAGGAGAAGAGCCCTTCCCCTGGACACCTACCCGGTGTCACTTTGAGGAACTGGTTCACCTCCGGAGGCTCTGCTTTGATCACTGGCAGCTGAGTCATCTCTCCTGGAGCCTGAGGAACAGACAAGCCCAGCTCCATTAGCTGCCCCTGGGTCTGTCCCCACCATGCCATCTACCCACCTCCTCCCTAAGGCTGGTGGCCTGCCCTGCACAGTTGGGGAAGTGGCTGGGCTTGGAGTTCTGGGCACAGCTGCGAGGGAACAGAGGCAAGTTCTTGAGCTTAGAGAAGCCAAGTCACACCTAAGAGAAAGGACTGGTGGCCAAGTAGTGTAGCTCAGACCTTAAGCTCAGAGAAGGTGAGCCTCTGAGGGTGGGGCCACCTTCCACACCAACTGTGAAGGCCACACAGGCTTTGGTATGCGGGTTGCCACGAGGACAAGAACAAGAGGTAATGTCTGGAATAGTGTAGCTGTTCAATGGCTGGTAGCAATAGTATGGAAGAAGGAGGCATTAATTGGTTGGGGGCTCCGAGGACGCTCTCTGAGAAGTCAAAGTCTGAAATGAGTCCCGGGGTATAAATAGAAGTAGAATCCAGACAAAGAAGTTGGAGGCAATGAGAGCTCCTAATGGATTTGAAGCAAGGGCCTGATAGAAGCAGATGGACATTTTTAACAAACATGCATTTCTCTTTATTTCTATTCTGACTTGTTGTTCCAGAAAGGACTTCAAGATCATGCATGGCTTTGTACACGTGACTACTGATATGCATGTAAGTGGTGCTCTGTCTGAGGAAGGCATGGTGTTGGGGGCTGGATTTCAGGCCCTGGGCTGCAGCCCCAGAGAGAAGATCATGATATTGTGGGTGGGACGCAGAATCCAGAATGTAGGCTGGTGAGTAAGAATCCCAGAAAGTTCAAGTTGGCAGGGACCTTGGAGGTTCCTTGGTCTACATCCCAGCTGATCCCTCGAGTGAGAGGGGACTGTGGTGCAGAGAGCTCACTGTTGACAATGCCAGCTCCTGTGCCTTCTACTAGGGGTTATGACCTCACCTGTGTGGGCTTCAGGGTCTGGCAAGCCGAATTTGGAAGGCAGGTCAGTTGCTTCTAACTGCATGATTTTGGGCAAATTGCTTAACCCCTTGAGCCTCAGTTTCCCTTTCTGAAGCCTCCTCGCCTCTGGCTGCTGCTGCTGTCACTCCTTTGGCAAGGCCTGAGGAGTCTCAGAACCAGTCTTGGAGACGGTCTCAAAAGATCCTGCATATTTGCCACCAACCCTTGATCCCATGGGTCTTTGGTGGGGCAGAGAGGGGCTGACCTTTCTTGCTTCGGCCTCCTACAGTTTGAGCAAGTGAGCCGTGTGGCCAGCAGGGGGCAGGGCCAGCCACGTTCCCATCTAGGGATTTCAAGATGCTGCTCATCCTGTGGAATCCTAGGGCTAGAAGCACCTTAGGGGGTTCAGCTTACAGAATGAGCCCATTTTACAGAGGAGGACATGCAACGTGCCCAGAACACAAAGGAGGCACCGAGTTGGGACTCAGGCAGGGCCTCGGCTGGGAGCCAGGGGTCTGGGGTTCACATTCCCAGAGGGGTCTTGGGTTTATAGCTGAATGCTGTCATCTACACATTCGTGGAGGTGGGAGTTCAGCCTGAGAGTGTGGGTTAAAAATATTAATCTCATAAATGTAAACAATTGGAATATAGCACACTTTTTTTTTTTTTTGTAATTTCCATTTTGGTCTTTCTTTTTTAAAAATCCTGAAGCTTTGAGAAAAGTCATCGGCCTGGGCTGTCTCTACCTCTGAGACCCTGGACTGGGCTCCTGATGCCAGCCCTGCCTGGAGCCCTGCAAGTTGTCTTTTTCTGCACAGGCGAGAGCCTTTGTTACTCCAAGGGGGCTGTGGCTTGTGCCCGTTGCAGGATGGTGAAGGGGCAGCCAGTGGAGTCGGCGGAGGCTTCCCACCCTCAGCCCTGAGGCTCGTGTCTTCCTGTTCACAGAGCCCCGGGGCACAGGGCTTTGGGCAACTCTTCCCGCAGACCCACCAGCCCTCCTCCCTCCCTCAGCCCCTGCAAACCGTCCCCAGGCTCACCTGGTGGGGGATGGGCAGCCTGGACAAGGGGCTGAGGCCCAGCAGCGGGGTGGTGGCCATGGCGGCCGCGGCAGCCATGGCCGACGGGGCAGCCAGAGGGTCCACGGGCAGCTCCGGGCTCTGCTCCTGCTTCACCATGATGGAGCACAGTTTGTGTCCCAGCGCCCACGCTCCATGCTCCACGTCTAGGGGAAGGGGAAAGGCTCAGGGGACTCCAGGGCAGAGGTCTCAGCCCCCTGCCTGCCCCCTGGGAGCTGCTCTAGGCTGAACTGAAGAGAGCTGTTAGGGTATACCAAGGGCAGGCGGGAAAGAGGGTGGTTGTGAGGTGAGGGGGAGTTGTCTGGGGCCAGAAGAGGTGAGGACATGCTCTTCATTCAGCAGCTTACAGAATGAGCTTGGGCACCAGATTCACACTCCTCTTGATTGGCTGTGTGACCTTAGGCTAGTTGCTTAACCTCTCTGAGCCTGAGCTTCTTCATCTGTAAAATGGGGAAAGAACCTAATAGAGAATTCTGAGGCTTAAGTAGTATAATGTACATAAGACACTTAACACTGTGAGTGTTAATACTTAACACTAGTGAGAAGTAAATGTTCAGGTTGGGCACCGTGGCTCACTCCTGTAATCCCAGCACTTTGGGAAGTCAAGACAGGCAGATCGCTTGAGCCCAGGAATTCGTAACCAGCCTGGGAACCATGGCGAAATCCCGTCTCTACAAAAAATACACACACACAAAATTAGCTGGGTGTGGTGGTGTGTGCCTATAATCCCAGCTACACAGGAGGCTGAGGTGGGAGAATCACTTGAGCAGCCAGGTGCTTGTACTCCGGTTCTTTGTCTGTACTCCAGTTCTTTGAGAGGCCAAGGCAGGCAGATTGCTTGAGTCCAGGAGATCAAGACCAGCCTGGACAACATGGTGAAAGCCCGTCTCTACTAAAAATACAAAAATTAGCCAGTTGTGGCGGCACATGCCTGTAGTCCCAGCTACTCGGGAGGCTGAGGCAGGAGAATCGCTTGAACCCGGGAGGCAGAGGTTGCAGTGAGCTGAGATCATGCAACTGTACTCCAGCCTGGGCACAGAGTGAGACTCTGTCTCAAAAAAAAACCGTGACACCTTCCAAAAAACAGAGAGAATTGATTGGGAGGTGGAGGTTGCAGTGAGCCAAGATTGCGCTACTGCACTCCAGCCTAGACAGAGTGAGACTCTGTCTCGGAAAAAAAAAAAAAAAAAAAGAATAAGTGTTCAATAAATACAAGCCAGTGTTAAAATACAACTATTGTTATTTAGTAAACATTTGCTGAGCACTGTGCTAGGTGCTGGGGATATAGGAAGAGTCACAAGCAGTTTAGCAAAGTTGGAATGCAAAGGGGAGTGGAAGATGGATGGGGTCAGAGACGCTAGTGGGGGTGACTTGGCCTTGGAGGCTGGGTTAGTTCAGATATGTGACTTTATCCTAAAGCAAATGGGGAGCCACTGAAGAGTTTTGCATGTGCTCAAATTTGTAATTTTTTTTAGGTTTTTTTTTTTTTTTTTTTTACTGAGATAGGATCTCACTCATTCGCCCAGGCTGGAGTGCAGTGGTGCTATCATGAGTCACTGCAGTCTTGACCTTCCTAGCTCAATTGATTCTCCCGCCTCAGCCTCCTAAGTAACTGGGACTACAGGCGCATGCCACCATGCCCAACTAATTTTTGTATTTCTTTGTAGAGATGAGGTCTCCTGATGTTGCCCAGGCTGATCTCGAACTCCTGAGCTCAAGTGATCCACCCACCTCAGCCTCCTGAAGTGCTGGGATTACAGGCGTGAGCCATTGCACCTGGCCCAAATTTGAAATTTTAAGAAAGATTATGGCTGGGTGCTGTAGTTCACGCCTGTAATCCCAGCTTTGGGAGGCTGAGGCAGGAGGATTGCTTGAGCCCAAGAGTTCAAGGTTGCAATGAACTATGATCAGACCACTGCACTCCAGCTGGGTGACAGAGCAAGACCCTGTCTCTAAAATTAAATCAATTTAAAAAATATGGCCGGGCGTGGTGGCTCAGGCCTGTAATCCCAGCACTTTGGGAGGCCGAGACGGGTGGATCATGAGGTCAGGAGATTGAGACCATCCTGGCTAACAAGGTGAAACTCTGTCTCTACTAAAAATACAAAAAATTAGCTGGGTGTGGTGGCGGGTGCCTGTAGTTCCAGCTACTCAGGAGGCTGAGTCAGGAGAATGGCGTGAATCTGGAAGGTGGAGCTTACAGTGGGCTGAGATCACACCACTGCAATCTAGCCTGGGCGACAGAGCGAGACTCCATCTCAAAAACAAACAAATATATATATATATATATATATATGTGTGTGTGTGTGTGTGTGTGTGTGTGTGTATGTGTATATATATAATCACTGCCCTCCTGTGGGGACTGGACTGGCTACAGGCAGGATGGAGGCAGGGAGAACTGCAAGAGGTGTTGAAATTGGCCAGGAGAGAGAAGGGGAGGCCTGAGCAAAGGCAGTGACAGTTGTGATGGAGAGAAGGGAACAGATTTAGAAGGAAGCGTCCACAGGACCTGGTGACTGGGGGTATGTGGTGGGCGGAGGGGGCGGTGGTGGGGAGGAGTGAGAGGTGAGGCTTAGATTTCCTGAGGGAAGAATCTACCTCCTTTCCACCTAGTGGGCCTCCTGGTTTCACCTGGGCAATAGGGCTGGCAGGCATCACCCCTTTTCCTGATGGATGCCCACATTCTTCCACTCTAAGTCAGCCCTGTTCACGGTGGCCCCACTGCCTGTCAGCCATTGAAGCATTGGGTAAGACAGGGGAGAGGGGAGGGGAGCCAACATTTGAGGTGGGGCTGGAGGGGACTCTGGACTTTGGGGCCTGCTGTGGTGGGGGAGAGGGGGTAGTGGCTGATTGGTCACCTTGGAGGCCAGGCCCCACCCTGCTGGGAGCCTGAGTGCCCCAGCTCTGGGCCACAGGCTGCCCGTGGGCTCCAGGAATACCCACAGTCTTTCCAAATTACAGGGCCAGGCCACCGGCCTCCGGGAAGCTGCCCCCTGCAAAGGGCCCACAGACAAATTGCTTTAAAAATAGACTTGAGAGCCGGGTGTGGTGGCTCACTCCTGTAATCTCAGCAATTTGGGAGGCTGGGGCGGGAGGATCACTGGAGGCCAGGAGGTTGAGACTGTGGTGAGCCAAGATCGCAACATTGTACTCTAGCCTGGGTGACAGAATAAGACCCTGTCACCCTGTCCCCCCAAAAATTAATAATAATAAAAAGACTTGGGGTGGCTGAGGAGTTGCTGGGCTGACCCCAGAGGGGTGAATGTCCCTGCCCTAATGGGGTCTCGGGGGAGGTACAAAGGTTTGTCTTTGCCCCTGGGGGATCTCAAAGACCATCAGACGCAGCTCACACTTCTTGTGCTGAGCACAGCTCTAAGCCCTTGACACACATGAACTTCTATTTTTTTTTTCTTTGAGATGGAGTTTTGCTCTTGTTGCCCAGGCTAGAGTGCAAAGGCGCAATCTCAGCTCACTGCAACCTCTGCCTCCCGGGTTCACTGATTCTCCTGCCTCAGCCTCCTGAGTAGCTGGGATTACAGTCATGAGCCACCACTCCCGCTGACTTTGTACTTTTAGTAGAGATAGGGTTTCTCCATGTTGGTTAGGCTGGCCTTGAACTCCTGACCTCAGGTGATCCGCCCTCCTCGGCTTCCCAAAGTGCTGGGATTACAGACGTGAACCACATGCCCAGGCACCTGAGCTTCTTTACCCCTTCCCACCAACTCTCTGGGGGCAGGCACCATTGTTCTCCCCATTTAACAGGTGAGAAAATTAAGAAACTCACTCAAGACCGGGTCCATTAGAGGGAAAAGAGGAATAAGATAAGAACACTGTTCATTGTTACAAGCACTCACAGTGTTTTCTTTTTGTTGTTGTTGTTGTTTTTCTTTTTGAGACAGGGTCTTGCTCTGTCACCCAGGCTGGAGTGCAGTGGTGCCATCATAGCTCACTGCAGCCTCGACCTCTGGGGTTTAAGATATCCTCCTGTCTCAGGCTCTCAGGCAGCTGGGACTACAGGCATGTGCCACTATGCCTTGCTAATTTTTAAATTTTTAATTTTGTAGAGAAGGTGTTTTGCTATGTTGCCCAGGTTGGTCTCAAACTCCTGAGCTCAAGTAATCCTCCCACCTCGGCCTCCCAAAGTGCTGAGATTATAGGTGTGACTTAGCATGCCTGGCCCCCCCACATAGTATTCATAGGACTTCTATGTGCGCAATGAAAATAGTCACTACTTATTATTATTATTATTAATTTATGAGACAGAGTCTCACTCTGTCATCCAGGCTGGAGTACAGTATCATGATTTCGGCTCACTGCAACCTCCGCCTCCTGCGTTCAAGTGATTCTCCTGCCTCAGCCTCCTGAGCAAGTGGGATTACAGGCACACGCCTCCGCTCCCAGCTAATTTTTGTATTTTTAGTAGAGACAGGATTTCACCTGTTGGCCAGGTTGGTCTTGAACTCTTGGACTCAAGCAATCCTCCTGCCTCGGCTTCCCAAAGTGCTGGGATTATAGGCATGAGCCACTGCACTTGGCTGCTGCTAATTATTGGTATATATATTATGTGCTGGGCACTTAGCAGGGTACTTTGTGTATATATTCTTTTAAGCCTGACCAGAACTCTCAAGGTATATATTATTTTCATTTTATCATTGAGGAAACAGAGGCCCAGAGAGATTAGGTAACTTGCCCAAGATCACCCAGCGGCTGGTGGAGACACGGGGATGCACACCAATGCCCTTGTCGGTCCCAACCCAATAGCCCTGGCTGCCCTTCGTGACTGGCAAATGTGGTGGTGGCAAGGGTTTGCAGTTGAGAATCAGGGTGTGCTCTTATGTCTCTGTTCTGCATTTTACTGTGGGTGTGACCTAGACAACTGAGCTTTTGTGAAGTCTCTGTTTTCATTTTTTTCTTTGTTTTGAGACGGAATCTCGCTTTGTCGCCCTGGCTGGAGTGCAGTGGCACAATCTCAGCTCCCTGAAACTTCTGCCTCCCGGGTTCAAGCAGTTCTCCTGCCTCAGCCTCCTGAGGAATTGGAATTACAGGCGCACGCCACCATGCCTGGTGAATTTTTGTATTTTTAGTAAAGATGGGGTGTCACCATGTAATCTAGGATGGTCTCAATCTCCTGACCTCGTGATCCACCCGCCTCAGCCTCCCAAAGTGCTGGGATTACAGGTGTGAGCCATTGCACCTGGCCAAGTCTCAGCTTTCTTATCGGTCACATGGGGATTATGATGAACGTGATTACAACCTCACCTGTCAGTCATGAGAAATAAATGTGATAATTAACATGAAGGCAATCTGTAGACTGGATAGTGCTATAGAAATGTGTATTATTATTTGCCTTTGTAGATATAGATACCGAGGATTACAGAGGTTAAGCGGCATGTCTGTGATCACCCAGCCAAAAGTGACAGAGCCAGGATTTGAAACCACCTGTATTTGAGGAAATGCCCAAAGGGACCATTTCTAAGTGGGGTACAATGTGGGTCTTGAATGCTGATTACCTGAGTGGAAGAACTCAGGGTGCTCTTTGCCTTAAAGGATGGAGTTAGGGGGAGAGGGGAGCTTTAGAGAATGCTACCTGCAGGAATAAAAGAGGGTACAGGAATCTCTCCCAAATAGCATAGAGGACATCAAGTATGAGGAGGCGGGTGAAGTTCTAGAGTCTTGTCTACAGCTTATTATTATTATCATTGTTATTATTTTGAGACAAAGTCTCGCTTTGTCGCCCAGGCTGGAGTGCAGTGGTGTGATCTCAGCTCATGGCAGGTTCCGCCTCCCGGGTTCATACCATTCTCCTGCCTCAGCCTCCTGAGTAGCTGGGATTGCAGGCACCTGCCACCACGCCTGGCTAATTTTTTTTTTTTTTTTCGTATTTTTAGTAGAGACGGGGTTTTACTGTGTTAGCCAGGATGGTATTATTATTATTATTATTGAGACAAGAGTCTCACTGTGTCACCCAGGCTGGAGTACAGTGGCTTGATCTCGACTCACTGCAACCTCCGCCTCCTGGGTTCAAGTGATTCTCCTGTCTCGTCCTCCAGACTAGCTGGGATTACAGGTGCCCACCACCACGCCCGGCTAATTTTTGTATTTTTAGTAGAGACGGGGTTTCACCATGTTGACCAGGCTGGTCTGGAACTCCTGACCTCAAATGATCCACCCACCTCAGCCTCCTAAAGTGCTGGGATTACAGGCGAGAGCCACCACACCCAGTCTTTTTTTTTTTTTTTTTTTTTTTGAG
>NC_045446.1:18408466-18433823 GCF_002776525.5 Piliocolobus tephrosceles
TTTTTTTTTTTTTTTTTTTTTTTGAGAAGGAGTCTCACTCTGTTGCCTGGGCTAGAGTGCAATGGCGCAATCTCAGCTCACTGCAACCTCCGCCTCCTGGGTTCAAGTGATTCTCCTGCCTCAGCCTTCCAAGTAGCTGGGATTACAGGCAGCATGTAATAGAGTCACCATGTGATGGAGGGCATCGTGCTGGGGTAAATTTTGTATTTTTGTATAGACGGGGTTTTACCATGTTCGCCAGGCTGGTCTTGAACTCCTCACCTCAGGTGATCCACCCACCTCGGCCTCCCAGAGTGCTGGGATTACAGGCATGAGCAACTGCACCCAGCCAGTTATTATTATTACTGTTATTATTTTTTGAGAAGGAGTCCCACTCTGTTGCCCAGGCTGGAATGCAGTGGTGCGATCTTGGCTCACTTCACCTCCTCCACCCGGGTTCAAGCAGTTCTCATGCCTCAGTCTCTTAAGTAGCCGGGATTACAGGAGTGCACCACCACACCTGGATAATTTTTTTTGTTGTTGTTGAGAGAGAGTCTCGCTCTGTCGCCCAGGCTGGAGTGCAGTGGCCAGATCTCAGCTCACTGCAAGCTCTGCCTCCTGGGTTGACGCCATTCTCCTGCCTCAGCCTCCCAAGTAGCTGGGACTACAGGCTCCCGCCACCTCGCCCGGCTAGTTTTTTGTATTTTCTTAGAGATGGGGTTTCACCATGTGTTGGCCAGGCTGGTCTTGAACTCCTGACCTCAGGTGATCCACCTGCCTTGGCCTCCCAATGTGCTGGGATTACAAGTGTAAGCCACCACACCTGGCCCCACAGTTATTGTTGAATTACCCCCATCTCCTCTAAGTCAGCAGTTTGCAAACCTGAGCGGACATCAGAATCACCTGGAAGGCTGGGCCCTACCCACAGGGTTGTGATTCAGCAGCTTTGGTGGAACCCGAGAATCTGCATTTCTAACAGATTCCCAGGTGATGCTGCTGGTCTGGGAACCACACTTTGTGAACCACTGACTTAAATCAACAACAAAAAAACCTTTTGAGAAGTGCTCCTCTGGCTTTGAATTGAGGGAGAACAGAAAGGCAGGGAGCAGCACCTCCTGAGGGGTTTGTGGTGGCTCCTCTTGGAGCCTCTGGGAGTCTCAGGCTGCAGGCACACTCTCTTGTCACCCCAGAGCTTCCTCCCTCCTGGGCCTTCTGGGCCTGTGCTGTCCCCAGGTTCTTCCACCTCTTACCTTGGGTGGTGTCCTCCATCTTGATGGGCACAAGGGGGCTCTGGGGCGCTGAGTCGCCGCTCAGGGAGTAGCTGTGCTCCGCCTGGATGCCTGGCGTAGGGGAGTCCAGTTCCATGTCCAATAGAGGGCTCTTCTCATCCAGCACAGGGTCATCAAAGAAACTGCTGAACAGGTCGTTGGAGAAGTCCTCCATGTTCTCCGTGAAGTGGTCCAGGTGCTCAGGAAAGTGCTAGGGAAGGAGAAGGTGAGGGGAAGAGGGAATTCAGCTTTGCTTGGGGAGGGGGTGCAGGTGCTACTGTGGTGGTGCGGCCCCCACCACAGCCACCACTGTCACTGCGACCTCCCATTACTGTGCCCATTTCCATTAATACCAGCAACATCAGCAACCTCCCCACTACCAACATCACAACACCAACTCTCATCATTTCCATCACGACCATTACCACTGTCATCCCATTCTCTCTACCACCAGCTCCACCCTCACCATTGTTATCTGCAAGGGTGAGCTGTGGATGGGGTCAAAAACTCCCTGGACCCGGCAACAGGACCCTGGGCTCTGTGACCTTGGTCAAATGACTTAAACTGCGTGAGTCAGTTTCTCAGTCCTTCTTACTTCCTTCATAGGCTGATGTGAGGACAAAGTAAGAGAACAACCGTGTATCTACGCCAACAAGTTTGTTTTCCAAAGGCAATATTAGTGAATTTTGTGTGATCTTTTGCTGGAATGTGGGAAGAGAGTGATGCAGGGTGGTGGGATTCTTGAAGCCTCCAGTCCCCTCAGCAGCACAGTCCCCATCTGTCCTCAAGACTTCAGGGTCTCTGTCCTTTCCCAAGTCAACCTTTATACGGAGAGGTTAGGCTCTGGAGCCCTACTACTTAGGTTCGAATGGTGGCCTCCATCCTTCCAGCTATGACTCAGTGCTGTTTAAACTGTGGGTGGTGACTCATTAATGGGTTGTGAAATCAATTTAGTGGGTCATGACCAGAATTTTTTTTTTTTTTTTTTTTGAGGCGGAGTCTTGCTCTGTCACCCGGGCTGGAGTGCGGTGGCCAGATCTCAGCTCACTGCAAGCTCTGCCTCCCAGGTTTACGCCATTCTCCTGCCTCAGCCTCCGGAGAAGCTGGGACTACAGGCACCCGCCACCTCGCCCGGCAAGTTTTTTGTATTTTTAGTAGAGACAGGGTTTCACCGTGTTAGCCAGGATGGTCTCGATCTCCTGACCTTGTGATCCGCCCGTCTCGGCCTCCCAAAGTGCTGGGATTACAGGCTTGAGCCACCGCGCCCGGCCACGACCAGAATTTTAAGTAAAAATAAAACAGAAAAAAAAAAAAGGGTAGAAAATATCAGAGTGCACAGCACACAGTGGAGTTAAATACCTGGCAATTTAAAAACAAATCAGTTGTGTGTGTGCGTGCTCGCACATGTGTGTACTTGGTAATGATGTAACATGTATTTCTTAGAAACAAAAATGTCTGAAAAATCTTGGTCTCCACAATCTTGGGAAGGTCAATTAACCTCTCTGTTTCATTTTGTCTTCTGCACAGCTGGTAATATTAATAGTTCCTACCTGCCGAGATTGTCGTGAGGATTAAACAAGTTAATCCACGTACAGCCCTTAGAACAGTCCCTGGCACATAGTAATTACTCAGTAAACATTGCCTCTTATTGTTAATAAAGCACCCCAGTGGCTGACATATAGTAGGTTCTTATAAGTTATTTTTCTCTCTAAAGAATTATAAATGTGTAAAGAAATGTTTCTCTCTCTCTCTTTCTGTCTTGCTTGCAAGGGTCTCACTCTGTCACCCAGGCTGGATTACACTGGCATGATTTGGGCTCACTGCAACCTCCATTTCCCAGGTTCAAGCGATTTGCATGCCTCAGCCCCCCAAGCAGCTGGGACTACAGGCGCACACCACCACGCCACGCCCAGCTAAATTTTTTGTATTTTCAGTAAAGACGGGATTTCACCATGTTGGCTAAGCTGGTCTCAAACTCCTGGCCTCCAGTGATCTGTCCACCTCGGCCTTCCGAAGTGCTGGGATTACAGGCGTAAGCCACCGTGCCTGTCCAATAAATGTTTCTATTGTTTGTTCCTTATTTATTGAATGAATGAATTTGCTGGTGAGTCAGAAGAGATGGGGGATGTGGCGCTGCCTTAGGTCCTGGAGCCCCACCTGCTGAGTGGTTAAAGGCTTGTGCCAGGGGATTCCTTCAAGGTCTGGAGTTGTTGGCCCTTTCTGGCCTGGAATACTGGGAACCTGTCCCAATCTGGAAGGTAATGAGCAGAGAAGCCTTCTGTATGAGTATAAGGTTCAGGGCCACATGAGTCTGTCTGCATGAAGTAGGAGATGATCACGAGCTCTGGAGTCACATAGACGTGCTTTTGACTCCTAGCTCCACCACTTGCTGAGTTGCTTAACTTCTCCGTGCCTCAGTTTCCTTATCCGTAAGGGGAAAATAATAGTTCGTACCTCATAGTGTTGCCATGAGGATCTAAAATTGTGTTAGATTAGTACTCACCTCATAGGAGTATGAGGGTAAAATGAGTAAATACTGTACATACAAAACACAGAACAGTGCCTGCTATGGAGTGAGTACTCAATCATCATTAGTTATCGTCATCATGAAAAGTGCAGCCCTTAAACTCTGTCCCTGAGCTGAGCTTGGGACCAATGGTGGGAGTTGCGAGGGGAATGTTTGGCCTTCCCCTCCAAACAAAGCCTGATGAGATAATCCAGGACAAAATGAGCTTAGAAGCCCCATTGGCAGGGGTACTCTCCCACTTCCCAGTTTGCCAGCAATCAATCATCATCCTACATTTCTGTTGTGCTTTTAACCCAAAGTGCTCTTCTATGTATCATTTCATTTAATCTTCACAATTGTCCAATGAGACAAGACAAATGCATATTGGCATTTGACAGAGAGAGAAACTGAGGCCCAGGGAGCTAATACAGCTAATACAGCAGGGAGGCGCCCACCATCCCTCACTGCCCCTTCTACAACTGCAGCAGACCCTCTCCGGTCCGGTTATTGCCCTGAGGCAGAGTTTGCACCCTGTTCACCTGCTGGCTTCCAGCACCTGGCTTATGATACTGGTGGAGGGACAGGGCCTTGTAACCCAGATGGCAATGCCATCAGCATGTCAATTGTCCATCAATACCTGGAGTGAGGCAGTACCAGGAGGTCAGAGCTGAATGAATTTCTAAGAATCACTGTGATCCCAGACAGAGGCCATTTACAGGGTATAACCACCCCCCAACCACCCAGCCAGCCACAGCCAGGGCTGCGCTAGCCACACCCTCCGCAGAGCCCGGGCCTGCCGGCTGGGGGCGCTTCCCTCAGTTCTCTCCCTTAGGGTCTCTCAAAGGCCTGGTGTTGGGCCCAGTGGGAGGGGGCTGTGAACAGAGGGAGCCGGTGAGTCAGCCGCTAAGGTATTTCTCCAGCAGCTGCTTCGCAGGCGATAAGGGTTTGCCAAACCCCTTCCTGGGGCCTGGGAGAGGAGAGATGCTTCCTCCGATCTGGGCTGGATTCCCTGAAGGCCTTGGCTCAGGCAGATGACCCAGGTTCTTCCCAGGGACCCTTTTAGGGTGCCCACAGGAAACTGCTTAGAGAGCTCAGCTGGCCCCATTGTGTGAGCAGCCCCCACCCCACCTGCTAGAAACAGCAGCCAAAACCCAGCAGGATGGAGCTTCCAGAGCAGCGGGAGCCAAGTGGAAGGGGAGGGCGGCCAAGGGGCAGGCGGGGTGGGGGTGGAGGACACTCCGACGCCCAGGTTCTCTTTGCGCCGGGCTTCTTCAGGTGCTGGGTGGACAGTGGGCGCGTCCCATCATCCCTAGGCCCACCTCCCCCATCCCTGGAAAGCCCATTCTGGAGACCTCAGCCCTCTTCCGCTCCAGCACGCCCCCCAGTCCCCTCTACCCGCAACCACACCCAGCCCTCCCTCCACTTCACACACAAAAGTTCAGGTTTAGCTTGTCCGATGGAAATCAGGGAGCAAGAGGAAGGGGTCGGTGGCCGGGAGTCCACGAACGTCAGGGGAGCCACGTGTCAACAACGCTTTGAGGGCGACAGAGTTCTGCAGGGGGTGAGCGTCCCATAGGGGTGCCTTTCCAGGCAACGGGGGTGGGAAGCCGGCGAAGGAAATATTATGATTTGTTTCCCTCCTCGTTAAAGACTTTTTCCTATAGTCGTGCCAATATAAGCTCCTTTCCGGCTGCCACGCGCAGCCGGCGCCGGCTTCCCTCTCTTGGAGGAGAGGTTCCCGAGCTCTCCGGCTCGCAGACCCGCGTACCCCTCCTCTCGGCTGCACTCCCTCTTGGAGCCCGGCCTCAGCCGCCCGCCGTTTACATTTTAGAGAAGGATCCGGGTGCCGCCGTCCTGGAGTGGCCCACAAAGGGTTAACCCGGGACTACCCGGGGCCGCCCCTCGCCGGAATCCGTCCTGCTCATTGGTGGGAGCCGCAGAGCTCCTGGCCAATGGCGGGAGGCTGCGAGCAGCCGCCCGTGGCGGCGTGGAGGGCACCGGAGGAGTGCAGGGCTCGCGCGGAGGAGGGTCCCAGCCTGCGCCGACGGCCCGCGGCTGTGGGAACGCAGGGTGCACTGGCTCGGGCCTGCATGGGACCCCTTCTGCGTCTGGGGCCGAGGCACAAATGGCCTGGCTGTCTCATGGTGTCTTAAACCCCTCATCAGTAGTATGGCCCCGCCCCCACCCCCGCGGGGAGAAGTGGAGACCGAGGGTCTCCCCGACCTCCCCTAGTCAAAGGGCGGGCCGGGCCTTAAATCCCCTTGCAGCTCCATCTCGAATTGTCCTACCGTGGGGCGCTTTGGTGGTTCTCTGTCTCTGGTGGCGGCAGAGGGGACTCTCCTGGGGCAGTAATCGTACCGGCTCTAGCCTTGTTTTCCCCCCTCCCTAAATTCCTTCCCTAAGGTCAGTGCAGAGACAGGGTAAAGCTCTAGAGGCGCAGCTGCCTGCTGGGGTTGGTGTAGGAGAAGGGTCTCCCTAACCAGAAGCAGCCTCAGCGCGCCCCCTTCCCTCAGGCCCCTGGCTTCTTGGCGCCTGCACCCCCATTCCTAACTTCTGCCCCTCCCCCGGCCCAGGCTGGTTCAGTCTGTGCTTGGGGAAAGGAGGGAGGAGACCGGAGCGGGTCCAGGCTGAGCTGTGGGATAAGGGGTGGGGGGGAATCCTGAGCCCGGACATTCCTTCCGAGAGAGTGAGAGCTAGGGAGAGATGGGAGGAGAGGCCTCTCACATTTCCCCCTTTCTTTCCCCCCCGCAGGCTGGGACCCACAGACCTCCCCCCCACACCCCAACACACACTGACCCATACATTCCCGGACGGTTACTTGCCTCGTGGTCACTAGAAAGTTGTCCCCATTTCAAGCTGAAGGGCCTTCAGTCTGAGTCACTGCTGTGCCTGGGGGGCGGGGGGGCAGTGAGAGCAGGGAGAGGAGGTGGGCCCTTTGGGTCCCCAGTTGTCAGCAGACCCACCCTGTCCTTAGGCATTGCCATCTGGTATTTGGGGGTCCTAAGAGACCCAGGCCTTGCCCTCCCAGAGCGAAAGCCACCCTGTGAAGGAGAAAATGCACTGAACTGAAACTCTGGAGGCCCTAATTCAAGACCCAGGTCTGCTCTGAGACCTGGGCAGTGGCAGGTGTCTCCTCTCCTGGCCTCGGTTTCCTCATCTGTTACAGTCTGTGTCTGTATGGAAGCGCAATTGGGAGGGGCCTAGAAAAGTGAATTAGTCTTCAGAACTTGGGCCTTTTTCCTCTGCCCTGGCCTTTTGGGGACTGGATGGTGAGAAAACAGTTCTCCTGGTCCCTGGAGCCAGTCCCTCCCAGAGTCTTCCTGGCAGAGTATGGGGGTTAAGGGAGCACGTTGTTCCAGCCTCCAACCTCACTCTCAGCCCCCAGTCCCCACAGGCCTAAGGAAGGCGGCTGCTGAAGTTTCATATTTTCCCCTACCGAACTGTTCACCGCAGAGCACAAGTCCAAATAAGCAGAAATACTTCTGTGTGTGTGTGTATGTGCATGCACGCATGAGCACATGCTACACAGATGTGGGCTGAGGGGTTCCTTCGTACACAGGGAAACACCACATCTCCGACACCACATAGTGAAAAGTACACCCATCGACACATTCAGACAGTTCCATGTGCAGCCTTGTACAGGCGCTATCACACATACAGACCCCCTCACAGAGTCACATAGGCTGACACTGTCAGGTGTGAATGCAAACTCAACAAGACACACTCATCAGATGTGATCAGACAGTGATTCACACCCCTACGCTCACACACATGCGAAGTCATCCCAGACACAGGATCACACAGACACGGTCACGCATACTCATTCTCACACACACACCATCTCACATGACCGCAGAACTGAATGTTGGTGTCGCCAAGCCAGCAACTCAGTGCCTGAGATGACTGAGTCATGTGAACACCAGTGAGGGGGATTTGGGAGCCCCAGGCTTGCATGGGGCTGGGACAGTGAGGGCTGGGACTGAAGAAAGCGCCAACATGGGGACTGAGCTTTTCGTTGCCAGTGTGTGCTGGAGAAAGGAAGGAAAGAGGAATTAGCAGGCTGGTGCCAGCCACAGGCTACTTCAAGGCAGAGCAGAGTCCCGGGGAGGGTGTGTATTCTCTGCAGTCCCCTAGCCCTGTTAGTCTGGCCCTTCCATTGGCCCTCCTGACAGTGGTAACCTTGCTGTGGTCAGGCCATAGCTTCCTCAGTTTCCCAGCCAGCCCCTGGCAGCTTCTCACCAGGCGGCCCATGCGCTGTGGCCCAACCCTGGGGCAGGCACCAGGCACTGTCTGGGCAGGAGGAAGCGATGGCAGCGAGTGCCGCCGCCCAGGGCTGGGATTAGCTCTGTCTGGCACCTCCGAGGGCACAGCAGCCTACGGTCTGGCTGCTGGAGATGCTGGTCTATAGGCAGGGGAACCCTGCAGGACAGCTTAGGACACTGGAAACTGAGTGCCGGGGTTGGCGCCAGGGGCCTCTGGAGAATAAGGGCATCTAGTCACATTCAGTTATTCATCATTCATGCATTCATTCAGTATTTACTCAGCACCTACTGGGTGCCCAGCTTTGTGGATACACAGATGAACAAGATCCAATTCCTACTCTTAAAAGGCTTTTTGACCAATGGTGTGACTATGAAGGTAAGTCCAAGCCTCGAACTCTGATCCCTCTCCAGAGCATCCTCCACGTTACATCAAGAGAGATCTTCTAGGCCAGGCAAGGGGGCTCACACTTGTAATCCTACCACTTTGGAAGGCCAAGGTGGGAAGACTGCTTGAGGCCAGGAGTTTGAGGCCAGCCTGGGCAATATAGCGAGATCCCATCTCCACACACAAAAAATTTAAAAATATTAGCCAGGTGTGGTGGGTAATCCCAGTCACTCAGGGAGCTGAGGTAGGAGGATTACTTGAGCCCAGAAGTTTGAGGCTGCAGTGAGCTATGATCACACTGCTACACTCCGGCCAGGGCAACAGAGCAAGACCCTGTCCTAAAAATAAAGGATCTTCTAAAACTTAGAAGTCACTATGTCATTTCTCTGCTCCATCGATGAGGAACTTGTACTCTATCCCAAGGGTACTCTATCCTAAGGGTAGTGGGGAGCCATCAATGAATATGGCTTCCTTCTACTCTTAGGATAGAGTGCAAGTTCCTTGGGGTAGCTTCAAGTGATCCAGCTGTATTGCCTATATGTCTTGCTGTGTCCAATTCTTGTCCGAATCTGCAAAGCCTGGCATTGGTCCCAGCACACAGTGGGTGCTCAGGCGTTTGCTGAGTGACTGACTGACTGGATAAGTGTGTGAATGAAGGAGTGTGTCAGACAGCTTATGGACTCAGGCCCTGTTTTCTGCAGCAGAGAGCCTCCAGGAATGACCGTCCCGAATCTTGCCCTGATGCCAGCTTGCTTCTGCTCCAGGCAGAGTTTCCATGTGTTTGGACTCCTTCCCTCGGCTCCTCCCTAGTGGGGCCTCTGTACCCATTCTCCGGGTTGTTCTTCCTTCCCCAAGCCTTTCTATTCTTAAGCCCTAGCCAGACCAGGTACCTGGGAAGCACAGACTCCACTCAGTGCTGGAATCGCTGTCCCCCCGCAGACCCAGTCAGGCCTAAGGGTATAAACAGAACACAGTGGCCAACCTGTCAGGGCTGCTCTCCCGGCCTCTGGCCAGCTGGAAGGCCCTCCTCGCCTGGAGCCTACCGCCTCGCTCTGGCTGGAATTCCCTTGGCCTCCCCTCTCCTCAGTGTACTCAGCATTCGGCCTCTGACATCCTCAGCGGTCCTGGCCTGTCTGAGTTGTCCTCAGGTTTTATTTTTGGAAGGAGTGGTATTCTCTCTCCTTATTTACTCTCTTCTTTCAGAGAAGGTGTGGGACCCCTGGGCTCAGCTGGGGATTAGGCTAATGACTCCAGTCCCTGGGGTCTGGAGCTCTCTGGGCCTCCATGGGAGGGGACCACCAAAGACTCTTGACCCACCCGATGCTTCAAAGCCAGCTGTCTCTGCCTTCCTTCCCCCACCCAGTAGGTGACTAATGCCTGCCCTTGCCCTTCTTGAAGAGCCCCGCAATGGCCAAAAGAAATCATTACAATTTTCGAGCAGAAAGGAATTTTGGCATCAGTAAGTCCACCCCCTCTTATGTGCAGAGGCAAAGCAGTTCAATGGTTATGAGCAAGGGAGTCAGACAGACCTGGTTCTAATCCTGGTTCTCCTACACACTGTGCAGGCTTTGGACAAGTTACTTAACCTCTGTAAACCTCAGTCCTGAGTATAAAATGGGAACATTCATACCCACCCCACCAGGTTGCTGTGAGGATTAAATGAGATAACAATTGTAAAGTGCTTTATATAAAGCAGGACATATAGGAGGAAGGCTCTCATTAAATGTAGCTGTTATTATTACAGATGAGGAAAACCGAGAGCTGGGGATGGGAGTACACTTGCCCAGGGTCACACAGCCCAAGGTAAGCAGCCATTTCCAGAGTCATTCATTTGTCTCTATCTCCCTTCCAAGGAGGAGAGAAGGACTGACACCAGCCCAAAGGCACACTTTTCCTTGAGTCAGTCGGATGGGCAAACCACTGGGTCTTCAGTGCCTCCCTCCTACTCCCGTGTCCAGGCCCACCTCTGTGGCCGGCATTTCCTCCATTGCCCCAGGGGCCTCTTTCTTGCTCGCTGAGGGTCAGGGGTTGGTGAGACCCCAGTACTCAGCCCCAAATGGCCCCCAGGCCAGTGGGACTCTGAGGGGAGTGGGGAGTGTTGGGTCCTGACATCACAGAGCAGAGAAGCTAGAGCCACAGTCATGCAGGCCAGCTGGGGCCCTTCCAGTGCATCCAGATGTCTCAGGAATGTGCTGAGCTGGGAACTACCACCTTCCTTCCCTCCCCCCCCCCCACCCCCCCGTCCCCTTGCTTGCTCTAGCTTTGCCTCCGCCCACCCCCTCGGCTCCTCCTCTTTCATCTCTCCCTGGGAGGCCTCCTGTCCACTGTCCCTCTGGCACAGTGCCACAGTCAGGCTCCCTCTCGGTCCTCTGAAGGGATTGTCAGAGGCAGGAGCCCTTCCCCTCCCGCAGACCCCAGGGACTGAACTTGTGGGGTGGAGGGAGATGGGAGCTAACTGGGAGGAGAGAGTTCCGAGCAGATAGTGCATGCCAGATCCCAAATGTGGAACTGATTTGCAGCCCTGGAGAGAAAGGGGTGAAGGCCTTGGGGCGGCAGAGGGCAGGGCTGGAAGGATGGTGAGTGGGGCTCTGGGCATCTTGTCCCAGCCAATGGGTGGGAGGGTCAAGGAGCTAGTGTGCCAGGCTGGGCTGGGCTCAGGAGGGTTCAGACCCTTCTAAGCCCCTGGGGTTCATAGGGACGTGCTTTGTCTGATGGTGGAAGGTCCTGGAGTATTGGACGGGATGGGGGAACCTTGTTAGGGTCCTGGTGTTGGGCCAGGAGCCAGGACATGGTTCAGGCTGGAGCTCTCAGCCCCGAAGAGGAACAGCCTGTCCCTCTGCAAGGGCGGAGTTGCCTTGGGCCTCCCCAGGCCAGCCTGGCTCTCAGTGCTGGGGATGAAGGAGCCAGAAGGGAACTGGTACTCCTGGCCCAGTGTAAGAGTCACATCAGGGCACAGGGTAGAAGTCAGAGGAGAGAAGAGACCTGGAGTCAGCTGCTGCCCTGAGCTGCCCTGGGCTCAGAGAGGGCCCACAGTTCTGTTCCCCCTGGGGGAGAGTCCCTGATCACCCAGACAGGCTGAGAACTGAGATTCCCCTGATGGACTGCAGGGCCCCAAGCACTGAGACCATTCAGAGGAGCTGGTGACCATCACCTGGTACAACCCAGAACTATCATTGGCTCCCTCCTGCCTGCTGAAAAACTCCCAGCTCCCCAGGTGATACTCAAGGACTGTCAGAAACTGATCCCAGCTTACCACTAGAGCTGGAGCCCCCTCATTTTCTCTTCTCTCCAGCCTAGTTGGATGGACCACTCCCAGCTCCTTAAACCTGCTGTGGTCCCCATGGCTGTGGGACCTTTGCTTATACCTCTCCTGGTGCCTGCAGTGTTTTGTTCTTTATCTCCTCATTCTCACTCTTCCTATCCTTTAAGGGGCAACTCAAATGCTGCTTCCTCCAAGAAGCCTTCCCTGATCACCAAGCTCAAAGAGTCATCTCCCTCTCTGTTCTACCATAGCACTTACAGACTGTTCGGTCATCGGTTGATATCATGCCCTGAACTCTAATTACACACAATGGGATCCAGCTATCCTTCTAAACGTCACCCTTCTTTAGGGTAGGATCAAAGACAGGTTTCATTTCTTTTGTTTTTTGGAGACGGGGTCTCACTCTGTTGCCCAGGCTGGAGTACAGTGGTATGATCTTGGCTCATTGCAACCTCTGCCTCCTGGGTTCAAGTACTTCTCCTGCCTCAGCCTCTCAAGTAGCTGGGATTACAGGAATGGACCACCATGTCCGGCTAATTTTTGTATGTTTTGGTAGAGATGGGGTTTCACTGTGTTGTCCAGGCTGGTCTCGAACCCCTGACCTCAAGTGATCCGCCTGCCTCAGCTTCCCAAAGTGCTGAGATTACAGGCGTGAGCCACCGCGCCCAGCCAGATTTCATCCTTGAACCCTCTGCAGAGCCTCAAATAGGGCCCAACTTATACTCTGCCTAATAGTAATGATCTTAATATAATAACAGTGAATATTTATGTACCAGGCACTGCTCTAACTCCCTGCATGTAGTAGCTCATTTAAGTTTCAGAGGATAAAGTGGGTCTTCTTAGTACCCTCACTTTATGGATGAGACGCTGAGGCTCAGAGTAGTTAAGTAGCTTGCCCAAGTTCATTCAGTTAGCAAGTGGTCAAGCGGGGATTTGAACCCAAGCTCTGATCGCAGAGCCCGTGTTCTAAAGCACCGACAACAACACTGGTTGCTGAAGGAATGATCCTGCTGCCCCACTGCAGCACCTAGTCCAGGGCCAGATACAAAATATGGGCCCCCACTCCACACACTGGGTTCATCCTGGGGATCTGGTTTTGCTCCTTTCCTGGCCATCCCTCTCCTGCTGCCCAGAAGGAGTCCTGAGAAGGGGCCTGGGGCTTTTTGGCTTTACCCAAAGAGCCTCCCATCTCCAGAGAGTTGAGATAGAGAGAAAAATAAAATCCCCGTGATCAGGGCTCTGCAGGGCTGGACAAGGTGGGATATTCCTGCAAGGGCTGTCAAATGCTGTGGGTCTTCCTTTTAGGCAATGACAGCAACAATCAGAATAAAAACAGTGAGGGGAACCATAGTCAATCATAATTAAATTTTAAAATAACTAAGAGGGCCAGGTGCAGTGGCTCACACCTGTAATCCCAGCACTTTGGGAGGCTGAGGCGGGTGGATCACTTGAGGCCAGAAGTTTGAGACCAGCCTGGCCAACATAACAAAACCCCGTCTCTGCTAAAAATACAAAAATTAGCCGGGTGTCATGGCGCATGCCTGTAATCCCAGCTCCTCGGGAGACTGAGGCAGAGAATCGCTTGAACCTGGGAGGCGGAGGCTGCCATGAGTGGAGGTCGTGCCACTGCACTCCAGCCTGGGCAACAGAGTGAGACTCCATCTCAAAAATAAATGAATAAATAAATAAATAAAATAAAAAACCGAAGAGTATAATTGGATTGTTTGTAACACAAAGGATAAATGCCTGAGGGGATGGATACCCCACTCCCCATTACATGATTTTTTTTTTTTTGAGACAGAGTCTCACTCTGTTGCTTAGGCTGGAGTTCAGTGGCGCGGTCTCGGCTCACTGCAACCTCCGCCTCCTGGGTTCAAGCAATTCTCCTGCCTCAGCCTCCTGAGTAGCTGGGATTACAGGCATGCACCAATACGCCCGGCTAATTTTTGTATTTTTAGTAGAAACGGGATTTTACCATGTTGGTCAGGCTGTTTTCGAACTCCTGACCTTGTGATCCATCCACCTTGGCCTCCCAAAGTGCTGGGATTACAGGCGTGAGCCACCGCGCCCAGCCTATGATGTGATTATTGTGTATTACATGCCTGTACCAAAATATCTCATGTACCCCACAAGTATCTAACCTACTATGTACCCACAAAAATTAAAAATTGTCCAGATGTGGCAACTCATGCCTGTAATCTTAGCACTTTGGGAGCCAAGGAGGGAGGATCGCTTGAGCTCAGGAGTTTGAGACTAGCCTGGGCAACATGGCAGAAAACCATCTTTATAAAAAATGCAAAAAATTAACCAGGCATGGTGGCATGTGCCTGTAGTCCCAGCTACTTGGGGGGCTGAGGTGGGAGGATCACTTGAGTCTGGGAGGTTGAGGCTGCAGTGAGCTGTGTTTATGCCACTACACTCCAGCCTGGGCAACAGAGTGAGACCCTGCCTCAAAAAAAAAAAAAAAAAAAAAAAAATTAAAAGCCAAAAGACTAAAAACAGCAGTGGCAACTATTGTTTATAGAGGGTTTATGGTGTACCAGGCCCTCTACAAGAATTTCTGATGGAATTGTCTTAAGAACCCTATGTTTTACCATGAACCCTACTTTTGGATGAGGGAAATAAGCCTGGAGAGGTTAAAGCACCTGCCCAAGCTCACACAGATGACAAGAGGGAGCCCCCAGGTCTAAGCAGTGGTGCAGATGTCCCACCTCAAGCAAGGATCACCTCCCCAGCACTTGCCCCATCATCTGCCATCTGACCTGTGGACCTGCTATCTGCACAAGTTGAGCCTGAGAGTATGCACCTGGTCTTGGGACTTTCCTGTTTAAAATCTCCCCAGAGTGGGGTGGATTCAGAATCTACAGCTCACCTCTGTCCCAAACTCATGCAGCTTTGAGAGACCAAGATATTCAGAACTGAGTCTCTTTTCTTTTCTTTCTTTCTTTTTTTTTTTTTTTTGAGACAGAGTCTTGTTCTATTGCCCAGACTGGAGTGCAGTGGTGCAATCTTGGCTCACTGCAACCTCTACCTCCTGGGTTCAAGCAGTTCTCCTGCCTCAGCCTCCTGAGTAGCTGGGATTATAGGGTCCCACCACCACGCCTGGCTAATTTTTGTATTTTTATTTTTCTATTTTATTTTTATTCTTTTTGTTATTTTTTATTTTTGAGACTGAGTTTCACTCTTTTATTTTTTATGTTATTTTTATTTATTTATTTATTTATTTATTTAGACGGAGTCTTGCTCTATGGCCCAGGCTGGACTGCAGTGGCCGGATCTCAGCTCACTGCAAGCTCCGCCTCCTGGGTTCACACCATTCTCCTGCCTCAGCCTCCCGAGTAGCTGGGACTACAGGTGCCCGCCACCTCGCCCGGCTAGTTTTTTGTATTTTTTAGTAGAGACGGGGTTTCACCGTGTTAGCCAGGGTGGTCTCGATCTCCTGACCTCGTGATCTGCCCGTCTCGGCCTCCCAAAGTGCTGGGATTACAGGCTTGAGCCACCGCGCCCGGCCTGAGTTTCACTCTTGTTGCCCAGGATGGAGTGCAATGGTGCGATCTCGGCTCACCACAACCTCCCCCTCCCAGGTTCAAGCAATTCTCCTGCCTCAGCCTCCCTAGTAGCTGGGATTACAGGCATGTGCTACCATGCCCAGCTAATTTTGTATTCTTAGTAGAGACAGGGTTTTTCCATGTTGGTCAGGTTAGTCTTGAACTCCCGACCTCAGGTGATCTGCCTGCCTCGGCCTCCCAAAGTGCTGGGATTACAGGCATGAGCCACTGCACCCGGCCAATTTTTGTATTTTTAGTAGAGAAGGGGTTTCGCCATGTTGGTCAGGCTGGTCTCAAACTCTTGACCCGCCTCAGCCTCCCAAAGTGCTGGGATTACATGCATCAGTCACCATGCCTGGCCCTGAGTCTGATTCTTAAGCTGGGTAAGTTTTCATGATTCATTTTATTATACTTTATAACTGATAGATATACATTCTGTATATTCTTCCATTGCACAATATATCATAATAGAAAAGGCCATGATGATAAAGTGAAAGGGAGAGATGGCATTTATGCTAAGATTCACGATTTGAGTAATCGAATGAATGAATGAATCAATTAATCTACTTTAAAAAAAAAGGACCATCAAAGCTGGAAATGTAGAAGTGTCCTTTCTTTTACTATCTATTCACCCACCTATTCATTCCTCTATCGTCCCCACCCTACTCCATCCTGCCTTCCTTCCATCCATCCAATAAATAAACATTTCCTGAGCACTCAGTCATTATAGCTGTACCTAGAGAATAGCCAAAAATAATTGACTGACACACCCTGCTCTCAGGGAACCCTCAGTTTAGTTCAGAAATGAGGAGGGCAAGGCCCAGAAAGGGAAAGTGATTTGCCTAAGGTCACACAGCAAGTGAGGGAAATGAGGTGAAGAGGCGTGAGGGTATTCCATGCGGAAGGAACCCATGGGCAAAGGCGCAGACCTGTCTGCCTCCAAAGCGAGCCTCCCTCAATCACTGCCTGAAACCCGCCTCCTGGCTCTCCATGAAGGCCTGAAGAGCCTGCCTCACTCCATTGTTACTTTCATTTTTGTTATTCTTTTGGAAGGGGAGGAGGAACCAGTGGCTGCTGCTGTCCAGCTGTTATGTCGGACCACACATCCCAGCCCAGATGTGTCAGCCTCTCTCTGATGGGTGAAGTGGCTTCTGGGCCATGAGCCAAAGGCCAAGGAAGCGGCAGGGAAGGCTCTGTCCCAGAGGAATTGGGGGAGGAGGCACACGGAACCCGGCAGCAGGGAAGCCCATGGTTGCTCCAGCTATCAAACTGGCCTTGTAGACAATATGGTGTGTCCAGGAGGTGGAGATCAAGATCTTTGACATTCCAAGGAAATCAATACCTTTGACATATTTCCTCTGAGGGTCAGAGTCCTGGGGCATTTCCTGCCTCTCCCAGCTTCTCCTGAACCAGACAATCCCACCCCCACACATTCCCCAATCCTGGTCCAGGGTCCTGCCATTCAGTCTGGCTTCCCCAGGGATGCTCAAGAGGGTTACACAGAGTTCCAGCCAGAGCAATGCTCATGGTCTTGACTTAACTCCACCCAAATCTTCCTCCTCTATCCTGCCCCCAGGAGTGCTGAGACTTCCAGAGGAACAGGCTGTTCTACAGCATCTGGAGCTGGTTTCTTGAGGGAGGTTCAAGGGCAAGCCAGGTCCCAGAGAGAGATGCTCCAGGAGGGCCTTGGTACCAGGACTCGCATGAGGCACATGGTATAGGGAGAAGACACAAAACAGGGATGTCCTTTATGCTCCCCTCTCCTGGTGCAGCAGCCAGGCCAGGCCAGGCCAGGGCAGACAGAAACAGAGTCTCCTGAGGAGTCCTGGGAGTTGCAGAGAGCAAAGGTCCAAGTCCCCAGAAGGGCTGGGGAACAGCATCCTGGGGTGAATCTGAGGATAGGGTGTGAAATGGGATGTGGGAGCTTGTCCAGGGGATCTGGCCTTGCCCATAAAGCTTAGGCATCCAAGGTGCCCTAAGGATAGGAGTGGGTGAGGATGAAGGCAGGGACCCTCTGATATCAAAGATCCCGAATTTTCCTTGCTCTAGAGGGCAAAGCTCAAACCAGAACAACAAGAGAACTTGCTTGTAGCTTCTTCTTGCTCCCCTTTTTGACTCTCTCTGTAGGACTCCTGCCCTTGAGTGGACTTAATATATTCCCCTCTCTTAGTTTTCTTTTTTTTTTTGAGACGGAGTCTCGTTCCGTCTCCCGGGCTGGAGTGCAGTGGCCGGATCTCAGCTCATTGCCAGCTGCGCCTCCCGGGTTTACGCCATTCTCCTGCCTCAGCCTCCCGAGTAGCTGGGACTACAGGCGCCCGCCACCTCGCCCGGCTAGTTTTTTGTATTTTTTAGTAGAGACGGGGTTTCACCATGTTAGCCAGGATGGTCTCGATCTCCTGACCTCGTGATCCGCCCGTCTCGGCCTCCCAAAGTGCTGGGATTACAGGCTTGAGCCACCGTGCCCGGCTGCCTCTCTTAGTTTTCTTATCTGCACAATGGATAATAATACCTATATGTGTTCAGTAAAAGGAACACAGCACCAGTCCCTGTGGAAATGCCTTTTTTTTTTTTTTTTCTGAGACAAAGTTTTGCCCTTGTTGCCTAGGCTGGAGTGCAATGGTGCGATCTTAGCTCACTGCAATCTCTGCCTCCTGGGTTCAAGCTATTCTCTTGCCTCAGCCTCCCAAGTAGCTGGGATTACAGGCACCTGCCACCACACTCGGCTAATTTTTTTTGTATTTTTAGTAGAGACGGGGTTTCACCATGTTAGTCAGGCTGGTCTCAAACTCCTGCACTCAGGTGATCCACCTGCCTCGACCTCCCAAAGTGTTGGGATTACAGGCGTGAGCCACCATGCCTGGCCAGAAATGCCTTCTAATAAGTCCTTTGCCACTAAAGATGAGGGAAATTGGGGCAGCATGTGCAGAGATCACCTTCTGAGAAAGCTTTCATGACCTGTAGCCTGGCTCAGCCTCCTGCCATGCTCTGCTCCATCATGGCGTCCACCATGGTATTGATACTGCCTATTTCGCTCTCTTTCTCGCTCATTCGTCTGTGATTGACTGGAGGGTCAAGTGTGTTTTCTTCATCCAGGTTACCCTGGCACCAGCATAGATGTTCCTTCAGTGTCCAATTGCTGAAGGAATGGACATGTGTATTAATGAATAAGCAAATGAATTCCCGGCTGGTCCAGGGAAGCCGGAGGGACCTCACAACCTGTTGGGGGGCAGACAGCACTTCTGTGGGACCCCGCATCCCCACCACCCTAAGGGCTGGCCATTCCAGGATCCTGAAAACCCCAGAACCCCTTCAGGAAACGTAAGTACACCTCTTGAACACTTAGATCTGATTTTTTGGGTATTGCTCTGTTGCCCAGGCTGGAGTGCAGTGGCATGATAATAGCTCACTGCAGCTTTGAACTCCTGGGCTCAAGTGATCCTCCCATGTCAGTCTCCCAAGCAGCCAGGACTTCAGGTATGTGCCATCATGCCTGGATAATTATTTATTTTTCATTTTTTGTAGAGATGGAGTCTTTCTGTGTTGCCCAGTCTGGTCTGAAACTCTTGGCCTCAAGTGATCCCCCTGCCTCCACCTCCCAAAGTGCTGGAATTACAGGTGTGAGCCACCACATCCAGCCTGGGATTTTTTTAAAACAATTTTTCCCTTCCCTTACTAGGATTGCCCCAGCCTAAAGTAATTTTCTCTACAAATATAGTAAGTCCTTGAAATAGAGCAAAGTTCTCTACAATGTGACCCAAACTTGACTTCTGTTCTATGCTCAGGCCCCTTCTCAAGTAAAAGTGAGCAAAACTCCATTATTTGTGGGGCTGGTAAAAAAAAAAAAAGTGATGCCTCATTCTCCTGTGGGACTCTCTCTCTTTGGTCTGCTTTGTGCAGTAAGGTGTCACAATTTTTACTTTCCTGCTTTTTGTGATAGTACAGACCATCTGAAAACTACTGTTTTTCATTAATTCTACAAAAATATAACTCCACATTTTATGTAATTGGAAAATTTATTTTTAAATTTGTATTATTATTATTACTTTTAGAGACAGGGTCTGGCTCTGTTGCCCAGGCTGGAGTGCAGTGATGCCATCACGGCTCACTGCAGTCCCAACCTCCCTAGCCCATGTGATCCTCCCTCCTCAGCCTCCCGAGCAGCTGGGACCATAGGCATATGCCACCATGCCTGGCTAATTTTTAAAAATTTTTTGTAGAGATGAGGTCTCCCTATGTTGCCCAGACTGGTCTTGAACTCCTGGGCTCAAGCAATCCTCCTACCTTGGCCTCCCAAATCATTGAGATTATAGGCATGAGCCACTGCAAATGAACATAACTGGAAATTTTTGACTGGGTATATTTATTGCATTATTGTAGAGTTTTACTATATTGAGCATCTATTTTGTCCCATGTGACTGTGCTAGGTTTATGTCAATGCACAAAACTGATATGGACTCTCCTCTTATGGAACTTACTTTCTCATGGAGGAAATACACAATAAGCCATTAAAATAATTGCAAACTGGGTTAAGGGCTAGAAGAAATCAAAAGACTAAAACAGAAAAGAATAGGGGGGTCCCTTTTTAGGTGTTCAGGGAGCCTTTCTGAAGGAGGTGACATTTGAGCTGGGATCAGAGGCTGACATGGAGAGACTGGGGGAAAAGCAGTCCAGATGGCAGGAACAGCATGTGCAAAGGCCCTGAGGCAGGGCTGGAAAAGGCTTAGTCTTAAATTGGGTGAGTATGGATCCAGGAGTCCTAGAGCAATCTGAAGAAGAAACTGGGGAAGACAGAAGCACTAGAGCTGGTGCTCAAGGGTGAGACCTGAGCCACAAGTTCAAATCCCCTGTGGGTCAACCAACTGTAGATTATTCTAGACCAGGGGCTTCAGAGGCCTGTGCCACAGTATGGGGATGGCTCAAGGTAATGAGAATACATTGAAAACCATAGAGAGCCCTTCCTGGACCCCAGAGACAGTGCGGGCTCTGCAGGACCTAGATGACTACAAATAGATGGGCTTAAGGACACTTTTCCCTCTTCTCTAAGAATGTGGGGTCTGGCTTGAGCCCCTTTTTCTCCATCCATCCATCCATCCATCCATCCATCCATTCATCCATCCATTTATTCATTCAGCAACAGTTGGTTGCTAGGCACTGGGATATAGCAGTGAACAAGACAGACCAAGCCCCTGACTCAAGGAACTGTTCCCTCAACACTAGGGGAAGCAAAACCCAAACCAAACCTCTGCTCAAGACGAACTTAATGTTTTGATGGAGGAGTAGGTATCAGAGGTCTCCTTTTTGAATAGGTAACCTGAGGTTTGGGCTCCTGCAGTAGGTTTTTCATTAGATCTTTTCTAGCAGATTCCACTCTTGAGACCAGAGTGCCTTAGCACTTCTGTCCTCTTTCCTGTTGGTGAGAACTTAAACGGAAACACACATATATCTCCCCTTTTAAGGACTGTTAAAGGGCCACCCACAGACATAGGAACACCCAAACACACATACTTCTCTAATCTCCCTAAATCTCCCAAAGGCTGGGGGTGGGGATGCCTCTCTGCTTCCCAGTTAGCTCAGGAGAAGCCAGGCCAGGGGTCTGGGGAGTAGCTATCAGCCTTAGCCCCCACCGCCTCCCCCCATGCTGGGCTGGTCCCCGGGTCCCCGTCACTCCCACACCTGGCCTCCCCAGCTGCAGGGAGTGAACGGGTGTGCTGGGCAAACATCCTTGCAGCTTCCTGCTACTCCCCTCTGAGAAAACAGACCTCTTCTTCCTCCTCCTTCTCCTCCCCACACCCTCCCAGCTGGGGCTTCTCTGGGATCCCAAGCCAGTTCCCTCTAGAGAAGCCAGACATCCCTTCCTCTTAGCCAGAGGAAGGAGGGGACAGCACACAGACCTAGTGTTTCCATCTGGAGAAACGACCTGCTCTCCCTTTGGTCCTTTATCCCAGTTCTTGGAGCCCAGACCCTCTCTCTCGTATGGGCCAAGGGGCTGAAGGATCACAGAGTACAGTGGCTCCAGGGTGGCCACATCAGAAACCGTGGGAGAGTGGGAGGGGCAGAGAGGAGATGCCCCCACATGGGACAGGAAGGGCAGCCCCCTTCTGAGGATCTCTGAGAATCGCATAAACAGAATTGCAGCAACATGAAGGTATCCTCATAGAAAGAAAAATAAAGCAGCCCAGCCACCTCCAAACACACTTGTCTTGACTTTGTGTACTCCCTCTCCTGTCTGTCCAAGTGCATGCGTATTTCTTGCATAGTTGTTTTCAGGGTGAGCATACATTTTGCATTTTGCACAGAGCAACAGAACACACACAATTCCTGCATGATTTATGGCCTGTATCTGGATTTTTAAGGAGGATAGTGAATATTCTGCTCTCTATTTTCCAGACCGAGAGGCACACAGACACCATCCCTACCCATCCTTAACCCTGGAAATATTTTCCTATCCTCATCCAGAATGAAGAAGTTGGGGGAAGGGTTGGTATGGGATCTCAGCTGGAAGGGACCTCGGATATGGAGATGGAGGCCCCAGAAAAGGAAAATGACTTGCTATGTTCACACAGCAACTCCTAGCTGAGCAATTCTCACTATCACCCCCATCCAGTCTCTGTGGATCAAACCAGCGATGAACGTTTCATGCCAGGCATTGTGCTACATTAACCTTCACCTTAATTTTCTCTCGAAATGCCTACAGTAATGCTATGGTTCTAGTATTCCCATTTTTCAGATGAGGAAGCCAACACCCAGAAGAAGAAGTCACTTTTGGCCGGGCGCGGTGGCTCAAGCCTGTAATCCTGGCACTTTGGGAGGCTGAGGTGGGTGGATCATGAGGTCAGGAGATCGAGACCATCCTGGCTAACATGGTGAAACCCCGTCTTTACTAAAAATACAAAAAAAATTAGCCGGGCATGGTGGCGGGCACCTGTAGTCCCAGCTACTTGAGAGGCTGAGGCAGGAGAATGGTGTGAACCCGGGAGGCGGAGTTTGCAGTGAGCTAAGATCTCGCCACTGCACTCCAGCCTGGGCGACAGAGCAAGACTCCATCTCAAAAATAAATAAATAAATAAATAAATAAAGTCACTTTTCTGAATTCTCCTGTTGGCTGGTGGCAGAAACACAGACAGAATTAAATCTCTTGATTCCCAGCCCAAGAGTCCTTTCTCTGTTTCTTTAGGCACCCCATCTTCTCCCGCTGCCTCTCCTGGCCCTGCCCAGGTGCAAGATCAGGAGCCTCCCCAACAGGGCTTTTCCTCCCCAGTGTCCCAGTGCTGGATCCCACTGTCTGGTCATGCCTCCTTTCCTGTGCTGGACCAAGGCCCAGATGAGCAGCTGGGGACGCAGGGCTGAATGGAGCAGCAGGAAGAGGCTGCGGGCGGCTGAGTTCATTCAGAAGAAAGCCCAACTCAGAGCTTCCAAGGGCCTAGGGAAGCTTACCGCGGGGCTCTACTGCCCCCCTTGACTTCAAGGGTCTGAGCTCTGATAAACCTCTTTCCTTCTGACTAATGTCTTTTACCAACCTCAAGAGAAGGTGTGGATCCCCTGATCCCTGCTGCTTTATTCCTGGGATCTGTGCCAGAACCATCTGTAGGAAGACCTGATCCAACATCTCCCCCATTTTACAGACGAAGAAACTGAGGCCCAAGGAGGAGATCCAGTGGTATGGGCCAAGCTCACAGGGGAAGCAGAGCCAGGACTAGAAACCAAGTCTCTTTGCTGTCAATGCAAGCCCTCTCCCCTTGTACCCTTGTTCTGTCTGATGAATTATGCTCTCTCTGCCTGGGACAAGGGGTCTTCCTCAGAGCGCAGGGTGACCAGGATGTGCTGCTTAATGGAGAACAGGGAGACCTCAATCTCCATGCCTCCTTGACTCTGGCTCCTGTCCCTTGGCCTGGCTCCTCACTGTCAATCTAGTGGCCTGGGACAGTTTAGGTGGAAGTCCAAGATGCTCAAGTCCTCTAAAGACTTGGCTCTTGCCTGGCCAAGTTTATCTTGGTCCTGGGAGGTAGAGATCAGCAGGTAAAGAGTCTCAAGTGCTTGATCACAGGGTGTGTGTGTGTGTGTGTGTGTGTGTGGTGTGTACAGGCATGCACATGCAACTGGTGGTTCACTGAAGAGGGGGCTCCCACTAGATTCCCCAAACAATCCACATTTCATCTAGGCAGGCCCTTCTGAACCTAAATATTTTCTCCCATTCTAAGCCCATGCCCCTCCCCCATCAGGGCCTTAGGGCTGAGCCTGAGAGAGGGAGGGAGGGAAGAAGAGAGAGAAGCCACGTTTCCTTAGGGAGGGAGGGGAAGAGTGAGAAAGAGGAGAAAGACAAGCTCACAGTCGGACCTAGTCAAGAAGACATAGGGAGAGGGAGAGAGAAAGTCAGCCAGACTCTGAGAACAGAGGGACAGAGCAGAGATCTAGAGGGAGATGGAGAGAAGGGCTCCCATCCTCCCGAGCCATCACCCTGTGTTGCCCTGACCGCCTCCTCCCAGCCCCCAGCCTCAGGTCCCTCCCGGAGGGGGGGTCTCTGGGCCTGATTCCCTGGGGCTGCCAGGGTAGCACCCTGAAGTTTCCAGGCCTGGCTGAGAACCCAGGTCTGGCTCTGATCCCCGAGGGGCGTCGGGTCTCAGACCCTCTGAACGCTCCCAGGTGCGCCTCCCAGCGGAGATCCAGCCTAAGAGCCACCGAAGCCCCAAGGGGCGCAGGAAAGGGCGCTGCCACTTTGCGCCTAGTCTCGTCCTGGAACCTGGGGTGGGTTGGGGACGGCTAGAAGACGTGGGTGGAGGGCGGGATTGGCGTCTCTTGAGCTCAGATCCGAGGATCAGACGGCCCCGATACCTCGATGGCCCCTTCCCCTAGAAGGTGGAGGCCAACGTGTTCAAGGATTGCGCCCCCAAGGAGGGGCGCGCACTGGCACCAGCTCCGAGGCTTAGGTCAGGCGGGGGTCCAAGGGAAGTGTCGAGGGACCTACTCGTCAAATATCGGAGCTCCAAACACATGTCGCTCCGGGAGACCCTGCGCTGAATCCTTTCCCCGCTCCTGCCCAGTGATGTGTAGTCGGGTCCTTCTAGGGGCCCAGGCGCGCCGCGAATAAGGGTGCTGAGGGGTGGAACGGGAACGGAGACCCTTCATCTTACCGCATTGTTGAGGAAGTCCGACTCGTTCAGATCCCCCAAGTCCAGGAAGCTGGATCCGGGGAACAGCCTGTCGGCCGGGAATGGTTCCAAGACGGCGTCCATCGCGGCCGGCTCCCGGGACCCCCTTCGACTGGGCTTCCCTCACTCCAGGGCGGCGGCGCGCCCAGTCCAGAGCTCCTGCCTGAGCGCTGGCAAGCGGGCGGGGGGCAGGTCCGGGGCGAAGCCCCGGGGGAGGGGCAGACGGAGGCGGCGCGGCCCCGGGTGGGGGGCGCGGGGGGCGCGGGGGCCTTAGGGCAGCGGCTAGGAGCGGGATGGGCTCAGGGGCCCCGGGCGCACTGTGGGCATTCAGCCCACTCCACCTCCTCCTGCTCCTCCTGGGGCACAGCTGGCTTCCATGGGGAGCCCGGGGGTGGGGCTGAGGGCTTGAGGAGCCCCCCGGACAGGGTGGGAGCTGGGGCGGGGGAGCTAAGCGCTCCCCCGAGACTGGGTGGTTGCCGGCCTCTCCGCTGTCTCTGCTTCTCCCTCCGCAACGCTTCTGTCACTTTCCTCTCTGTGAAACCGGGAACCCCTGGCTGGCTAGCCCAGCTGGCCAAGGCGCCACGCCCCCACATCAATATTCACAATAATTTAATATTAATGAGAAGAGGGCGTGGCTCAAGGAATCCTCTTTCATTTTTTAAAGAGACATCTGCAACTTCATCTTCCTTAGTCATCTGTCTTCTCTGAATGCTCAAGGTGGGGGCTTAAAGCAACAATAGTCCTGGAACCGATAACAGTGTTCCTGAAACATTGGCATTTTGTTAAGGTTTCACCAACCACTGTCCCATAAATTGATGAGGAAGCTATTTCCATCCGTCCAGCCTTATGCTAAAACCTGCACCAAATCCAGTCAGGGAATTCCATTTCACAGTCGCCTCAACAGATCTCCCCTCAACGGGGGAGATTTTCAGCTTTTTAAAAATTTTATGGCCGGGCGCGGTGGCTCAAGCCTGTAATCCCAGCACTTTGGGAGGCCAAGA
>NC_045446.1:18433923-18487644 GCF_002776525.5 Piliocolobus tephrosceles
GAGGCCGAGACGGGCGGATCACGAGGTCAGGAGATCGAGACCATCCTGGCTAACACGGTGAAACCCCGTCTCTACTAAAAATACAAAAAAAACTAGCCGGGGCCGGGCGCGGTGGCTCAAGCCTGTAATCCCAGCACTTTGGGAGGCCGAGATGGGCGGATCACAAGGTCAGGAGATCGAGACCATCCTGGCTAACCCGGTGAAACCCCGTTTCTACTAAAAAATACACAAAAAACTAGCCGGGCGAGGTGGCGGGCGCCTGTAGTCCCAGCTACTCAGGAGGCTGAGGCAGGAGAATGGCGTAAACCCGGGAGGCGGAGCTTGCAGTGAGCTGAGATCCGGCCACTGCTCTCCAGTCCGGGCCACAGAGCGAGACTCCGCCTCAAAAAAATAAATAAATAAATAAAAATTTTATTTATTTATTTATTATTATTATTTTTTGATATGGAGTTTCGCTCTTTTTGCCCAGGCTGGAGGGCAATGATGTTATCTCGGCTCACTGCAACCTCTGCCTCCCATGTTCAAGCGATTCTTCTGCCTCAGCCTCCCGAGTACCTGGAATTACAGGCGCGTCCCACTACATCCAGCTAATTTTTGTATTTTTAGTAGGGACAGAGTTTCACCATGTTGGCCAGGCTGGTCTCGAACTCCTGACCTCAGGAGATCCGCCCAACTTGGCCGCCCAAAGTGGTGGGATCACAGGTGTGAGCCAGCACGCCTGGCCGATTTTCAGCTTGTAACTCTCATTTCTCATCTCACATGTGTCTTCCTCCAGGAAGCCTTCTCTGAATCCCCAGGCTGGGGCAGTTACCAATGGTATACACCCACAGGGTATCATGTGCTCACCTCTGCTGTTTCCAGTCTAATGTGGTATTGTCTTTGTTTGCTCACGTTGTTTGTGTCTGTGACCCCACTGAGCTGTGAGACTGCTCAGGGCAAGGACAGTCCCCAGCTTCCCTGTGTGTGAAAGGGCTGGGTGAACAGCCAGTTAGGAGAGTACCC
Source organism: Piliocolobus tephrosceles (assembly GCF_002776525.5). Classification (NCBI taxonomy): domain Eukaryota; kingdom Metazoa; phylum Chordata; class Mammalia; order Primates; family Cercopithecidae; genus Piliocolobus; species Piliocolobus tephrosceles. The sequence goes on from NC_045446.1 coordinate 18,434,926, forward strand.
CTCTTCTCCTTGATAGTCAAGTCCCTCCCCATCCCTCAATAGTTCTGAAGAGGAAGAAGTTGGAAAACAGTGGTTCTGGAATCTGAATGAGCCAAGGTGCTGGCTGGCTGCACACTCCACAGTCACCAGACACTCCCGGGGCCCCGGGATCCATTACCTAAGTGACTTGCTCCTGGGTACAAACTTAATCTCTCAAAAGGGCTGATAACAATCGCCAAGCACCTGAACAAATGGAGGTGGTTCAGAAAGGCACTCCCTCAGAGGGCTGGGCCACTGTTTCCTGACCAGAAGTCATTAATAAGATTAAGTGTGTCCTCCCTGTCTGGGACATTTAATTAGCTCAGGAACCAAAAGGCCTTTAAGAAGTAGAGATGTCATTGCAGCTAAGCCATGGATGTCATCAAAATTGCTCTCAGCGCCAGGTGGGAGAAGGGCTCATACCAAGGCTGAGACAGCAGTTGTTTGCTTGCCTGGCAGGCGGGCAGGCACGTGGCTTTTCCCCACCTTATGATCTAGTTGACATAGTTCTGGAGAGTGAAGTTCTGACCTTCCAGGCTGTCACATGACTATTAGCTCCAAGGCCTCCTGGAGAATTTGTTCTTGAGAAGTCGGATTATAACCCATACTCTGGGGACCAGTTCACCAGCCATGCACCTCCGAGAAGTAAGGCTGGGCCAAAAAGAAATCAATTCACTTTCATAACAGTGGCGGGTAGAATTAAGGTGCTGGGACCATGGTGTCTTCCCCAAATGTGTCATATCTGGCCAAATGGGGACCATTCAAACACTGGGATGTGGCTGATACTTCTCAGGGGGAGGGGAGGGGTCTCTGGCTGGGTGAACAGGCCAGGCTGTCGTGAGTGAGCTCCAGCAGCAGGTGTCTGGAGTCCTGGCTACTGAGCTGGAGTCTCTGCAGGCCCCCAGGAGGCGCAAAAGTGGCCCCCTGCCTGAGATTGGCTGGAAATTGTGCCTGTGTTCCTCCCAGCCTGCTCTGTAATTAGAGACACAGGTACCATTTAAGTGATTGGGGAAGATTATATAGTTTTAGATAAGTAGGATTAGAGTGTCCTCTCTTTCCTTATTCTTACCCAGGTGAACACCCCAGGAAGTCATTGAAAATAATCCTGGGGAGACATTCTGGTTCCGGCAGCTTCTGCGGAGTCTGACAGGCGGAATCTCCCAAGAGAAATCCTGGGGAAACGGGTGGCAGGGGGAGGAGGGAGACCAGGCATTGTAGAGCCGGGCGCACAGAGGAGTGTGATCATTTTCTTTCCGGAGTGAAGAGGATGGCAAAGCCCAGCAGAGATGAGGATGATTGCAGATTTATTCACACATTCTGTAAGCATTATTGAGTACCTACTGTGACTGTTTCCCAGACCAGGCACTGGAGACACAGCGGTGATTAAGAACCTAGATCCCAGAGTAAATGTAGTTGCACAGAGGTGGGTCGGTGGGTGGAGGAAAGTATGGGTAAAAAGAATGTTAAGAAGATGATTTCAGAGCGTGGTAAGGACTATGAAAAAATAAAATAGAGTGATGTGACCCTGTGGGTAAGGAAGGCCTCTCTGAACAGGCCACATGTGAACTGAGAACTGAATCAAGAACTGGGGTCATTTATGGGGCAAAATGTAGGGAAAAGCATGCTAGGCAGAGGGAACAGCAAGTAGAAGAGAAAGAGGAGGAAGACCAGACTGGGAAGAACAGGCAGTGGCACAGGAGTGAGATGATGAGGGTGAAAACCCAATGCCCTACACAAACCCGGTACTTATGGCCACACTGAAGCCCAGGCTCTATTCTGTGCCAGGACTGGAAAGAACTGTGCCCACCTGAAGTTTTCTGTAGGGTGTGGTTGGCTGCACATCCCTTCTCCCTTGTCTATTAAAGATTTTCCAGGAGACAAAATGAGATGTCTCCCTGGGTCTTAAGTCTGCCTTCTGACCCAGCAAGGAGGGCTTGCTCCCTCTCTCCCAGTTCTTGGGCCTGGTCCCACAACCCAGCCCCCCACCCAGGCCCCTCCTCTACATCTGAAGGAGTTAGGGGCTGGAGGCCAATGTTGGCTCTGCAAACACCACCTCCACAGGCCCAAATACTGCGGGTCACAAGAGGACTGATGGCAGCCCCTTCTCTGATGGGCTCAGGAACACCTGGTTGCTGCTCTCCAGGAGCTGTTCCAACTGCGAAGCAAAAGCTTCATGTGTAAAGACATCCCAACGCAGTCAATGACACACAGGAGAAAGAGGACAGAGATAAGCTTCTTGCTTGTTCCAGACACTGAAGATCAGGCAGAGAGAGAGGCTCCTGCCAGGCTGAGCTGTGAGTAGAATGGTGTGTGTGTGTGTGTGTGTAGAGCCACTGCCCTTCGCTGGGTCTCAGTTTCCATAGCTATAAAATGGGCGAGGTGGTGATTTCCTCTAGGGTTTCATCCTCTCCAAGGATCTTCCAAAGTTCCCTTTCCAGGACAGGGCCTAGAGAGCAGGCGTAGGGGTCGGGGGAGTGTGAAGGGCCTCCCTGCTCAGGAGGCCTGGCACTTTGATTTTCCAGGCTTCTGCCCAGAGCCTCCAGGAGGGTGCAAAGCTGGTGTTTACACTTGGTAGGCAGGCCCTGGGTGGTGGTAATAAGGTCACCCAAAGTAAACCTGCCTTGTTTGCCTGGGTTGTAAAGGGAAAAATGCTTTGGCACACTCTAACAGGAACTTCTGAGAAATGAAAACATATTCATCCTGGAGATTAAACTGACTTCCGGGGCGCAGACGGGGCCCTTTGTTCTCTTGCAGCTCCCTAAAATGGGCTGCATGGCTGCTTTCCCTGTACCCCCCACTGGAGCTGGACATGGAGCCTGAGGTGGCACCTTGCCAGGAACAGGGTGGGTTTCAGAACCCCAACTCTCACGCAGTTTAGGTCTCTCCTTTCCACCCCTTTGGCCTGTGATCCCTTCCCACCCAACCCTGAACCATAAAAATACCGGACGCTTATTAGTACTTGCTCTGTGCCAGGCACTAAATACTTTATATTATCTTGTTTAATTCTTGGAACAAGCTTGTGAGATAAGTACCGTCTTTCACTGATTCTGAGATGCACATTTCTTCGCCTGTTTTAACATCTCTGAAGTCAGAATGTGTCCTATAATCGATGGTATGTCGTAGTTTAATGGATAGTGTTTTTTCCTTCCTGAAGTACATAAAATAATGGTGTATCATGTAATCGGTGACACCTTAGAATCGGCATAATATTATTATCATCCCCAATCTGCAGATGAGAAAACCAAGGCTCAGAGAGTTTGTATGACTTGCCACTTCTTTGTTTTATGGAGAACCAAGGCCTGGGGCCATCAGAGGCTTGCCTTAGGTCACCCAGCCTCATGAGGCAGAGATAGGACTGAAACCAGGGCCTCCCTGCTCCGCACCCGGAGCCCTTTCCACTCACCCCAGATGAACTGAATTTGCTCACTGGGGAGAGGCAGGAGCTGAGGGGAGGGCCTTCCTCCAGGGCCTTCCATAGCAGCGGGTGAATCACCAACCACCCTGCCTTGGAGAAAGGCCTTAAGATAGATTTTTTTTCCTCTTTAAATTCTCTGAAGACTGAAGTTCCTTAAGGACTAAGAAAACACTTGCCTCCCTTCCAGCTCCTTTTCCTGGTAATTATTTTTGCTTCTTTTCCCTGAATTTCTGCTCTGCCGTCCCATCTTTGGACTGGAAGTGGGCCCGCCCCTTGGCCCTCTGTCTGCCTGCCATCTGGGAAACAGCTCCACCCGCTTCCTGCTTTGCTCTCCTCCTGTTCTCAAGTCACCCTTCTCCCCTCCAGCCTGAATCACCTGCTCCAACTCCGCTTCTAGACATCTCTAGAACGCAGCCACCTGGCTCCCTCCCCAGAGGACGCACTCTCAGACATCCCACCGCCCTCCATCTCCCTTGCTCTTAAAGTCTCCAGTAATGGGAGAGAAACCAACAAAGCCACTTGTTTCCTCCTGCCTTGAGTCCTCATATTGTTGGGGACACTCCCCTACAAATCCTGCCCCACCTAGGGCTGGCAGAGCTGGAACTATGGGGCTAACAGGAAGGGCAGGGGCATGGAAAGTTGGAGGCCTGACTCTTGTCTACGACCTCCTGCTCTTGCAAAGCCCTTATCCCCCCAACCCGCTGTGAGCCTCAGATTTCCCAACCTCCAAGGCTGGTGAGACTGAAGTAGCTTGTCTCCCGGAAGGTGGGAGGCAGCATCAGGCATTTAAATCAAAGCCTTTGCTAAAATGCATCCAGTCACCATGTGGTTCACTGGGGACTGATAACAGTCAAGGTTAAGCCAGGGCCTCAGATTCTTCCCTGGAAAATGAGGGTCTTAGCTTGGTCTCTGAAATTCCATCCTCCCAGCTCTGAAATGCTATGATTCTGTCTCCCTCTGCCCAGAAAGCAAATATGGCCTTTGTGTGTGAGGAGTCTGAGTGTCCCCTGGCAGCGATTGGCTGGGAGCTAGGTGTGCATACAGCCCCTCCCTGCCCAAGGGTGTCTAGAGGTGTGAATCTAAGTGTGGGGCTTCCACATTTGCACATGTATCTGCGCCAGCTCACACCTAGGGGCAGGCTGCCTCTCTGTGTGCATCCATGCCAGCGCGTGCGGCTGCAAATCTGGTTTCCATCTTCTCCCAGTAGGCAGCAGGGCTGGGGGAGACTGAGTGGAATATTAATTGTGCTCTTGCACGTGGCCCAGCTCCATGAATGTGGTGGTCGAAGGGAGCAGCCTGGAGCTATTCGGGGAATGAGGGAGAAGCCACAGGAGCAGGGCTCCCTGGGGCTTAAAGCCATGCTGGGGAGGAGGCAGAGGCTGAGACCCAGAAGGGTGGGTGGCAGTGGGAGGGGGAGAGCTTCTGAGGCCAAGGATCTGGGGACAGCAGGGAAGACACCAGCTAGGTGGAGGGCGATTCCCACGTTTGCCTAACCCAGGTGTCTGATAAATGTTTGCTGAATGATTGAAGAGCTGAATCCTCACATGCCTGTGAGATCCACGGATATCCCTTTCCTGGGGGTAGACAGAGTAGGAGGAAGGATAGAAATGGGTACATATTAAGCACCTACTGTATGCCAGCCACTCTAGGTGGCACTATCAAACATTTCATTTTATTTCAGACTCACAAAGACCCTGGGAGATAGTATCATCCCCACGTGGGGAGGGGCCCACTACACACATATCCTCCACCTCCACCGGCCATCTTGCCCCCTTAGGAAGGTCTGGGGAAGCGTCTTTTCTTTTACTTCAGGGTCCATCAAAGCTGGCTGCCTCTGAGAGGCAGGCCTATCTTTAACTTCATGGACACTCTAGGTTTTGTAGTTCATTGCATTGCCTTCTTTACTTGGCCATGAGGAAGCTCAGAGATGAATTTGCTGAGGTCCACCTCTTGCAACAGAGTCTTGTGGAGGTTCATTTCACACACTAACTGCAGCCTGCCTTCATCTTATGTTTGTTCCCCCTTCCTCCGTATCCTTTTTCCTCTGTTAACAACCATTGAATTCCACTGTCTGTAGAATTTCTCAAATGCCTTTAGAAGGGAGACAGAAACACACACATATTTTTGCCTTTATAGGTGAAGCAAGTGAGGCTCAGAGAGGTTATGTTATTTGTCCAAGGTTACGCAGTCATTAAGCGGGAGTATTGGAAATTTGATCTGGCCTCCGACTTCATCTTTCTGCTGTGTCAGACTCTGGGACTGGATCAACTGCAGAGTAACCGGGGGGAGTGGGGGTTTCCTGAGTGTTGGGAGGAGGCTGGGGCCTTTGCAGACTCAGACTTTACCTCCCACTGGCCCTCACCCAGGCTCCTCTTTTTGAGGAGCAGGTCCAGGTGGGGGCTTCCATCCTTTGTCATGCACAGAGAGGGGCCCTGTGGGCCATCCTCAGGGACCAGCCCCAGCCTCTGTGGCTGAGCAGAACAAACAGAAACCCAGCAGGCTCGGCCTTGGCAGTCACTGGTAAAGCAAATATCTATTCCAGGTGCTCTGAGGAACATTTCAGGAGCCTCCAGAACTGAAGGGTGGACCAACTCTGGAGAAAAATAAATGGATGTAGGCCCAGAGGAGCCAACTTTTTTTCCTTGACTTTATGAGAGGCAAACACCAAGTGTCCACGGATCAGGGTGAGGGGCCCCAGGAGTGTGTATTCTGCAACCCAGTCCCTTCAATGTGTCCCTTCAGACCAGCCCATCAGGATTCTCTCTCTTCTGGAATGAAGACTTAGGGTTTCGTGAGGAGGCTTTACGTGTACTCATTTGAGAATTTTTTTGAGATGGAATCTCGCTCTGTTGTCCATGCTGGAGTGCAGGGGTGAGATCTCAGCTCACTGCAACCTCCACCTCCTGGGTTCAAGTGATTCTCCTGCCTCAGCCTCCCGAGTAGCTGGGACTACAGGTGTGCACCACCATGCTCAGCTAATTTTCATGTTTTTAGTAGAGACAGCGTTTCACTATGTTGGCCAGGCTGGTCTTGAACTCCTGGCCTCAAGTGATCTGCCTGCCTTGGCCTCCCTAAGCGCTGGGATTATAGCACTTTCTTGTAGGAGCTGGTATTACACACGTACCCCACAAACCTAGGGACCTCCAGGGAAGACACGGAGAATGAATCTCATCTAGAGCAGAAGCGAAGGTTGTTGTTCTGAGGGCTGCAGCTGGAAGTGCCTCAGAGAATGACAATCTCTGACGACCCAGGGGAGACTGGTTGAGAGACACAGAGCCAGTGACAAAAGACTTTGCTCCTTGCGGGCTGTCCAGATGAGCCCCAGCGTCTTAAACGTGGGACCCCTTCAAACACCAGCATGCATGCCTTGGAGGAGAAATAATCATAGAAATATACAGTGATTTTCACAAATTGCCATTTATTGGGTCTTGTTGCTTTTCAATGCTCTGGCAGTTTGCAATGCATATCTCAATCTTTTGAATCAATAGAGCTCCTATAAATCAATAACACAAAAACCAACAATCCAATAAAAATATTGGCAAAAAATATGAACAATAAATCTTATATATTTGTACAATATAGCATTGATCAAGTCCCAGGATCTATGCTAAACATATCCTATGAGTTTTCTTTTTTTTTTTTTTTTGAATTTTTGTTGGTGCCAAGATGAGTTTCCTCATTTACACCTTACCATAACCCTTGGAGGCAGGTACTACAATTACTCTGTTTTATTGAGGCCCAGAGAGATAAAGTAACTTGCCCAAGGTCACACAATTACTTGGTCTGACTTCATAGTTCATGATCTGGAGGCACAAGTTGAGATGGCAGGACCGTTTACTGGAATCTAGGGACTCAGGAAAACCTGGTGGGAACAAGGGAGGGAAAGCGACAGAGGGACAGCCAGCTGAGGTAGAAGCACATTTACCCAGGAACGTGGGAACAATCCAAGAATCCCCAGTCCTAGTAGAAGTTTGTGTGTGTGTATCTTTTTCAATTTCTTGAATAGATAATGCATTCAGACGGCTTAAAAAAATAAAAAAAGAATACAACAAAAAGCAATCCTCCCATCTCTGCATCCTATATCCTAACCACTAAGTTCCCACCCTTTAACTAACATATAATCAATTTTATTACTTTCTTGGGCATCCTTCTATGGCATGTGTGTGGGGGTGGGGGGTAGATATTTCTCTCTCTCTCTCTTTTTTTTTTTTTTTTTTTTGAGATGGAGTCTTGCTCTGTCACCCAGGCTGGAGTGCAGTGGCGTGATCTCAGCTCACTGCAAGCTCTGCCTCCTGGGTTCATGCCATTCTCCTGCCTCAGCCTCCCCAGCAGCTGGGGCAACAGGTGCATGCCGCCACGTTTGGCTAAATTTTTTTTGGAATTTTTAGTAGAGACAGAGTTTCACCATGTTAGCCAGGATGGTCTCGATCTCCTAACCTTGTGATCCGCCTGCCTCGGCCTCCCAAAGTGTGGGTATTACAGGCGTAAGCCACTGCGCCTGGCCTTTTTTTTTTTTTTTAGAGACAAGGTCTTTCTCTGTCACCCAGGCTAGAGTGCAGGGTGCAGCCACAGCTCACAGCAGCCTCAGGGACTCAATCAATCCTTCTGCTTCAGCCTCCTGAGTAGTTGAGCACTACAGGTGTGCCCAGATAACTTTTTAATTTTTTGTAGAGACAGGGTCTCACTAGGTTGCCCAGACTGATCTTGAACCCCTGGCCCCAGCTGATTATCCTGCCTTGCCTCCCAAAGTGCTGGGACTATCAGGCATGCGCCATAATACCAGGACTCTCTCTCTCTCTCTCTCTTTTTAAATCGAAAAGTATTATACACACTGTTCTGCATCTTTTCCCCCCACTTAATCTATTTTCAAGATCTTCCTGTATTAGCACACAGAGAACTTCCTCATCCTTTGTATGACTGTATGAATGTACCATCATTTATTTACCTGTCCCCAATTAACGGACAATTGGATTGTTTCTAGTTTTTTTTTACTATAACAAACAGTGCTGCAAAGATAGGCTTGTTCAAGCACTGCATATAGGATAAATTCTCAGAAGTAGGATTCCCGGGTCAAAGAGAACATGCATTTGTAACGTTGGTAGGTATTCTCAAGTATCTTGTACCAATTTACACTCCCATCAGCAATAGATGACATTGCTGGTTGTTCTACAGTCTCTCAAAGAGAGGATATTATCAAACTTTTGGAATTTTCTTTTCTTTTCTTCTTTCTTGAGACGGAGTCTCGCTTTGTAGCCCAGGCTGGAGTGCAGTGGCGAGGTCTCGGCTCACTGTAAGCTCCGCCCCCCAGGTTCACCTCATTCTCCTGCCTCAGCCTCCAGAGTAGCTGGGACCACAATTAATTAGCCTGGCTAAGTAACTGTATTTTTAGTAGAGACGGGGTTTCACCGTGTTAGCCAGGATGGTCTCGATCTCCTGACCTCGTGATAAGCCCGCCTCAGCCTCCCAAAGTGCAGGGATTACAGGGGTTAGCCACCGTGCCCAGCCTGGAATTTTCTAAACTGATAAATAAGAAATGGTTTCCAGTGTATTTTATTTATGTATTTTTTTGGAGATAAGATCTTGCTCTGTCGCCCAAGATGGAGTGCAGCAGCAAAGTTATGGCTCACTGTAGCCTCGACTTCCTGGGCTCAAGCAATCCTCCCACCTCAGCTATATGAGTAGCTGGGACTACAGGCATGCACCACCATGCCTAGATAATTTATCATTATTATCTGTAGAGATGAGGTCTCACTATGTTGTCCAGGCTGGTCTCAACTTCTGGCCTTAAGTGATCCTCCTGCCTCAGCCTCCGAAAGCATTGGGATTACATTCATTTACACCTTACCATGTTTAGCAGAGATGGGGTTTTTACCATATTGGTCAGGCTGATCTGGAACTCTTAATCTCAGGTGAGTCACCTGCCTCGGCCTCCCAAAAGTGCTAAGATTACAGGTGTGAGCCACGGTGCCCAGCCATAGCCTACAGTACATTTTAAATTTGCATTTATTTTGAGTAGGATTGAGCATCATTTTAGATGTGTTAGGCCAATTTATGTTTCCTTTTCTGTAGGCTCTATTCACATTCTTCGACCTTTAAAAATTGGTGGTTGGTCTTATTGATTTCTAGAAGCTAAACTTTATATGTTAGAGATATTGTGATGTGATTTGCAAGGGAAGTGGGGCCAGAATTTGCATCCTCCCTGGGAAAGTCTGTAGAAGTGGATTCTTCCTTACTTCTCTCATCATCTCATGCAAGCCCAACCGTCTATTTAAAGAGCATTTATTGGCTGGGCGCAGCAGTTCACGCCTGTAATCCCCAGCACTTTGGGAGGTCAAGGCAGGTGGATCACCTGAGGTTAGGAGTTCCAGACAAGCCTGACCAGTATGGTAAAACCTCATCTCTACTAAAAATACAAAAAATTAGCCATGTGTGGTGGCATGCACCTGTAATCCCAGCTACTCGGGAGGCTACTCTGTCCCCCTACCCAAAAATAACAAGTATTAAAAAAAAAACCAACCAAAGAGCATTTATTGAATACGTCTTGTGTGCCAGGCTCAGTGCTGAGGCCCATGAGACCAGAGGTGAATAGACACAGCCCTCCGGCTGCTTGTAATCTAGTGGAGGAGCCAGATCTGCAGTCAGACAGGTTGTAGTACAGCGTGAGATAAACTGTAGTTCAGGGATTCAGAATGGGTGCTCCAGGAGCATGGGGGAGGAGGCAGTAGCCTCTGCCTGTTGCAATAGCTCTGACATCCATCTCTACCTGGGACTGGCTTTGCCTACCTTCCTTGTCTCTGTGGGTTCAGCCCTCAGGCCCTGATTGCAGAAAAGCTCTGCTTCCAGGAAGATATCTCCCTTGGAACATATTTACAGGGTGCTTACCACATGCCAATCCTTCCTGCACCCATCATGTGTACTCTGCCTCCACCCAGCTTCCTTCCCTGCCCTGCACTGGTCCTCAGCAGATGCCACTTTCCCTTCCATTGCCTGCCACCTGTTTCGAGTGTGCATTCCCCTGCTGCTTAGAGGGATCGTCAGCTCCTTGCTGACAGGAAGGGAGATTTTCCCTTGGGTCCCCTCCCCTGGGTGCTTGGCATCTGGTGGCATTAGTCAAAAGCTTGTTGGGTGACTGATTGGCTGGTGTTGAGGAAGTCTGAAACCGTGGCTCACCTGAACTGGGATGTATGTGGAGGTGAGAATGGCGCACGTTAGGCACAGGAATGGATGCTGTGCCAAGCTGAAACCCTGGCATCCAGGCCCAACCAGGAAAGGGTTACGTTTGCTGGAGTTTTGTGTATGAAATGGCACCAGAAAAAAAAAAAAAAAAGTGCAGACTAGCAATTGAGCCCTGTCTCATCCTGGTTCAAATGACATTGTCTGCGCTTCCCCAGCCTCGCCTCCTGCACTAATTACAGACCTTCCCTGGGGAGGAAGACTGGGGCCAGGAGGTCCTCATTACAGGCTCCCTTGCTGGAAAGAGCAAATCCCAATGACCAAACCCAATGACCAAACCAAGTCTCTTGAAGAGAGGCCCAGGGCTTCCTATCTTGAGCTCCCTGCTGCCGCCTGGCTGGGAAAGGGTTAAGAAGCTGGCATGGAATGGAGAGATGTGTCCAGATTGAATCACAAGGAGCACCTCCTATGCTAACGTGTCCTCCTGGCTCCCCTTGCCGAGGACTGGGCCCCCTTCTCTCCTCTTGCCCCCCAAGATGGCCACGGCCAGGGCTGTGTCAGGGCCTCCCCGCTGTGGTCGCCTGCTGGCTGCCTCTCCCTGTGGCCTTGTGGAGACTGAGCCTTCTTTAATCTTTCATTTATGCTGAGGCCTCACCCCTCCGAGATTGGCTTTGATGTGGCGCCTGCTCTTGGGGAAATCATGGGTTTCTGAGGCCTGGGCTGGGCTCTGCCCACTGCCCCCAGCCCAGGAAGGCCCCAGAGAGAGGTCTCCCACCATCAGGGCCAGACCCAGAGGGTGACCTTGGCAGTCCAGATAAAAGTTTCAGGCCCTGCTGTTCAGGCAGATGGAGGGGCTGCTGCCCACACCCCAAAGTGGAGCAGAGGGCTCAGGAATAAGAGCTTTATGATCACAAATTACTTATTTCCACACCTGTCTCCCCCATGAGATGGCGAGCACCAAAACAACAACGGCACGAACAATGACAATAAAACAGCGACCATTATTGCGTGTCAACTAAGCTCCCCTGCACCATCTTCCACTTATGACATCATTTAATTCTTTTTTTTAATAAGGTTTTTGTTGTGTGTGTGTGTGTGTTTTGAGACGGAATCTGTCTCTGTCACCCAGGCTAGAGTGCATTGGCGTGATCTTGACGCATTGCAACCTCCACCTCCTGGGTTCAAGCAATTCTCCTGTCTCAGCCTCCAAAGTAGCTGGGATTACAGATGCCCACCACCACATCGGCTAATTTTTGTATTTTTAGTAGAGCAGGGTTTTGCCATGTTGGCCAGGCTGGTCTCGAACTCCTAACCTCAAGTGATCTGCCTGCCTCAGACTCCCAAAGTGCTGTGATTACAGGTGTGAGTCACCGCGCCCAGCCAACATAAATTAATTCTTATAACTATGTGGCTGTATGTATCATTTTAAATGGGAGGAAAGTGAGGATCATTGATTTATTTGTGTAACAAAAATTTGTTGAGCTCCTACTATGTGCCAGGCAGTGTTCTAGGCACAGAGGAGTAAACAAAATGGGTGTATCCCTTATGTACTAGTGGGAGGGACAGGTCATTAACAAATGGTCGAATACAGGTAGTATTAGGTTGTGTAATATAGAGACAGTGCTTTGAAGAAGAGTACAGTTGATAGTGACAGGGCCACTGCTTTGGATGCCATGGTCAGGGACTGGCTTTTTTTTCTTTCTTGAGACAGGGTCTCACTCTGTTGCCCAGGCTAGAGTGTAGTGACACAATCACAGCTCACTGCATCTTCAGCCTAATGGGCTCAAGCAATTCTCACACCTGAGCCTCCTGAATAGCTGGGACTATAGGCATGTGCCACCATAACTGGCTAATTTTTTGTTGTTGTTGTTGTTGTTTTTGGAGAGGGAATCTCGCTCTGTCACCTAGGCTGCAGTGTAGTGGCGCGATCTCAGCTCACTGCAACCTCTGCCTTCTGGCTTTAAGCGATTCTCGTGCCTTAGCCTTCCGAGTAGCTGGGACTACAGGCACAGGCCACCATGCCCAGCTAATTTTTGTATTTTTTAGTAGAGACAGGGTTTTGCCATGTTGGCCAGGCTAGTCTCAAACTCCTGACCTCAAGTGATCCACCCACCTTGGCCTCCCAAAGTGCTGAGATTACGGTGTGAGCCACCATCCCTGGCCCATGCCTGGCTAATTTCTGTATTTTTTGTAGAGACGGGGTTTCACCATATTGCCCAGGCTGGTCTTGAACTCCTGGGCTCAAGCCATCTGGCCGCCTCAGTTTCCCAAAGTGCTAGGACTACAGGCATGAGCCACTGCATCTGGCCAGGGATGGCCTCTCTGAGAAGCTGGAGACCTGAGTGGCAGGAGGGAGTAAGCCATGTGTCCATCTGGAGAAAGTGCATCCAGGAGAGGGAAGAGAAGAGCAAAGGTAAAAGGTTGGAGGTGCTTATCTTGCTTTAGGCGTAGCCAGGAGCCAGGGCATCTGAGGGTGGGAAGAGAGGTGAACAGAAATAGGAAATGAGCTGGATATGGGAGCAGCAACTGGGTCACATGCGGATTTTACTCTGAGCTGATGCCTTTGGAGGGTTTGAGCACGAGGCTGGTCTGATCTAGATTATGTTTTGAATCTGAGACTCAAAATGTGAGATGTGGAGGTTAGGAAACAGTTTAGGCTCACAAGGCTAGTCAGTGGGGAAGTTGAGATTCAAACACAGGTTCTGTCTGACTTGAGAAACCGTGCTTTTGCCATTATGCAGTTGGCCACCTTGAGGGGCAGGGACTGTGTTCCATTTGCCTCGGTATCCCCTGTGCCCAGCAGAAAGCCTGGCAGAAGCTACACGCCCAATGGTTGGGAAGTGATGCATTCAGTTTTGGCACTTCTACAGTCCTGGGAAGTCATTTAAATCTCTCTGAGCCTCAATTTCTTCATCTGAAAGTGGGGGAGAAAACAACACCTGTCTTGTTTGTAGGGCCCTGCCTGGTGGGGATCAAATGAGCCCTAGTGTGTATGTAGCAGGGCTTGTGTGGTGTGAAGTGTTAGAAAATGCTCTGCTCTCTGATTTCGTCTGTCCTTACTCCCATGCAGGGCTCTTAACCTGGCTGCTTAGAGGCTCAGATATGTTCTTTCTCTCTTCCTTCTTCCCGCCCTCCTTCCCTCCCTCCCTCCCTTCCTTCTTTTCTTTTCTTTTTTATTTTTTTTGCAGATGCAGTTTTGCTCTTGTCACCCAGACTGGAGTGCAATGGCACGATCTTGGCTCACTGCAAACTCTGCCTCCCGGGTTCAAGTGATTCTCCTGCCTTGGCCTCCCGAGTAGCTGGGATTATAGGCATGCATCACTCTGCCTGGCTAATTTTTGTATTATTAGTAGAGACGGGGGTTTCACCATGTTGGTCAGGCTGGTCTCAAACTCCTGACCTCAGGTGATCCACCCGCCTCGGCCTTCCAGAGTGTTGGGATTACAGGCGTGAGCCACTGTGTCCAGCCTAGACATGTTCTTATGGCCCCCTGCTCTGCCTTATGGGGCAAGACATGCTCATGCCACCTGTCTCGTGTATGTGTGTGCATATGCCTGTTCGCTTGTGTTGGTAGCACCTAGACCACAGCTGTGTTGGCCTGGTAGCCTTTGGGAACTTGACCTCTAGGGATTGGGGAGAGGGAATGGAGACAGAGAAACAGTTTTTTGTTTGTTTGTTTTTTGGGCTGCTAGAACAAGCTACCATGGACTGGGTGGTTGACAAACAACAGAAACTTATTTCTCATCGTTCTGGAGGCTGAAAACCCAAGGTCAAAGTGCCAGCAGAGTCAGTGTCTGGTGAGGATTTGCTCTCTGGTTTACAGATGGACCCAGTCTTTTCGCTGTGTCCTCACATGGTGGGAGGGGGAAGGGGTCTCTCTCAGGCCTTTTTAATAAATGCATGAATCCCATTCGTGAGGGCTCCACCCCCATGACCTCATCACCTCCCAAAGGCCTCACCTCCTAATACTATCACCTTGCGAGTGAGAACCTCAACATATGATTTGGGAGTATGGGAGACAAACATTCAGATAATAGCAAGTGTCTTGCCCCATCCCCAAACTGGAGGTTGCAGCTGGGCGCAGTGGCTCATGCCTGTAATCCTAGCATTTTGGGAGGCTGAGGCAGGCAGATCACTTGAGCTCAGGAATTCGAAACCAGCCTGGCCAACATGGTGAAACCCCATCTCTACTAAAAAAAAAAAAAAAATTAGCCAGGTGTGGTGGCGGACACCTGTAATCCCAGCTACTTGGGAGGCTGAGGCAGGAGAATTGCTTAAACCTGGGAGGTGGAGGTTGCAGTGAGCCGAGATCACGTCACTGCACTCCAGCCTGGGTGACAGAGCTAGACTCTGTCTCAAAAACAAACAAAACAAACAAAAAAACACCAACAAAAAACAGAAACAAACCAAATTAGAGGTCCCTGAAATTTCCATAGCACCCCCTCTGTTCCATCTGATAGTGAAAGGTGTGAGGATTGTCTACATACCTGTCATTCTATCCCAGCTGCTGGGAGCCTGAAAGCCAGGGCTTCTCCTGGTTCTTTCTACCCCAGGGCACAAAAAGTGTCTGGTGTATGAATGGTGCTTAGTAATGATGTAAGTGATTGATGGATGAATGAATGGTCCATAGTGCCTGCTGCCAGAGTGGCTGGAGTTAACAGGGCTTCTGGACTCTGTTTTAGCCAACTCACTGCTCCTATCTGGACCTCAGCTTTCTCTTCTATAAATGGTTATAAATGGGGTTTTTGTTTTCATTCATTCATTCACTGAGTCACAGTCATCTCTTGTGAATATGATGGTACTATGGTATGTTCCAGGTGTACAGAAATTTGAATCAATGCTACCCTCAAGAAGCTGAAAGGGTCACAGGCATGGACAGGAATTTTTTTTTTAGAGACAGGGTCTTGCTCTGTCACCCAGGCCAGAGTGCAGTGGTGCAATCACGGGTCACTTGAACTCTTGGGCTCAGGTGATCCTCCCACCTCAGCCTCCTGAGCAGCTGGGACTACAGGCATATAGCACCATGCCTGGCTAATTTTTAAAATTTTTTGTATTAACAGAAACAGGGTATTGCTATGTAGTCCAGGCTTATCTTGAACTCCTGGCCTCAGGCAATTCTCCAGTCTCCCAAACTGTTGAGATTACAGGTGTGAGCTACTGCACCCGGCCATAAATATCTTTATAGAAAGTACCAAGTGACTCAGAGGGGAAAATGATCTACTCTGCTTTTGAGGGGAGGACAGGAAAGTTTCACAGCATAGAGGGATCTTGATGTGATCTTGAAGGATGAACAGGTGTTTTCTAGCTGGACAAAAAGAGAAAGGGCATCCTGGGTAAAGGGAAGAACATGGCAAAAATTCTGGAGGTACGGCAGAGCTTGGCACCTTGGAGATGCTGCTAACGGTTGGGTGTGGTTGAAACTTATCAAGGATGGAAGGGTGTAGGAAGATACAGGGCTGGAAAGGGTAGCCAAGGGCTAGATGGTTAGGGCCTCTACGCAATTTAAGAAATTCTATGAGTTATCCCGAAGGCAAATGGGAGCCACTGTTGAATTTTTTTTTCTTTTTGAGACAGAGTCTCACTCTGTTGCCCAGGCTGGAGTGCAGTGGCATGATGTCAGCTCACTGCAAACTCCACCTCCGAGGTTCAATCCATTTTCCTGCTTCAGCCTCCCGAGTATCTGGGCTTACAGGTGCGCACCACCACGCCTAGCTAATTTTTGTATTTTTAGTAGAGACGGGGTTTCATTATGTTGACCAGGCTGGTCTTGAACTCCTGGCCTCAAGTGATTCACCTGCCTTGGCCTCCCAAAGTGCTGGGATTGCAGGTGTGAGCCACTGTGCCTGGCCCCACTGTTCAATTTTTAAGGAGGCTAATGACATGATCAGATGCATTTTTTTTTAATTTTTTATTATTTTTTATTTTTTTTTTGACCGGAGTCTCGCTCTGTCGCCCAGGCTGGAGTGCAGTGGTCGGATCTCAGCTCACTGCAAGCTCCGCCTCCCAGGTTTACGCCATTCTCCTGCCTCAGCCTCCCAAGTAACTGGGACTACAGGCACCCGCCACATCTCCCAGCTAGTTTTTTGTATTTTTTCAGTAGAGACGGGGTTTCACCGTGTTAGCCAGGATGGTCTCGATCTCTTGACCTCGTGATCCACCCGTCTCGGCCTCCCAAAGTGCTGGGATTACAGGCTTGAGCCACTGCGCCCAGCTGATCGGACGCATTTTAGATCAACCACTCTGCTGTGGTGTGGACAGCAGATTGGAGGTGAGCAAGACCAACCTGTGGAGTTACGAGGCTGTTGCTATTCTCCAGGCGGGATATGATGAGGCCTGAACTAAAGTTAACTATGGTAAACAGTTACTTGGCACCAACTATGTGCCAGCCAGGCTTTGCACTAAGCACATGAAGATATTATCACATTTTATCCTCAGTGCTACCCTGTGAGTGGTGCTGTCATTATTATCACACCTGTATTGCAGACAGGGGAATGGAGGCTCAGCCACATAGCAGGTAAGTGGCAGAAGGAGAACTTAAATCCATCCACCCTGACTTCAGCACCCACTGGCCTATCCCCTATAATATTCTGCCAAATAATGAAGGCAGTGGGTGGAGACAAGTGCTTGGAGTCCAGTGCTGGTTAATAATTGGGTCCACCAGGATATTGGCATGAGGGAGGGGAAGAAATCAGAGGCTTCTGCTCAGTCAGTGGGATCAACAGTGAACCCAGACAAACCAGTAGGTTTTACCTATACCTATAAGTCTAGGATTCAGGGACAGTGTGCAAGCCACAGAAGAGGATTCCAGTGTGTCATTGTCACTGTTACTGTGGGCCTCCCCATGGGGGGATGACACAGGCCAGGGTCCATCAGAAGTCTCTACCCACTCCCCAGCAGAAGATATGGAAAAAGGGGCGCCACCCATAAGTCTAGGCCATGTGAGAGCATTTTTGTGGCCTCTGTTGTCTTTCCAGGACCCTCTTGCTCTCAGAGGGCCGACTGGTTTCCCCCAGGACATTGGGAAGGGCACTCCTATTGTGTCACACTGCTGGGTGGTCAGCTCTGCATGGGCCATCTCAGGGCCAGGCCTTGACCTTCACTTGCTGAGTTTGGGCTGGGGGTGCCCCATTTCCTTGGGCCCTGAAGACTGTCAGAGAGGCAGAATCCTCTGAGTCTGGCCTTTGAGTCAAAGCTGAGAAAATGGAACCTGCTTCCTATTAAGTGGTTTCCACCCAGCAGTGTGGATTCTGTTTGTGTTTTCCCTTCTGGGCCACGGTTTGTGATGCTGGCCTCCCCACCTGCCCCTGTGGGTTTTTCCAGGCTCTGGAGTGGGCTGGGCCAGCTGACGTCAGGAGGCTCAGCGGCTGTGTGCCTCGCTGCCGACGCACCTGCTGATTCATTCTGTGGCCTCCACCTGCAGCTTCACTTTGCCCTCCACAGGTCGGGGCATTGGTTTTCTTTTTTAATAAATAAAGCTGAACCTGATTCACAACTCAAGAGAGGCCGCAGCTTGTTTGGAGCTATCAGCATTACCATGGCAACTGCGCCATCTATGAGCACTTGAAAATATCATTATCAACAGTGACCCTGCATCCTCCCTCTTGCCTCACAGCAGCCTCAGGCCTCCATAGCTCCCTGGCCCTTGTAGTTTGGCCCAGGTATAGGCTCTCCCAAAAGCAGGGAGTTGGAAGTATAAACCTGAGGTTCTCACTCATTTTCATCTTACCCACCTGCCACCTGCACATCCTTGTGAAAGGAGCTGAGAAAATCCCTTTCATTTTGGGGCAGGCACTAGGAATAGACATTACGTTGACATTTTGGAGCCCCCATTTTTTTTTTTAGCTGGATCTCACTCTATTTCCCAGGCTGGAGTGCAGTGGCGTGATCTCGGTTCATTGCAACCTCTGCCTCCTGGTTCAAGTGATTCTCCTGCTTCAGTCTCCCGCGTAGCTGGGAGTACAGGCATGCATCACCACACCCGGCTAATTTTTGCATTTTTAGTAGAGATGAGGGGGGGTCTCACCATGTTGCCCAGGCTGGTCTCAAACTCCTGACCTCAAGTGATCTGCCTGCCTTGACCTCCAAAAGTGCTGGGATTCACACATGTGAGCCATCTTGCCTGGCAGGGCCCCAAAATTAACAATTATCTATCTATCTATCTATCTATCTATCTATCTATCTATCTATCTATCTATCTATCTATCGACAGGGTCTTGCTCTGTTGCCAAGCCTTGAGTGCAGTGGTACGATTACAACTCACTGCAGCCTCGACCTTCTGGGCTCAAGCCATCCTCCTACCTCAGCCTCCTGAGTAGCTGGGACTGCGGATGCATGCCACCACGCTCAGCTAATTTTTAAATTATCTTTTTGTAGAGACCGGATTTCACCATGTTGCCTAGGCTGGTCACAAACCCCTGGGCTCAAGTGATCCTCCCACTTCAGCCTCTCGAAGTGGTGGGATTTCAGGCGTAATACTCCGCACCCGGCCATAATTTTTTTCCTGTTTCTTTTTTCTTTTCTTTTCTTTTTTTTTTTTGAGACAGTCTAGCACTGTTGCTCAGGCTGGAGTGCAATGGCCCCATCACAGCTCACTGCAACCTTTGCCACCCGGATTCAAGCCATTCTCCTGCCCAGCCTCCCGAGTAGCTGGAACTACAGGTGTGAGCCACCGTGCCCGACTCATTTTTGTATTTTTAATAGAGACGAGGTTTTTCCATTTGGCCAGGCTGGTCTCGAACTCCTGACCTCAAGCGATTCGCCCGCTGCTGCCTTCGAAAGTGCTGGGATTACAGGCATGAGCCACAGTGCCCGGCCATGATTCTATGGGGAGGATAAAATTGTGTGTTAGATACAGATGCAGAGATAATAAGGCCTAGATTTAAAATGTATGTGAGAGTGTTCATAATAAGCATTTATCAAATACCCACCACCATGAGTCAGGAAGTGTACAAGATGTGTTACATACCTTGTTTCCAGTCCGCTGCTGTAATTACTCACCTAGCGGCAATTTTAATTAACAAATCAATTTCAATTAATTTAATAACACTATCTGGCATTTATTGAGTGCCAGACACTCTGCTATGCTCTTTAACATTTAATTTCACATGTGAAGCACTATGATTATCTTCTTTTACAGATGAGGAAACCGAGGTTTACAGAGGAGAACTAATGTGCCTGAGGTCATTCAGTTACCGAAGGATGAAGCTGCGATTTTGGTTTCGGTCTGCCTGACAGGTGTCTCCATTATTCTGTAATAGCCTAAGGCTTAAATGAGGTTCAAGCTACCTACTGAGCAAATGGAGACTCCAGGTTTGCCTGGCTTAGGAGGTTTCTTCCAAGGGCTTTGAGTGATATTTCTCCCCTAGAATGGTCCGTCCCTGATCACCTTCATCAGGGTCACCTGGGGAGAGTTGAAAGTCTAGGCCCACCAACACCTATTGTACCAGATTTTTGAATGTGGGCCCCAGGATTCTGTATTTTAGGTAACTCACCAGGTTGAACTCTAATGTTTGAGAATTTAGAGTTAGCTGCCCTCCTGAAGAGCAGGGACCACGTCTTCTCTGAGACTTCCCCAGGGCCAGGCACATAGGCCAAAGGCACACAGGCCACAGGCACACAGGCCACAGCCCTGTGAAGGGCTCAAAAGCATTTGTTGAACCCGAATAAAGAATAAACGGGCTCCGCTGAGTCCCCTGAGCCTTTCCAGGGCCAGGGCCTCCCTTGGTCCTGAGAGTCTGTAGTTTCCTCTTACTCATTCCCCAACTCCCCACTACTCCCTGAGGTCCCTCCACTCCCCAACCTATGGTGAAACTGCCCACCAGGCTCTGCCCACTCCTGTGACTTCCCCTGCGACAGGAGTAGCAGCGTATACCAGTTACTAAAAATCTTTATTTGTTACCAGGAACAAAGTCAGCCCGTTCAGCCAGCTTTCCAGGCAGACACCACCCTGACTCCCCAGCAAAATATCTGAGGTGGGCACCCACAGAGTGGAGAGGAAGGCTTGGCATCTCTTTCTCTGACAAGTTTTAAACATAAAAGAGGCTTATTTAGCAATAA
Source organism: Piliocolobus tephrosceles (assembly GCF_002776525.5). Taxonomy (NCBI): domain Eukaryota; kingdom Metazoa; phylum Chordata; class Mammalia; order Primates; family Cercopithecidae; genus Piliocolobus; species Piliocolobus tephrosceles. The sequence goes on from NC_045446.1 coordinate 18,455,588, forward strand.
TAATAATAATAATAATAATAATAATAATAATAATAATAGTCTGAGTATCTCTTAATACCCAGATATCAAATAATAAGATCCATAAGTGATGCTATGTATATATAACAGATTAAGCATCCGTTAAAAATTAATATATAAATTAATATATATTCTTAATAAGTATAATTCTTAACTGAGAAAAATTAAGAATTTAAATATTCAGCTGGGTGCAGTGGCTCACACCTGTAAGCCTCGCTTTTTGGGAGGCTGAGGTGGGTGGATCTCTTGAGCCCAGGAGTTTCAGACCAGCCTGGGCAACATGGCAAAACCCTGTCTCTACAAAAAATACAAAAATTAATGGGGCATGGTGGTGCGTGCCTGTAGTCCCAAGTACCCTGGAGGCTGAGGAGGGAGAATGGCTTGGGCCTGGGAGGTCAAAGCTGCAGTGAGCCATGATCATGCCACTGCACTCCAGCCTGGGTGACAGAGTGAGATACTGTCTCATTAAAAACAAAAGGAAAAAACAAAAGAAAAATAGAAAAGAATTTCAAAGAATATTTAATGATATGGGGAAATGTTCAACAAAATAATAAGAAACCAGGATACAAAACTATATACACTGGAAAGATGTTTGTGATGTGGTAGAGATACCAGTTGCTCCCCAATATCTGTTCTCCCCTTTTGCCATAGTAACAGAACCGCTACTTAGATAAATAACCTATTTCCCAGTGGTCATGGGACTACATTCTGGCTAGCAGGATATAAGCAGAAGAGATGCGTGTGAATTCCAGGAAGTGTCTCTCTTAGACTGTTCCTGCTGCTATAACAAAATTACCTTAGACTGAGTAATTTACAAAAAACGGAAATTTATTGCTCACAGTTCTGGAGACTGGGAAGTCCAAAATTCAGCATCTATCTGGTGAGGGGCTGCTTTCTGCTTCCAAGATGGCGCCTTCTTGCTGCGTCCTCACGTGGTGAAAGGGAAAACAGCTCCCTTGCGCCTTTTTGATAAGGATACTAATCTCATTCATGAAGGCTCTGCCCTCATGACTTAATCACCTCCTAAAAGCACCACCTACTAATACTGTCGCATTGGTGATTAAGTTTCAACGTATGAGTTTCAGGGGAACATGTTCAGACGATAGCAGTGTCCTTGGAGAGAAAAGCTGGTCTCTTCTTTGTTTCTTCCTTCTTCAGTTTCTGGAGTGTGGATATGAACAGCCATCTTGGGTCCTGAGGTGGAAGCCATGTGTGGAAGATGGAGGGCATTGGTTAGAAGGAGTGTAGTCCCTGATGGTCCCAGAGCTGCAGAACCAGCCTGAGCTGCTTACTGCTGGACCTCACTTACTAGAGAGAGAAATTAACATGCTTCAGCTACTGTTATTTTGGGTTTTCTGTCATTTGTAGCTGAAATAATCCTAATCAATATGAGATATATTAAGTAAACAAAAATGCAAATTGAAGAGTATGAATTGTATGATTCCAATTTTATTTTCTTTTCTTTCATTTGATTTAAGTGTTTAACTCTTAACCCGGATTTTATTTTAAAATGTGTGTTTATATTCATCCATATGTACATAGAAAAAAGAACGGAATGTTAAAAGCTAAAATGTTAGTAGAGATTATTTCAGGATGGTAGGTTGTAAGGATTTTATGTGCTTATTTATTTACCTTTTGTTTGTTTATCTGTATTTGCTAATTTTTCTATTATTTTTATTTTTATTTTTTGAGACAGGACCTCACTCTGTCACCCAGGCTGGGGAGTACAGTGGCACAATCATGGCTCACCACAGCCTTGACCTCCTGGGCTCAGGTGAGCCTCCCACCTCAGCCTCCTGAGTAGCTAGGACTTGGCACCTGCCACCATGCCTGGATAATTTTTGTATTTCTTGTAGAGACAGGGATCATCATGTTGTCCAGGCTGATCTAGAACTCCTGCGCTCAAGTGATCCACCGCCTCAGCCAAAGTGCTAGGATTACAGGCATGAACCACCATGCCTGGCCTCTAATTTTTCTTCAACAAAAGTGTATTACTTTTTAAATAAGAAAAAATAATGAAAGGTATAAAGTATATGACTTAATGAGATCCATATTTATTGCAGTAATAAAAAATATCCTGAGGCCAAGGCGGATGGATCATTTGATGTCAGGAGTCTGAGACCAGCCTGGACAACATAGTGAAACCTCGTTTCTACTAAAAATACAAAAATTAGCCAGGAGTGGTGGTGTGTGCCTGTGATCCCAGATACTTGGGAGGCTGAGGCAGGAGAATCGCTTAAAACCAGGAGGTGGAGGTTATAGTGAGCCAAGAATCCACCACTGCACTCCAGCCTGGGCGACAGAACGAGACTGTCTCAAAAACAAAGAAACAAACAAACCAAAAAAAAACCTTATTCTCAGAATGAAGGTCTGAAATCAGAAACAAACAAACAATTTTAAAAAGGAAATAGAAAACAAATACCTTATTCATGATTCCATGGGAAAAAAAGACTGAAAAGAAGTGTTCTAAAGTAAATAAGGGCATGAGAAATTGTTCAAAATATATTGTTAAAGGGAAAAAAGGTTATTCAACAATATGATGCCATTGTTTTTGATAAAAAGAATTAAACAACATAAATATGTGCTAGAAAAAGAATGAGAAGGAAATAAGCTGATATATTGGTGGTCTGGTTTCAGAGGAGAGATTTTAGTGATTCTTATTTTCCCCTTTATACTTTTGGTATTTTCTAAATTTTTCTCTAATAAGCCTGTGCTAATCTTATTTATTTCAAAATGTTTCTATTTAGAGAAATTTTAACAATACAGAAAAGCATGTTACAAAGAATAATAAAAACACACACATCCCCGCTGCTCAAAATTAAAACTATTAATTTTTGTTATATTTAATTCCTGTCTTTATTTTAAAGAAATAAACAGTAACAGTAAAGTCCCATTTATGTATGTCATCATGATCATTAAAAATTTTTAAATTAGGCTGGGCACAGTGGCTCATGCCCGTAATCCCAGCACTTTGGGGGGCTGAAGTGGGAGGATTGCTTGAGCCCAGGAGTTTGAGACCAGCCTGGGCAACGTAGCGAGACTGTGTCTCTACAAATAATACTTTAAAAATTACATTAAATTAGACCTTGCCCTGTCTAGGATGGCCCAGGGTGATATTTTGTGAGGGTAGGGGAGACCTGCTCAGGGATTTTTAATTCCCTTTCACCTTCAGCCAGAGGTTTGGCTCTAAGTGACTATTTCCAGGATGGGGGTGGCCTGGGTGCAAGGATGCCAGATTTGTCTGGCACTTCCCCTGGAACACACAGCGGCAGGCAGGGCTGGAAGGGGAGGGTCTCAGTGGAGCACTTCCCTCCTGAGGTCAGTTGGTGCCCAACTAGTGTTTACGAAGAGGGTGGGACCTGAGCCTCCCAGCTCTGCGGCCTCTGCTCTCCGGGGGGGTGCTGGCCCACAGCAGGCCACAAGCAAAGGATGGTGAAACTGCTGTCTCCTGCAAGGCTCAGAGGCCAGGCCACAGCCTGCGAGGATTCTGAGAAGTGGAGGCCCTTGCAGCTAGGTGGTAAAGTGGTCCGTGGAGGTTCTGGGGATCCAGAAAAAAGAAGGAAGAAAGGGAAGAGGCGGGAACGCTCACATTTACGGGGCACCTACTGATGGGAAGGTATTATGGCCATTTCACAGATGAGGAAACCAAGACTCAAAGGCCTGTTGACGTCACTCGCCTGAGGCCTCACAGCTCCTGTGGGTCCAGGTTGAAATCCATGCTGACTGCATGCCTCATGCTCCTCACGCCACACCAGGCTGTGTCCCATAGGGCTGTGATGAGGGGGCCATTCTGCATTGCTCAGAGCCTACAGCAAGGCCTGGATCATTTGGAGATTGATTTCCAGGAGGTGGTGGGATCTGGGGACAAGATGTTGTGAGGCAGCCCATCTTCACTGGGCGTGAGTCACAAGGCTGTCAATCACCTTCTGGCAAGGAGGCTCAGAGAGGCTGGTAAAGTCTGAACTGATTTTGGAAGAGTTCTCTGGTGTCCTCTCTTCTTGCCTTTGTGGGCAGCAAGGGTCTCAGGCCCATAGCCAGCTCTCCAGGAAAATTGCCAAACATCTCCTGGGAGCTGAGAGGGGCACGAGAGTGGCCACCACCCATCCCTTTGGACCTGACCTGCCAAATGCACAGCCCTGCACTGTCCTCTCCTAGGCCAAGGCAGAGGTCGGGGGGCAGGTTCACATGTGCCCGTGTGCACTCACACATACACACACACACACGTGTGCTCCCCTTGGCAGGGGGCAACCTCCTGGTAGGTCCACCCCTTTCCAAGACTGCCCCTCGCTTCCAACACCTGGCAGACATCTCAAAGGAGGAACAGGCCTGGAGGCCTGGATTGGGCCACATACTGGTTCTGAGAGTGGTCTATTTATCTATGGGCCCCCCCACCTTCTCGACTCAAATGCCAGGACCAGTGCCAGAGCCATGGGCAGAGAAAGACCCATGAACCCCTCCTGGGGAGGCAGGAGTTTCTTATAAGATAGGGTTGGCTGGAATTCTGACTCTGTTCCATTCTGACTGTGTGACCTTAGGCAGATTCCTGAACCTCTCTGAGGCTCAATAGGTTTATAAAATGGGGATGTCGGCCAGGCGCAGTGGCTCATGCCTGTAATCCTAGTGCTTTGAGAGGCCAAGGCGGGTGGATCATCTGAGGTCAGGAGTTTGAGACCAGCCTAGCCAACATGGCGAAACCCTGTTTCTACTAAAAATACAAAAATTACCTGGGTGTAGTGGTGGGCATCTATAATCCCAGCTACTCGGGAGGCTGAGGCAGGAGAATTGCTTGAACCTGGGGGGCAGAGGTTGCAGTGAGCCGATATCGTGCCACTGTACTCCAGCCTGGTGACAGAGCGAGACTCCGTTTCAAAAAAAAAAAAAAAAAAAATGGGGATGTCGTCATTGATGATAACAGACACATACCTCTTCCAGTGGTTGGAGGATTAAATGCAATAGTATGCAGGACATGATTCCACGTTTTGCACACAGTCAGGCATAGAACAAACACTCAGGAGCAGCGCCTGGTGCTTGTGTAGCTCCAGTGACTTCTCCTACCCAACCCTGGCTCAGGATTCAGTCTTCACTCCGAAGTGGCGGGAGAGACGTAAAACCTCCCTCCCCTTCTTGGGTGCTCATGCTCTCCAAAGGTTCTCTGGGACTGCCCAGGCTATTACTATTGTCAACAATAACGATGACCACTGCTTCCATTTATTGACCACTGACTCTGTGCCAGGCATTGTGCCAAGTTTTCTCTTCTTTCATCATCACGGCAATAGAGGAGGTACTATTAGTTTCGTGTAATCCAGGTAAGGACACTGAAGTACAGTGAGGTTAAGTGACTTGCTGGGGTCACACAGGTAGGGAGTGGCCCAGCTGGGAATCTTTCGAGGCTGGGAGAACATGAGTGACAGAATGAAGACATTCTACAGACTCAGTTGCACCAATTGCCAGGGCTCCTGGTCTGGGATCCAGTGAGGTTCTGCTGGGAAGCTGCTGAGCTCTGTTCATGGTCACCAAAAGGGCACCCTGGTGGCCTGGCTGCAGGACTGGGCTTCTGCCTACTCTCAAGCCCAGGTGCTTCCTGCCACTCTGCCCAGTGAGACCACCTTGATCCACAGCTGCAGTAGGAGATGAGGACCATGACTGTCTCCTTCCAGCTGGGGTACCAGGCAGGACCCAGACAGGAGACCAGGACCCAGGTTCAGCAGAGGAAATGGTTGGAAATGTTGAAAAGGCACCTGGGGGTGGGGAGGTAAACCAGAGACGAGCAGCAGCAGGAAACTGTCACCCCCTGCCCCTCCACCAATGGGGTTGCTCCCAGGACTGGAGCAACAAAGGGAGGGGGCGGAGGTTCAGGAGCCCAGGACCTGGACTGCCCAAGGGAGCTGGAGCCACGAAGGAGATGAACTCACAGCCAGAGCTGCCACCCAGATCTGGGGATCAGGAAGAATACCCAGACTTCTCTTCTTCCCCTGCCCCCCATCTTCCTCCAGAACCTTTCATTGGGTAAAACTAATCAGAAGCCAGTTGGCAAGGGGGTCTGGGACATGTGATTTGCCCTCCAAGATACTGAGCAGAACACAGGCAAGGGACAGATGTGACAACAAACCAAACAAATGACCAGGACAGAGACCTCTCCAGGGCTGCCTCCTGCTCCTGTGGCCACCCCTTGCCTGCTTCAGGGCTCCTGCTGAGTAGGCGACAGTGGACTCTCGCTGCTGGTGACCACACTCCCTCCTGGAGTCCACCTGGGCTGTGTCTCTTTTCCTAAACTCCCACTTGTTGGTGTCAGGAGACCCTAAGCGATAGAGCTGGCCACTCCCTCCACATCCTTGATCTGGATTGCCTGGTGGTCTTCACTGCCCTGCACTTCACTTCAGTGACTGTGTTTCTCTCTTGTCCTAACCTCCTCTCCATCAGCACTGACCTTACAGGGCTCGGGTCTCACCATGCCCTTCCCCCATGCCTGCTTAAGTTATAAGACCACAAAAAATGCTGCTAAATTCCAAAGGTCTCCCACCAAGCATTCTAGTTAAGAGTCCAGGCTGGGGGTGCTCTCAGACCTGAGGTCAAAGCCAGCTCTGTCACCTACTAACCTTGAACAAGTGATTTTACCTCTCTAAGCCTGAATTTGCTCATCTAAAAAAAGGAGAATAGCAGGAGGAATAGCAATAATACATTCTTGCAGGGCAGAGGAAAGAGAAAGGCTTACAGCTTATCTGTGAGGTAGTCGTTGCAGGTACAAGAAGAAAAATAGCAATTGAGCATTCATTCCACAAATATTGATTGACACTTTCTGTGCATTGGGGTCTGTCTAGGAACAGCAGGGATAGGAAGAAGAGTGAAATGTTGTAAGGTAAGACGTGAGAAAACCAACTTGAGTTGCCCTCAATGGAAGGATATTTTTGTTGGCTCACTTAGTTGGAGGTTGGGGGTCCAGAAGTAGAGTGATGTTATGAACTGAATTATGCCTCCTCTACACTCATATATTGAAGCCAACAAATGTCTTTCTGTGACTACATTTGGAGATAGGCCCTTTATGGAGGTCATTAACGTTAGATGAGTCATAAGGGTAAGGTCTTAATCCAGTAGGACTGGTGTTCTTATAAGAAGACAGAGCGCTTTCTGGTATCTCTTCTTCTTCTTAAAAGGATAGCAGTCCTATCTGGAAGAGATACCAGAGAGCTCTCTCTTTCTCCATGCATACACAGAGAAGAGGCCATGTGAGGTCCCAATGAGAAGGTGGCCATCTGCAAGCCAGGAAGAGAGGCCTCACCAGAAACCAACTTTGATGGCGCCTTGATCTTGGACTTTTAGCTTCCAGAACTGTGAGAAAATAAATTTCTATTGTTGAATCCACTCAGTTTATGGTATTTTGTTATGGCAGCCCAAGCTGACTAACATTGTAGGCTTCTGAGTTGATGAGTCCAGAAACTCTGATTCCATTTCCCTGCAGTGCTCTTGACTCTGCCCTCCTCTGTGTGTGGTGACACCCTTAGGCTGGTAGCAAGAGGACTGCCCTAGTTCCAGGCTCTGTAATGTCTAGAGGAAGAGAAAGAGAGAAGGCTGTCCAAGAAGCTGCCTGATAAATGCAAGCGTGCTCTTTCCTAGAAACCCAAATCAAACCTTCCTGGCATCTATTGGCCCTAACTAGGTCACATACCCATTTTGGAACCAATTCCCAAGATTTGGGAAAGCCAGGCATGTGTATTTTGTACAGCACAGGAAAAGCTGTAACACAGAGACCCCACATACAAGTGTAAGCAGAATAGAATGTACGTCTCTTTCATGTAAGAGTTCAGGGAAAAAAAAAAAAAAAAAGCAGTCGAAGACTGATAGGAGGACTTGGCCATCCTTCAAATGTGGTTTCCCTCTCTAGGTCCAAAGAGACAGCTTCAAATTTCTATCATCTCCCAGGGAGGGAGAAGGGCAGAAGGGTCAGGGAAGCACATGCACAGTGCTTTTGAGGGCCCAGCTTAAAAGTGGTACGATTATGTCTGCTCACTGTTCATTGGGGGAGAACTTAGACTCCTGGCCACAATGAGCAGCAAGGGAGGTTGGGAAATGTAGTCTTTAACGAGGCAGCCATCTGCTCAGCCAAAAATCAGGAGTTCTGTTATTTAAAAAGGGGATCGTGCATATGAGTGAGACAGAAAGGTCTCTGCTGCACTCAGATTAGTTAGGGCCAGGTTCCTGAATCAATTGTTGGGAAGGGTCAGCTTCCACGGAGCCCCATGGGCTTGCTTCTTCAGTCTCTATACTCTGGGTCTGTCACAGCAGCTTAGCTCATACTCTAAATAATGCACTGTCCCTTGAATCTCCTTGGCTTCTCTTAGGAATCTGGAAGGGGGAGAATGGATGTTGAGTAGCCAGCCAGCAGTGTCTCCTACATTATCTGCCCTTGAGGTCCTGAGATGCTGGGGGAAGAGATGGGTTTAAATAGATAACTATGGTCAACATGACAACTGGTAACTCACAACAACATATAAAGCCCAGTGAAAACAGAGGGAAGAATTAAGAGGAGGCTTCTTCGAAAGAGTGGAAGAGTATCATGAGTTCATTTTGGCTGGGTTTTAAAATAAGTATGGGAATTTCCCAATGGTTTTGGTTGAGGAAGGGCATTTCAGACAAAGAGAATGGCAAAATATGGAGGCCTATGGGGTGTGGCTTGTGATCTGAGAGTGGAGAGCTAGGGGTGTGTTAGGATCAGGTAAAGAAGGGCATCTGAAGGCCATGAGAAGGAAGCAGCCTGTCGGAGGGGTTTTAGGCCTGGGAAGACATAATCAGATCTGTGTCTTTCTCTGAGGGAGGGACTGCAGGATGACTCGTTAGGAAGCTATTTCACAAATTCGGCTGAGTAATAAAGAGCCTGCATCAGATCAGGGCTTTAGTGGTGGGAACAGAGACAAGGAGACAGTTTGCAGAGAGATTTTGGTGGGAGAATGAACTGGGTGACTAAGGGGGGTTGAGTGAGAATGGAGGGGGTGGTGGTTTAAATATGGTTAAATATGATCCTGAGCGTACATGCCTGCACTACAAACCTAGAGAAGGAGTACGGGAAATGCAAGTTTTGAGGGTGAGAGGAGAAAATGCCTTCCCACTGTCCTGAGCCTGGTCCAAGACAGACTTCTTTGGGTTTCTGAAATGTTTAACAGTCTCTCGGTTGGGCATGGTGGCTCACACCTGTAATCCCAGCACTTTTGGAGGCCGAGGTGGGCGGATCACCTGAGGTCGGGAGTTTGAGACCAGCCTGACCAACATGGAGAAACCCTGTCTCTACTAAAAATACAAAATTAGCCTGGCATGGTGGTGCATGCCTGTAATTCCAGCTACTTGGGAGGCTGAGGCGGGAGAATTGCTTGAATCCGGGAGCAGAGGTTGTGGTGAGCCGAGATCACACCACTGCACTTCAGTCTGGGCAACAAGAGTGAAACTCTGTAAATAAAAAAACAAAATATACAACCGAAAAAAAAACAGTCTTAACTCAAGGCATCTGAACACTCAGTCCCTCCTCTACAGAATATCCCCTCACCCCCAAATCTCCAATTGGCGAATTCCTTATTTCCTCCAAGAGCCTTTCTTGACCCCCTCACCAAGGTCAGAAACCCTCTCCTGTAGTCTCATGGCATCCCATTTCTTTTCTTTCCCCACCTCTCACTGGTGGTTATTGAATGCCTGTCTTTCTCCAATACACCTGTAGTTTCCATGAGGCAGGAACCATGTCTGTATTTTCCACTGCTTCATTGTCATCAATGAAGTATAGTGTCTGGCACATGATAGGCACTCATGCTGAGTTTGAGGCATCTGACAGTGGCCATTGGAAATCGGAGTTGGCCAATCATTTGGATCTAGGCCCATTTGGATAGAATGCAAGGTAATGGCGCCACCATGGGGATAGGTGGTGTGACTCTCATGTGGGCCTGGATCACTCTAGATTACTGGTTTTCAACAAGGGCTGATTTTTGCCTTCCCAGGAACATTTCTGATTGTCACAACTGGATGTGAATGTAAATGTGTACACTATTAACATCGAGAGGGTAGAGGCCAGGGATATTGATAAACATCCTACAATACCCAGGACAGCTCCCCACAACAAAGAATCATGCAGCATAGACTGTCAATAGTGCCAAAGTGGAGAAACGCTGCAGAGATGGGCGAGCCAATTGGCACGGCTGAGTTCCAATTTGGCCTACTGGCTCCTATGGCCCAGTTGAGTAAGAGCAAGAGAAGCTCAGCAGCTGTCACAAGAAATATGGACTTGTGATGTGCAGCCAGGAACCATCTTGGATCAGGCCTCAGTCAGAGGCCCCAACACCTTGGGCAGTTTCCCCTTAACTGAACTCCCAGCCGTAAGCCCAGCTGGCCCAGCCTGGCGCTCGCTCGTCTCTCTGACTCATTCTGTTGGGTTTCTCTCGCTCTTTGGTGGAAGGGCACCACGCTCTCTTCCCGCCCCATCTGCCTCGCTGATTATTTTCAGCTTGGCTTGCAGAGGTCCAACACTGCAATTACTCCCCAACCTCAATGGCTCCTTCTGAAAATAACATTTGGGTCGAAGAAAACCTCAGTCTGGTGGGCTGAATTTTATACTAAACAGTTAAAGAATGGGTGTGGGCAAGGGGGTGGGGGTGGGGACAAGGGAGTGGCACAATGGTACAATTAAGAGAAGAATCTGGAAGAAGGGGAAAGGGAAGGAAATGGAGAGAGGGAAGAGGTGGTGGTGGTAAGGGCTGTTGCAGAAAGAAAATAGATGGGCCGGGGTCATCAATCTTCTAAAAGTCTTATGCCAAGTCTTTATTTCTGCCTCTAATTGAAGGTTTTGTTTGCTGTAATAACCCATTCCCACCCCCAATCTTTGAGGCCTGGGAAATTCATGTCTGCCTGGGGCCAGAAGAATTAGTCTATGGGCATACCAATCTTTATCCAAGTTAGTGACCAGATTTTCCAACCCCAAAATAGAGGACACATGGTCTGACATAGGCTTTTTGTTCTCTTTCCAGATGAGAATGGCAGTCTGGGAAATGTAGTTTTAATGTGGATAAGGGGAATTTCTAAGTGTTTTTGTGGTCAATTGAGAACAGTAGATAGGATGTTCAAAATAGGGATTGTCACGGACATCAGAGATTTACGGGTTACTTTAGAGAAGAAAATGATATTATTCTAAGTGAAGTAACTCAGGGATGGAAAACCAAACATTGTATGTTCTCACTTATAAATGGGAGCTAAGCTATGAGGATGCAAAGGCATAAGAATGACACAATGGACTTTGGGGACTCAGGGGGAAAGGGTGGGAAGGGGGTGAGGGATAAAAGACTACAAATTGAATGCAGTGTATACTGCTTGGCTGATGGGTGCACCAGAATCTCACAGATCACCACTAAAGAACTGACTGATTTAACCAAACACCACCTGTTCCCCAATAACCTACGGAAGTAAAACAATAATGAAAGCTAAGAAAAGAAGAAAATGAAACATGGGAAATGAGAAACTTTGTCCCATCCAAGAAAAGGGGAGGAGGGGGATCTAGGGAGTGTGGAAAGAAATGCCTGGAAGCACCCTTTGGATTCCAAAGGTGCTTTTAAGAAAAAGGTGCTTTAAAGGGTGCTTTAAAAAATAATAATAATAAAAAAATTTCAAGGCTGATTGACCTACCTTCTATGACTGTGGTGAGAATGAACTGAAGTTTGCAAAACGTAGGTCCTTGCACTTAGCACTAAGTAACCAGTAGTTCACGAGTGCTGAGAAAGATTCTTGAACGCAGTTCCTTAACGCTTGTTGGCATTTCTGCCTGTTCTGTGTCACTAACTCAACTAGCCCTGTGGGGATCTTTCAGGGTCAGCCCATTGGCCTCTTTGGGTAGTGATGCCAGTGCTGCCCACTGTTACAGAATATGCCCTCAGGAAGAGTCCTTGGGAGGCTAGAGGGTCCTTCGGCCTTCCATGCGGATGGCTCCATCAATCTGGAAGGGAAAGGAAAGGTCTTCCTCTATTCAGAGCCTACTTTGCTCATTCGTTCAATACTATTTTAATGGGTGGCCACCATGTGCCTAGGTACTGGAGATACAGCAGTGACCAAGGCAAGGCTCTGTGCTCAAGAGCTTCTGGTCTAGTGAGGGAAGCAAGTACTTACAGTACGGTGCTATTAAGTACTACCGTCCAGGTAAGTACCAAATGCCAGGAAAGCACATGGGAGGGGCCCAAACTGAGCCTTAGAAGGAAGAAGAGAATTCTAAACAGGGAGAGATGTTCTGAGTTGGTTGGATCAAGGGTGTATGAAGAAATTACGATTCTGGGCCAGGCGTGGTGGCTCACGTCTGTAATCCCAGCACTTTGGGAGGCTGAGGCAGGCAGATTACCTGAGGGTAAGGGGTTCGAGACCAGCCTGGCCAACATGGTGAAACCCTGTCTCTACTAAAAATACAAAAAAAAAAAAAAAATAGCTGGGCGTGGTGGCACACACCTGTAATCCCAGCTACTCGGGAGGTTGAGGCAGGAGAATTGCTTGAACCTGGGAGGTGGAGGTTGCTGAGATCACACCACTGTACTCCAGCCTGGGTGACAGAGCCTAAGACTCCGTCAAAAAAAGAAAAAGAAAGAAAGAAAGAAAGAAATTGTGATTCTGCTCATTTTTCAGATGAAGAAACTAAAAGCTTCAGATCATAAAATTAGTAACGGCAAAACCAATACCTGAACCTTGGTGGACTGGATTCTCACGCCCCCTATGCCGGTACTGTGTGCCCAGCTCCCAGGTGTCCTTCATCCAGGCCTTGACATTTGATCTTAGCCTTGAAAGAGGGGTAAGATTTGGAGAAATTGTGGGTCCTTCTTGGATAGGGCAGCTATGTAGGCTCTGGAGACAGGCTAGTGGAGTTTGCATCCTGTCTCTGTGATCTTAGGCTTTCTGTGCCTCATTTTTCTCCTTTAAATGTAAACAACATCCACCTTCTATGGCGTCATAAGGAGTAAGAGTGTGTAAAGTGCTTAGAACAATGCCTGAGACCTTGACAATCACTCAGTATGTTAGGTAGTATTACCTGCAGAGTTTTCTTTGTTTTTGAGACAGGGTCTCACTGTCACCCAGGCTGGAGTGCAGTGGCACCATCATAGCTCACTGTAGCCTCAACCTTCCGGGCTCAAGCAATCCTCCCACCTCAGCCTCCCAGGTAGTTGGGATTACAGGCGTGCGCCACTATGCCCAGCTAATTTTTGTGATTGTAGTAGAGATGAGTTTTACCATGTTGCCCAGGCTGGTCTCAAACTCTTGGGTTCAAGTGATTCTCCAGCCTTGATCTCCCAAAGTGCTGGGATTACAAACATGAGCCATTGTGTCCAGCAATTACCAGAGTTTTTCACCAAATGTGGTAGACAAGACAATTTAGCTAACTTTTTTTTTTTTTTTTTTTAAGGCTGGTCAAGTGAAGCAGTGTGAGTGGAGAGGGAAAGAAAAAAAAGAAAGAAAGAAATCTGTAACTGGATGTGATCAGTTAGTTGCAAACACCACTGCACTCGGAGCAGCCCATATATAAATTTTTTATTTTAATAGTTTTGAATTTATTTTCAGCCTGTAGCTTTGCTAATGTTATTGCTTAGGGCAAAGCTACCTAAAAAAGGGAAATGGTTTAAAGGTAAAGAAAAAGTTAATAAAATAAAAATTTAGTAAAATATATAATAGAGGTGGAATGTGGATCTGGAAGCAAACCGTGAAGGCAATACCCGAACGGCTGAAAATTTTGGAAAATAATCGGTGACGCCTCCTGCTCATAAAACCTAAAACAGATGAGGGAGGCAGGGGAGATACTGACCAAGGCGGTATCAAAACTTTGCCTCCTTCCCGCCCCGTAGCCACTATCCCTCCCTTCTTGACTGTGTGGTGTGAGGGCCCAGGCCCGCGAGGCTTGACTGTGCTTCGAGCTGTGCATCCTGGACAGTGCTGCGGATCCGGGGGCGCGGGGGAGGGAGGCTGAATCCAAAGGCCCAACTCTGGAAACCGAAAGCCAACTTCCCAACTTCGCTCTGCCGGCCCGTTTGGGGAGATTTGGGCCTCTTTGATTTTTTTGGATCACTGGGTCAATCAGTCAGCCAATGCCTCGGGAGAAGTTTAATTAAGCTCAGATCGCGGGCGCAAGCTGCCAAAGGTCTCCCCGGCCGACCGGCCCCGCCCCCCACACATCTGGTGAAAAGCCTACCTCTCCGCCCTGTGGGGCGGGGCCGCAGCCCGCGCATGCGCGTCGGCCCCGTTCCCGGCGCCCCGCAGCAGGACTCAACTCCCAGAACAGCGTTGCAAACTGTTGCATCAGACACCAAGCAGCCGGTCGGGCCGCCAGGGTTTCTAGGAAGATAGGAAGGGTTTGAGATCCTCTTTGGTTGCCTGGGAGCTTTGGCTGTCACTCACTGTGTTTACACGCCGGTAACAGGATCCCCTAAAATATCAAGCTTGCACCCGTCAGAGGAGGGCCATAGCCACGGGTGAAATTCCCCGGACGCCATTGCTCCTGTCCCCACTCCACGCCCGGACCCAGGCGGGACTAACTGAACTGGACTTGGTCTGCTTTATTAATGGCAAGGGCCCTGAAGGAATGAGCTGGGTTCGATTTCTCTTCCCAAGCACAAGAATGCCCCCTGAGGAATTTCTCACTCTCTGAAAGTGCAGAACTAATTTCCCCTGACAAGTGCTATTGCCGGTTCCCAAAAGGGTTTGGAAAGATCCCAGCAGAAATGTTCAGTGGTTTCCAAATCTCTTTACCCCAGCAGCTGGACACGCAGACCCTGAGCTAGGAGCCCCTTTGGGCACCCAGAACTTCTTGGTGGGTGGACACACGTCCTTGACACATAGGCCTTCCTTTTGTCATATCTCAGGCTTCCTCTCATGAAGACTTCGGATATTAGCCAGAAAATGCACAACCACAAATTCATGCACACATATATATTGAGCAGTATGCATATACAATGAGTTCTCTGGGTCCAAATGGCTTAGCAACTCAGGTCAGTGGAAAAGTCGTCCTTAGGTTCCCTCACTCTTCTGGTCTCTGGGCCATTCTTTCTCAAAGTGAGAAAATAATGCTGTATCTAAAAGGGATAGGACAAGCTGGGACAGGTGGGCGGGATATTCAAGAAGAATAAGAGCACTGATTTGGAATCTAGTTTTTTAAAGGGATTTTCAAGGACATAATCTGAATCCCATGGCTCAATCCTCTTTTTTTTTTGAAATGGGTCAAGGCCAAGATCATTCAGTATTAATGGATTTTCCAGAAAGACAAAAACTGGCAATTTACCTTGAGCATTCTGCTTTTTTAGGGTGTTGATGGTGAAAGTCTATTCCTTGTGAATAATTTTGAGAACTAAAACAGGCCTAGTGTTTTCCTTCCCCTTCATTATTATGAATCACTCGATCCCAAGATTCAATTAAAAAAAAAAAAAAAGACCCAAAAGACTCATCAGCATTATTCGGTGCGTCCCTTGCCAGACAGTCACCGTTGTTTGTTTTAGCCAGGATTTTCCTGCGAACAGTGGAGTATTATGTCACTATGGGATTTTCATTGTAATAGATGTTTCATAAATATGACCTGAGTTATTTCAGTCGTCACAGTGTTCTTATGAACTGAAGGAAAGACAACTAGGAAAGGTTGGGAAGGCACTGGCAGGTCCTGGAGCTAGAACATTCCCAAGTTCTGCTCCTGAAGGTCTATCAGGATCCAAACCTGCCAAATGGGTACCCCCAGGGTGGGGTTCTAAGGTCAGCAGGTACGGTCTCAGGAAGCTGCTGGGAGCTGATAGAATGTCAGATGTGTCTGGTCAGGTGTGGTGGCTCATGCCTCCCAGAACTTGGGAGGCCGAGGCGGGCAGATCACCTAAGGTCGGGAGTTCGAAACCAGCCTGACCAACATGGAGAAACCCTGTCTCTACTAAAAATACAAAATTAGCTGGGCCTGGTGGTGCATGCCTGTAATCCCAGCTACTCGGGAGGCCGAGGCAGGAGAATCCCTTGAACCCGGGAGGCGGAGGTTGCGGTGAGCCAAGATGGTGCCATTGTACTCCAGCCTGGGCAACAAAAGTGAAATTCCGTTTCAAAAAAAAAAAAAAAAAGTGTGTCTGAATAGTCATTCTCACATGGAGAAGCAACTCAGTTACTATGGTGGAGCCAAGTCTGGAAGTTGTAGCCATGAGGAAAGGAGCCAGGTGGAGGTGGGAAGAGGAGAAGGTAAGCCCATGAGCTCAGGCTGGGTTTTCTGCTATACTCCCAGCATCTACTTACAATGGGCTCTCAATACATGTTTGTGGAGTGAATGTACTGAAAGAAGAAGGGAAGAAGAAGCAGATTGAGGAAAGGGCAAAGAAGTCCAATAATTTTGCAGGAGGCCACCTGGGATGGCCAGGGTATTGAGTGAAGAGGGGAATTCTTCCAGTTTAAAGGCATAGGGCAATAGAGTCAGAACTAGTTAAGTGACAAGTCCCATGAGGTTCTTTCTGCCTTAGTTTTCCTTGTTTGGAAAAACCTCCAGTTGGTTACAGAGCTGAGCAGTCATTCTACTTAACCAAGCCTAGCGACATCATCACCTATTGCCTCACCTTGACTGAATTTCCAGAGCAAATTTCTGGAAAAGTGAGGGGTCTGAGGAGTGACTGAGATCTAGAGGACAGGAAGATCACCCCAGAAGCCACACTTCAAAACCATAAACAGACCGGGCGTGGTGGCTGATGCCTGCAATCCCAGCACTTTGGGGGGCTGACGTGGGCGGATCACCTGAGGTCAGGAGTTCGAGACCAGCCTGGCCAACATGGTGAAACCCCGTCTCTACTAGAAATACAAAAATTAGCTGGGTATGGTGGCAGGTGCCTGTAATCCCAGCAACTCAAGAGGCTGAGGCAGGAGAATCACTTGAACCCAGGAGGCAGAGTTTGCAGTGAGTTAAGATTGTGCCATTACACTCCAGCCTAGGCTACAAGAGTGAGACTCCGTCTCAAAAAATTAATAATAATAATAATAATAATAAATAAAACCATAAGCAACATGGTAGCCCAGATACAAGCATGTACTAAAAGGGTGATTTGTTTTACACATTTATTGGGCACTCACAGATTCTAGTCGCTATACCAAGCCCAGACCCAGACAAAGCTTCTGCCCTAGGGCTTATGATCTAAATTCCTTGTGGAAAGTCTGTTTTTGAAATGTTTAAGGCATCTCATTTAATCCTCATTTCCATTTCAAGTCATGTACCTCCTTCCTGAGAAACCCACCACATTTTAAGTTTGTAGCTGGCTTTCCTTCTGTTTTTGCTATTTATGTGCCAATTTAAAGGGTGGGGAGAGCCACATTAATTTTAAAATAAAACACAAATAGAAAAATGAGGCTTGGTTAAAGGAAAAACCACAAAAGGGATTTTTTTTTTCTTTCTCCCATACTTTTCAGATTTTCCTAGAACCACCTTTATTTTCTCAGAGCCCAGACATAGAAAGTGAGTGGGCCTCTCCGGATGCTCTTCCAAGCTAAAGCCAAAAGCCTCATTCCTATTCTCTCCTTGCACCTTTAGGTTTTGTTTTTCTGTTCGACATCTGAGTCCCACATTGGGGACTCAAGCTGGTCAAGCCTCCCGTGCACATGTGTATTTCTATGCACTCTCAGCATAGATTTTGATTTGTTTTTCATGATTTGCATCTTACCTCTCCTGTTCAGTTGTTTCAGCGTGTACATTCTGGGTGATGAGAACATAGCTTTAAAGTCAGACACTCCTAGGAAGAATCCCAGCTTTGCCACTTACCAGCCTTGTGACCTCATCCATCAAACAGCAATCATCATCCACACTTCTTAGGGCTGTAGTGAGGATTAATGAGTCAAAGCACATAAAAGGCTCAGCGCAAAAGAAGCACTCTGTACTCGGTAGCTATTATGAAAATAGATCCTTTCATCTATCTGCGCCTACTTAACCAACCCTCCCCCTACCCACCGTATTTTGGAGAAAAGAAAAATTAGTCATTTATTCCAAGTAGATGATTTATCCCTATTTTAAATCACCAGAGGGCGAGAAGGGGAGGCAAGGCTGAATTTGACTTGCAAACACCTAGGCGTTTTAATGGGATGGGAATCAGTGTCCGCGCCTCTCGGCAGGAGATGAAAAACCCGCTGTGCAGGGACTGGGGAAGCCTTGAAGGCCGGTGGTGGGATGGCAGGAGCACAGAAGATAGGGAAAAGTGGTCAGGGAAAGCAGGTCCAGGGTTGAAATGGTGGGCCGGAGGGATGGCAGCCACCAGGAAGGGAAGCTTCTTGCTTCGGGGTTCTGAGTCCAGGCTTCTGCAGGCCTACGTTAGCCTGCCCCGAGGTCCCGGTGACAGTGAGAACCAAGGCGTGTGCGGCAGCGCCCTCTGCCGGCTGCATGGGGCAGGCGCCCAGCCCAGAGCCCGGCCCGGCAGTTCTGCAATCCGGACTCTAGAGCCCCTCCGGCTGCCTCCGCCCCCGCTCTATCACTGCTCAGGACTGCGGCCCCGTCCCGGACTAGATTCCCAGAGACGCCTCCCTGTTCTACGCCTGCGGGCTGAGCAAGGACGATGCTCAGAAACACCCAATTCACCAGGGGATCGGAGGCCGCAGGAACTCATCCAAACCCCGCAGGGGCTGCGCCTCTGGGACCCAGGGCCAGACCCTGCTGGGCTGTCGGAAGTGGCATCGCCTATGGCCAACACTGCGGGTTCTGCGCACAGAGAGGAGCCCTGGGTGCGCTTTCTGTCTCGTCCATTTTCCAGCTAGGTGACCTTGGGCAAGGTATTATACTTAAATTTCCATGTGCCTTAGTTTCCTCATCTTTAAGATGGAGAGAAGGATCCCGTCCTTAGTGGGTTGACGTGAGGATGACATGGGGTCCGACAGCAGGGGCTGGAATTCTGGCACTGACATCAGCTAGCTGTGTGCCCTGGGGCAAGTTACTTAACCTCTTTGTACCCGGCTTTCCTGCAAAATAGGGATAATAATGGTACTTACCTCCGAGGGTTGTTGCCTGCAAAGCGCTTAACACAGTACCTGGCACAGAGTAAGCCCTCAATAAATGGTGGTTATTATGGCGGTGGTCGTTATTATTGTTCCTAAAGGCGCTGAGCACACGAGTGGAGCTCTAGCTGGCGGCTATTATTAGTTTCTTTCTTAGGTCCGGCTATTTCTTTCTGGGCATTGTTCAGATCTTTTACCAAGAGCTCGCGTCCTTATCAGTAGCCGAAGGACAGCCGGCCTTCCCGAGTTTGGAAAGATCGAGGTTCCCCCGGAGGAGGGCCAAGGACGCGGCCGCGGGCTGCCGGACCGGGACCTCCCGGAGGAAGCCCGCGCCGCGCCGCCTCCGCCCGGGCCTCCATGAGCGCGCGTCAGAGCCGCAGTGACGTCGCCGGGCCGGCGGGCCGGGGGAGCCGCGGCCTGCACGTGCGGGGAGCCTGGAGGGGGCCGGGAGGGCAGGGGGTCGGGCCGCTCGCAGGAGGCGCCTCGGGCCGCGCGGGGACCCCGCCCTCCGAGGCGGCCAGAAAAGCTGCGGGAAGGCCCGGCATGGGTCCGCTGTTCCGCGCCTGCTCGCGCGGGGTGCGCTCCGAGCGCCGCCTGCCTGCAGCGGCGCGCGGAGGCCGGAGATGCCGACGCCCGCTCCGGGGCCAGCTCAGCCCGGCCGGGGGAGCTGACTTCCCGGCAGCCGCGCGGCGTCGGCGCGGTCCTTTGCGCCCAGTCCTTCTCGACACCCCACCCGCCTCGATCCCACTCCTCGCCTCCCCCCAGCGACTCCCTCCGTTTCTTCCCCCTCTGTCCTCCGTCCGGACCAGCTCGTTAGCTGTCAGCTGTGGTGAGCCACTCGCAAGAGGCACCTCCCACCTCCGGCTCCCCGCCTGCAGCCCGGGCGCGCCCATCCCATAGCCCTCCCGACAGCTCCACGCGGTTCGCCCCGCGCGCACCGCCACTCGCCGCGTGTTGACCCGATTATTGTCCATCGCAGAGATGGCGCAACCGCCCGGCCCCTCGTCCCGACGCCTCTCCTTCCCTCCTGAACACTTCTCCAGGCACTCTGCACTCCATCCTCATTCTCACTTCATCCAGACCTCCCCGGCGCCCAGCCCCCCTTGGCTGTTGACACATTCTCCTCAAAGGTCTCCCCTGCACGCCTGTCTCCTTCAAATCCGTCCCCCTCGCTCTGCCAGAACAGCCACCTGCAACCCCTGTTTGGCCATGCCTCTCGGCTTGAGGCCGCCCGGTCTTCATGGACGCCCTCGTCTGCCATTTTCTACCCCATGCCTCCCTAGCTAGTCTCGGAGGCTGGAGCCCGCTGGGGCCACACTCTTGAAGGTCCTGAGGTCTTTGCTGCGGTTAGGCCCCATCCAGGGAATTTTCCCCTTCCTCCCTTCTTCCCCGTCACTCCCCACCCCCACTGGCTTCCTCTTACTCATCCTCCAGAACTCGAGATGTGAGTCACCTTTTCAAGAACGCCCTCCCTGTTCTACTATCTGGCCCAGTGAAGTGTCCCTGGGCTGCCTGGTGATTTTGTCATATTTAGGGGAGAGGCTTGACCCTTCAGGATGGCCCGTGGGGTCCTGCATGGTCTGTGCACACCCACTTCGCCTCCCCTCCCCTCAACTTCAGCTCCTTTCTTCCTCTGCTCTGGCCACACAGGGAGTCTCAGTTTCTGGCCCCTACCTCACCTTCCCAGTCCAGCCTCTTAGCGCAGGCTGTCTCTGCCTGAAACACCGTGCCGCCCTTCCTCTTCTACTCAATTTTCAGCTGTCATCTTAAGTAAGACTCAATTCGTCTGAGAAGCCTTCTCTGACCCACCCACCCCCAACTCAGTGGAATTCGCCTTTAATAGGTCAAAGTGCAATTCAAAAAAAATTTAAAGCATACCAAAAAACTACAGCGAATAATATAATTAATCATATTCTGTGTGCCTTCCCCTCCCCTCGCCACGTCTTTGTCAAAGCTTAACAATTGCTCTATTTTCTTCAGATCTTTTTTAAAGGACGTAAAACCTCACAGATCTGGTTTTCTGAATTCATTTCTGTCCCTCCCCTATGGTAATCACTTTCTGTCTTTTATCATAGGAGTTTTATCATTGCTGTGCATGCTTTTGTATTTTTGCTACATGTATTTGTGCCTGTAAGCACTTTACAGAATTGTTTTGTATGTTTTTAAACTCTGAAGAAATAGCATTATACCAAGTATATAATTGTGCAATTTGCTTTTTTCACCCAGCAGTATGATCTTGAAATGTGTTCACATGGATACACGTAGTTCTAGATTATGCAATTTTCACTGCCTATTCGGGTCCCATTATATGAGTTTACCATACTTTATTTACCAATGTCCTTCTGAAGGACATTCAACTTATTTTTAATTTTTTTTTCTGTTAGAAACAATATTGTGATTAGTATTTTTTATAGCCATCCCCTTGTGTGAAAGTAAGTCTTCCAGTAGCCACTTGGGTGCAGAATTGCTGGTTTCAAGGCAGGGGAATTGGCAGCTTTACTCAGCATGGCTATGGTTTTTTCAAAGTGGTTGTACCATTCCCAGTCTGATAGCAATATATGAGAGTACCCATGCTTGGCATCCTCAACAACATTTGGTATTGTCAGACTTCAAAATTTTTGCCAAGCTGATGGGTGTGAAACGGCCTTTCAGTGTTTTAATTTGCAATTCCCTGTTATCAAGTGAGACTGGGCACACTTTCATTTGTTTGTCGACCATTTCCTCATTTTTAACTTGCTCATTGGTTTATTTGACAGTGCTTCTGTCAGATTATCTCTTACTATGAGTAGGAGTTCTTTATATATTCTGTGTACTAATCCTCTGTCAGGCTGGGGCCCATCTGGTGTCTCTTAATGCGCTCAATTGCAATTTTAAGCATGTATAATTATTTGATTAATGTCTGACTTTCCTATTAGATGATAAGCACCAAGAGAAAAGGAACTATCTCCTGCAACTAGTGCAGTATCTAACATATACCAGGAGCTCAATAAATACTTCTGGACTGAATTGTATTGACATTATTATTATTATTATTATATGTTTGCCTCCTCAGCTGTCACCCTCAGTGTCCCACAAGGCTATCAACTCCTTGAGAGTGATATTTTATTCATCTTTGTATCTCCAACACCTATCATAACACAACACATCTGGCACATTGTATATACCCAATAATTTTAAATTAATTTCCTTTGAACTTTCTCTTCTTTCCCTCACCTTTCTCCTCACCCCATTTTCTATCTCTGAGCCCAGTTGTATTACCTATACAATGAATAATAAAGACCTCCTAAGATGTTGGTGAGACTCACCCGATACAGTGGATGCGTAAGTAGAGCAGTGCTTGGCACATAGTTGATGCTCAATAAGCGGTGACTTTCACTATTCCTACAACAATCATTTTGGTGACTAAAGATACACTCTGCTTAATTTTAACAGACAGAGTTCTTTCAGAGAGAGAATAAAAGTGAACCTTCTAAAGATCTGGTGACCATTTTTTTTCCCCGTCGTTACTGGCATTTGACCCACAATATAAGGCTCAGTCCCAACGTGATCTCTGAAAAGCATCAAATATCATTCTTCTCCTTTTCTTTTATAAATTCTAGAAATATCAAAGGCATATGAACCATACATAGAATTCAAACCTTTAAGTAGAAACACATAAAGGCCAATTCCAAGTCTTTGGCCAGAAGTCGGAGAGCAGAAAGGAGGTCTGTCAGGGATACCAGAGGTGGGATTTAGTGGCCGCAGCCAAGGACAAAAGCAGAATTCTTACCTCTGTTTCCGACATCTGTCGTTGATTGTGTGACTTTTGACCTATTTATAAAATGAAGATAGTAATTCTTGCTTTTTCTAGAGGTTGAAATTCACTAATGACTCATTTGAAACTGCTTTGAGACCCTCAATGAGAAAGGCGGTTTGAGTCTATTTAAACATAGCTCCTCCAAGGTAAATGGGCCAGCAACATCTGTCGCTACCACGCAGGAACGTGATCTCTATTCTGCCAGACAGGGAGGCCCAGGAAGGTGGATTTTGTTCACCCAGAGTTGTAAGTTACTGACAAGCAGGGGAAAAGCCCAAGAGGAAAGTCCTCATTCTGTGCACAAACCCCCTTCACCCGCGGCCTGATTTTTGCAGGAATGATAAATCTCAGGGCAGCCTTATTTGATCAAGATGTAATACTAGGCAGTGGCCTGTCATCTCTAGGGTTTCAGCTCTGCAGGAGGAAAGCAGGTGGCTGCACTGGGTCTGTTGCAACATGAGCCCACCAGAGAGAACAATTAGCGCAGTGACCGCTGGCAGCCGCCTCTCCCCAGAAGGGCCGAAAGGAGCTTTGCTGAGAGATGTAACAGGAGAAGGTGGGCTGAACCCAGAAAGCCCCTCTGGAGGCTGACCTTCTCCTCAACTCAGAGACCTACAAAAGGGCCAGGAAAAGCAGTAGAGATGGCTGTTTGACAACTCCATGTCGTAGCGTCCTAGGGTTAAGCTGACCCCTACTGCCATGGGAACCAGCAACAACCCTGGAGCTAGAAGACCAGGCTTTGAAATCCAACTGTGAAACTTACTAGCTGTGCAATTTGGTCACTAACCCTCTGCGACTTAGTGCCTCCACTGTGGGTATCATAGGAACACTGACCCATCAAGGTTATTAAGGCAGATTAAATGAGAAAAGGTAGGTGATAGCGTGCCACACAGGGAAGGGGCTCCGTCATTACTTATTAAACCGATTCAAACACTAAAAACTCATTTAAGACTGAGCACACACAGCTCCCTCCCTTAAAATTTTTTTGTCTTTTTTTTATTCTTAAAGCAATGCTTGAACATGATAAAACAAAAACAGAAACAAAAGCCACAACAGCACGAAGTGGGACACAGTGAAAAAGAAACATCTCTCCCATGGGAAACCCTTGTCACCCATTTCTCGTCCCCTGGTGGCAATAAATGTTACCAGGTTCTGGTGAATATTTCCAAAGATATTCTATGGATATACATCTATGTGGGTTTTAACCTGTGCCTCTTTTTTTTTATACAGCTAACATGCTATGTACACTCTTCTTATACTTTGCGTTTCTCCCCCCACTTAATGTAGCTTGGAACTAATTCCATGTAAATTTATATAGAGCTACCTCATTCTTTTTGAGGCTGCATGGTGTTACACTAAATTTATTTACCAGTCCTCTACCTGTGGACATTTAGGTTTTTAATTAGTTTTCCGCGTCAGCTGTAACAAATTGCCATTAACTTAGTGCCTTAAAACAATACAAAGCTATGGTCTTACAGTTCTGCAGTTCAAAAGTCTGAAATGAGACTTGCTAGGCTAAAATCAAGTTATCTGCCGGACTATGTTCCCTCCTGGAGACTCTAGGGGAGAATCTGTTTTACTGTGCTTTGCAGCTTCTGGGACACCTGCATTCCTTGGCTTGTGGCCCCTTCCTCTGTCTTCAAAACCAGCAACAATAGGTTGAGTTTTTCCTCCAACAATCACATCATTCCAACTCTCCTTTTCTGCCTCACTCTCCTACTTTTTTTTTTTTTTTTTTTTTTTTGAGATGGAATCTCACTCTTTTGCCCAGACTGGAGTGCAGTGGCGTGATCTTGACTCACTGCACCTTCATCTCCCAGGTTCAAGCAATTCTGCCTCAGCCTCCCAAGTGGCTGTAATTACAGGTGTGTGTCACCACACCCAGATAATTGTTGTAATTTTAGTAATGATGGGGTTTCACTGTGTTGGCCAGGCTGGTCTTGAACTCCTGACCTCATATGATCTGCCCACCTCGGCCTCCCAAAGTGCTGGGATTATAGGCGTGAGCCACCGCACCCAGCCTCTCCCTCTTCCACTTTTAAGAATCCTTGTGATTGCATTGGGCTCACCCTGATAACCCAGGATAATCTCCCTATTTTAAAGTCATCTGTTTAGCAATCATAATTCCATCTGCAACTTTAAATCCCTTTCCCATGTAACATAGCATATTCATGGTTTCTGGGGGTTAGGATGTGGACATTTTTGGGGGGCTATTACTGTGTCTACCACAAGATTATTTCTTATCTTTTGCTATTACAACAGAACTGAAGAATATCATTATATAAATGTTGTTTCTACCTGTGAGTCTACATGAAAGATAAATTCTTAGAAGTGGACTTATCTGGATAAAAAAGAAAAGTGTTTTATTAAAATGTTTGGTATCAAGAGAGTGACACTGTAAAATATTTTTTTTGGTAGGTAGGTATTATCAAATTTTGCTCCAACGAAATGGGATTGTAGCAATTTACACAACTACCACCAACATATAATACCATTTTTGTTGGTTTTAATCAGTAGTCTTTATTTTTATTTTATTTTATTTTTCTTTTTAAAATGTGCTTTAATGGAACTTTATTTTATTTTCTTTATTGTGTTTTGTTTTTAATGTTCTTTAAGTTCTGGGGTACATGTACAGAATGTGTAGGTTTGTTACATAGGTATACATGTGCCATGGTGGTTTGCTGCCCCTATTAACCCGTCATCTAGGTTTTAAGCCCCACATGCATCAGGTATTTGTCCTAATGCTCCTCCTCTCCTTGCCCCCCACCCCCACCTTTATTATTATTATTTTTAGCAGTTTTATGTTAACAGAAAATTGATCAGAAAGTACAGAGAGTTCCTGTACACCTCCCCCTCCCCCCTATAGTTTCCTCAATTATTTATATCTTTTATTAGTGTGGTACATTTGCTATAATTGATGAACCGATGCTGATACATTGTGATTAACAGAAGTTCATAGCTTACATTAAGGCTCTTTCTCAGTGGTGTACATTCTGTGGGTTTTGACAAATGTATAAAAGACATGTCTCTACAATTATAGTATCATACAGAACAGTTTCACTGTCCTAAAAATCTCCTGTTCCAACTATTTATTCCTCTCTCTCTCCCCACTGCAACCCCTGACAATAACAGATTTTTTTTTTTTTTTTTTTGAGACAGTCTTGCTCTGTTACCAGCCTGGAGTGGCACAATCTCAGCTCACTGCAACCTCCGGCTCCCGGGTTCAAGTGATTCTCCTGCCTCAGCCTCCCAAGTAGCTGGGACTACAGGCATGCGCTACCACGCCCAACTAATTTTTGTATTTTTAGTAGAGACAGGGTTTCACGATGTTGGCCAGGATGGTCTCGATCTCTTGACCTCATGATCCGCCCGCCTCGGCCACCCAAAGTGCTGGGATTACAGGTGTGAGCCACCGTGCCCAGCTAATAACAGTTATTTTTACTCTCTTCATACTTTTGCCTTTTCCACAATGTCATATGGTTGGAATTCTATAGAATATAGCTTTTTGAGATAGGCTTCTTTCACTCATCAATATACATTTAAGGTTCCTCCGTCTTTTTGTGGCTTGTTAGTTCATTTCTTTTTAGCACTGAATAATATTCCATTGTCTTGCATTGTCTGGATGACCACAGTTTTTTAATCCAGTAACCTACTGATGTAGGTTGCTAAATCTTGGTTGCTTCCAAGATTTAGCAATGATTAATATAGCTGCTATGAACACCCCCATGCAGATTTTTGTGTGGACCTAAATTTTCAACTGTGAGGCCAGTTTTTTTTCTCTTCACTTTTCTTTTCTTTCTTTCTTTTTTTGAGATGGAGTCTTGCTCTGTTGCCCAGGCTGGAGTGCTGTGGCTCAATCTCAGCTCGCTGCAACCTCTGCCTCCTGGGTTCCAGCAATTCTCGTGCCTCAGCCTCCCAAGTAGCTGGGATTACAGGTGTGCACCACCATGGTCAGCTAATTTTTGTATTTTTAGTAGAGACCGGTTTTCGCCATGTTGGCCAGGCTAGTCTCAAATTCCTGACCTCAAGCGATCTGCCTGCCTTGGCATCCCAAAGTGCTGGGATTACAGGCGGAAGCCACCATGCCCAGACTTTTTTTTTTCACATTTTTGAAAATGCAGTTTTTTAGCAAACTTGTTTTATTTCGGGCTATCTGATAGATGAAAAATGGTATCTAGTTGTTGTTTTAATAAACATTAATTATGAATGAAATTGGACATCTTTTCATATTTTTATTTTTATTTCTAGAAATGGTCTGTTTAGATTTATTTTTCTATTGGTTTTTTTTAAGGGATACTTGCAACATTTTTATATAATAAGTGTCTTGTTTTTCTAAGACCACCAGAGCGAGCACAAAAGAACCAGCAAGTAGGCAAAGGTCAGGCGCAAAACTGCAAGTTTATTCTTTGGTCATCTAGCTTCAGGGACCGGAGCTGGGGGGCGGGGGCGGAGTTTCTAATACAGTCCCGACAAGAGTGGGGGCTGAAAAAGCCCGCCCCCGGCGCATCTGCTGGGAGCGACTTTTCTAGGAGTGGAAGGGCAATAGGCAGGGCACGGGCATGTCGGGGGAGGGGGGGCGCTCCGCAGGTGCCACCAGGTAAATCTTGGTCTCTTCGGATTGACATCACCTGGTGCATGCCTGATTAATCTGCACCTTCCCGGGCGTCAGCTGCATTTTGGCACACACGGGTAAAAGCCGGTGATGAAGAACCCGGAAATGTGCCATCTTGCCTCCGTTCATCCAAACAATAAGGAAATTGAAAGTTTGTAAAAATGAAGTCATATTTTTATAATTTTTTTCAGTTTGCTATTTATCTTTTGTTTTTTTTTCCGTGTAGAAATTTGAAACATTTATGAGTCAAATTTATGCATTTTTTTCTTTGAGATTCCTTGTGTTTTGTCTTTCCCACTCTGAGATTTTGTAAAACTCACCTGTTTTATCCTAGAATTTTTATAGTTTTACTTTTTACGTTTACGTCTTTCATTCATCTGAAAGGAGCTGGTTAAGGTTCCAAATGCCACCTTCTCCCATGGGTAACTTATCAAGGAATGTTTCCATATAATTTTCAGAATAGTCCATCTTTCCTCTTACTTGAAATGCCACCTTTATTATGTACAAAATTCTGGTCAGTAATTGCATCTATTCTGGTCTTTTGTGCTGTTTTGCTTACCAAAGTTTTACATTATGTCTTAAAAAATAACAGCTTTATTGGCCGGTGGCTCACGCCTGTAATCCCAGCACTTTGAGAGACCAAGACGGGCGGATCACGAGGTCAACAGATTGAGACTATCCTGGCCAATATGGTGAAACTCCGTCTCTACTAAAAATACAAAATTTAGCTGGACGTGGTGGCATGTGCCTGTAATTCCAGCTGAGGCAGGAGAATCGCTTGAACCCAGGAGTTGGAGATTGCAGTGAGCTGAAATCGTGCCACTGCACTCCAGCCTCACGACAGAGCAAGACTCTGTCTCAAAAAAAAAAAAAAAAAAAAAAAAAAAGACAGAAAAAAACGAAAAAGAAAAATAACAGCTTTATTGAGATATAATTCACATACTATGAAATTTACCCCTTTAAGGATACGATTCAGTGTTTTTTAGTATATTCACAAAGTTGCATAACTATTACCGCGATCTAATTTCACAACATTTTCATCATCCCACATAAAAACCCGATACCCATTAGAAGTCACTTCCCGTTCCCTCCACAGCCCCTGGCACCCACGATTCTGCTTTTGGTTTCTACAGATTTGCCTTTTCTGGACATTTGGTAAAAGGAGGATCATACCGCACGTGGCTTTTTGTGACTGGCTTCTTTCACTTAGTGTAATATTTTTAGGGATCATCCATGTGGTAGCGTGAGTCAGTACTTCATTCCTTCTTATTGCTACATGATATTCCATTGAATAGACCCTACCATGTTATACCACATTTTGCCTCCATTCATCAACTGATGACATCGTGGTTGTTTCCACTTTTCGGCTGCTGTGACTCATGCTGCTGTTGAACATTAATGTACATTTTTTGTGTGTACCATATGTTTTCAAATCTCTTGGAGAATATCTATCTATCTACACACATATATATTTATATGTATACATATATACATATAAAATTGCTGGGTCCCATATAATAACTCTTTTTTTTTTTTTTTTGAGACAGAGTCTAGCTCTGTTGCCCAGGCTGGAGTGCAGTGGTACAATCTCGGTTCACTGCAACCTCTACCTCCTGGGTTCAAGCGATTTTCATGCCTCAGCCTGCTGAGTAGCTGGGATTATAGGTGTGCCACCACACCCAGGTAATTTTTGTATTTTTAATAGAGGTGGGGTTTTACCATGTTGACCAGGCTGGTTGACCTCAAGTGGTCCGCCCGCCTCGGCCTCCTAAAGCACTAAGATTATAGATGTGAGCCACCACACCTATCCTCTGTGTTTAACATTTTGAAGAACCAATGACTGCCAGACTGTTTTCCAAAGTAGTGCATGCACTGTTTTACATTCTCTTTTCCTTTTTTGTTTTCGAGACAAGATCTTGCTCTGTCGCCCAGGCTGGAGTGGTGTGGTCATAGCTCACTGCTTTGAGCCTCCCACCTCAGCCTCCTAGGTAGCTGGAACCATAGGCACCTGCCACCATGCCAGGCTAATTTAAAAATTTTTTTGTAGAGATGTCTTTCGTTATTTTGCCCAACGTGGTCTCGAACTCCTGGGCTCAAGCTATCTGCCTACTTCATCCTCCCAAAGTGTTGGGATTACAGGCGTGAGCCACCACGCCCCTGGCTGTTTCTCTTTTTTCTTTTCTTTTCTTTTTTTTTTTTTTTTTAAGACAGAGTCTCACTCTGTTGCCCAGGCTGGGGTGCAGTGGCATGGTCATGGCTCACTGCAACCTCTACCTCCCAGGTTCAAGCGATTCTCGTGCCTCAGCCTCTTGAGTAGCTGGGATTACAGGCACACGTCACCACGCCTGGCTAATTTTTGTATTTTTAGTAGAGTCAGGGTTTCACCATGTTGCCCAGGCTGGTCTTGAACTCCTGACCTTAGGTGATCCACCCACTTCAGCATCCCAAAGCGCTGGGATTACAGGTGTGAGCTACCGCACCCCTGGCTGTTTTACATTCTTTTTTTTTTTTTTTTTGAGACAGAGTCTCGCTCTATGGCCCAGGCTGGAGTGCAGTGGCCGGATCTCAGCTCACTGCAAGCTCCGCCTCCAGGGTTCACGCTATTCTCCTGCCTCAGCCTCCCAAGTAGCTGGGACTACAGGCACCCGCCACCTCGCCTGGCTAGTTTTTTTTTTTATTTTTATCGTATTTTTTAGTAGAGACGGGGTTTCACCGTGTTAGCCAGGATGGTCTCCATCTCCTGACCTCGTGATCCGCCCGTCTCGGCCTCCCAAAGTGCTGGGATTACAGGCTTGAGCCACCGCGCCCGGCCTGTTTTACATTCTTAACAGCAATGCATGAGGGTTTCGGTTTCTCCATATCCTTCCCAACACTTGGGAATGTTTGCCCCTTTGATTCTAGCCATCCTTGTAGGCATGAAGTGGTATCTCATTGTAGTTTTGATTGGTATTTTCTAATGACTAATGATGTGGAGCATCTTTTTCATGTGCTTATTGGCCATTTGTGTATCTTACTTGGACAAAAATCTATTCAAACTCTTTGCCCATCTTAAAAGTGGGTTATTTGTCTTTCTATGGCTAAATTATAAGAGTTCTTTTTATATTCTGAATAGTAGCTCCTTATCAGATATAGGACTTGCAAATATTTTTCCCATTTTATGAGTATGTGTTTTCACTTTCTTGATGGTGTCCTTGGATGCACAAGAGTTTTTAACTTGGATGAAATTCAATTTATCTATTTTTTTCTTTTGTTGTTTATGGTTTTGGTATCATATCTAAGAAACTACAGTATGTTTCACTGTTCAGTAGGGAGTCTATCCTCACTGCCTTTCCCTCCCCAGCCCTGTGTTTTTTTCCTGGCTATTCTTGCATGCATATTTTTCCATGTGAACTTTAGAATCAGCCTATCTGGTTCCAAAAGCAATTCTTTTAGTATGTTTTAAAAATTGGAGGCTGGACGCGATGGCTCACGCCTGTAATCCCAGCACTCTGGGAGGCCGAGGTGGGCAGATCACGAGGTCAGGAGATTAAGACCAGGGGCTAACATGGTGAAACCCCGTCTCTACTAAAAATACAAAACAATTAGCCGGGTGTGGTGACAGGTGCCTGTAGTCCCAGCTACTCGGGAGGCTGAGGCAGGAGAATGGCGTGAACCCGGGAGGCGGAGCCTGCAGTGAGCTGAGATCCGGCCACTGCACTCCAGTCTGGGCGACAGAGCGAGACTCCATCTCAAAAAAAAAAAAAAAAAATGGAATCACTGTAAATACCATGATTTGTGAAACTGACATCTTTACAATAGTACATCTTCCTATTCAAAAGCAGGATATGTCTTTCCATTTATTCAGACTATCAAGTCCCTCAGCAGCATTCAAAGGCATTCTTCTTCCTCTTCTATTTTTTTTTTTTTTTTTTTTTTAGAGACAGGGTCTTGCTCTGTCACCCAGGCTGGAGTGCAGTGTTGCAATCATAGCTCACTGCAGCCTCTAACTCCTGGGCTCAAGTGATCCTCCTGCTAAGACATTTTTTTTTTTTTTTTTTGTTATGGAGTCGTGGTCTTTTTCCCAGGCTGTAGTGTAATGGTGTGATCTTGGCTCACTGCAACCTCCATCTCCCGGGTTAAAGCAATTGATTCTCCTGCCTCAGCCTCCCCAGTAGCTGGGATTACAGGTGCCTGCCACCATGTCCTGCTAATTTTCGTATTTTTAGTAGGGACAGGGTTTCACCATGTTGGTCAGGTTGGTCTCGAACTCCTGACCTCAGGTGATCTATTTACCTCAGCCTCTCAAAGTGCTCAGATTACAAGTGTGAGCCACCGTGCCCGGCACATTTAGCACATTTGTATTGGTTGTGTTTTGTGTCATCACTCATATGAATGGAAACTTTAAAAATATTTCCTAACTGGCCGGGCGCGGTGGCTCAAGCCTGTAATCCCAGCACTTTGGGAGGCCGAGACGGGCGGATCACGAGGTCAGGAGATCGAGACCATCCTGGCTAATACGGTGAAACCCCGTCTCTACTAAAAAATACAAAAAACTAGCCAGGCGAGGTGACGGGCGCCTGTAGTCCCAGCTACTTGGGAGGCTGAGGCAGGAGAATGGTGTAAACGCGGGAGGTGGAGCTTGCAGTGAGCTGAGATCCGGCCACTGCGCTCCAGCCTGGG